>NC_077230.1:230427113-230748640 GCF_027887165.1 Monodelphis domestica
TAAAGAGCCTTTCTGTTTTATCACTCATTTCCTTGCTCTGTATGTCTAGCAGTCTACTACTATGTCTTAATGACTTCAAGGTGGCAGTCTTGCTGCAGCCCCAGGAGGCCTGGTATCTTTGGAAGTTTCCGAGCAAGGTTTACGGGCTACAAGCCTTGTTACTTAGAATATATCTCATGTTCTTTCCTTTTTTCTCAGGCCATAGCTTGGCCGTCTTTACCTTTACAGAGGCAGTGGAAGGAGTTCTCATGTCATCCTTAGGGCAGATCTCCTGTAAGCTAACTCATGGTCTCTGAGGAGTGGGTTTGAATCCTAGAGTTAGAAATGGAGTTAGAGGAACCCCTGGTTCCTCCCAGTTTATCCCAGTCTAAGGTGTCCTTGGAAATCCCTGAAAGGGACACCAGCAGTTCCATGCTCCTCTCCTGACTCTCCACAGTTTAGGAGACACACAGGCTTCTGGACCTTGCCCGTGTTTCTCAGAAGGCAGTGGTCAAGGATCCTAAACTACAAAAATCATTTCCCTCCCCCTGCCTATGGTTAATTGCCCTTCCTCAAGACAAATGAAGAGAGAGACAGAACTGAATTCTTACCAGTCATGGCCAGGAGCAGGGAAAACCCCTTCCTCTCCCAAAGCCAGTCCCTTACCTGAGAATCCGTGCCAAGTCCTAATAGCTTACCCCCTAGAGCCTCATTAATAGTGCCCCCAGAGACACCTGCTCTGAGTACCTCCAATAAACAGGAGTCACCACAAATAGCACCTGTGTCTCTGACTCAGTGTCCTTCTGAAGGGTGAAACATCTTCACTCCACCATCTTCCTCTTTCTCAATCTGGGTGATGATTCTGAATTCCTGTAGAGATTTTTAGGTAGAGAGACCAAGGTACAGACTTTGGGAGACTGGAAGAGTGGAGAGAAGGTTGGATTTGGGATCAGTAGACCTGGATTCAAATTCTGATTCTTATTTGCTGTGTGACTTTTAACAAACCACTTAGGTCTGTGCGATGGAAGAAAATGGAATAAGCATTTAAGTACCTACTGTGTGCTAAGCACTGTGCTAAGTGCCATATAAATATTACTTTATTTAATCCTTGCAGCAACCTTGGGAGGTAGATACAATTATGATCCCATTTTACAATTAAGGAAACCGAAGGAGACAAAGGTTAAGGGACAAGCCCAGGACCATACAGCTATAAGCAAGTGAGGTAAGATTTGAACACCAGTCTTCCTTCTTCTCTGGACTTTAGTTTCTTCTACAGCGTGGGGGACTAGATGGCCCCTGAGGCTCCTCTCTACTCTAAACCTATGATATATGTATGATCTTAACCCTATGTAACTTTCAGCAAGTATTTATTAAACACCTGTTGTGCTCCAAGCACTGTGCTACATGGGCACAGAAAGACAAAAATGAAATTGTTTCTTACCACATTGAATGTAAACTTGGCCTTTTTAAGCTTCAGTGTTTTAATTTGTGAAACCAAAAGAATTACTCTTGGGCAGAGGTGCTAAGCAAGTGTTTCCAATCAGGGGTAGGTGAAGCTATTTTAGAGAAGCCGAGGAATTTTTGAGCCTCCTTTCTCCTTCCCCCACTTCCCAAACTGCATGAGTGGAGAGACAAACACACCCACACACAGAGGAAGAGGAGAGGGAGAGAGAGGGAGACAGAGAGACCATTTAGGAGACACACAGGCTTCTGGATGAGAGAGAGACAGAGATTAAGAAAGCCAACTGAAAGGTTTCTCAATCATCCAAGTAGAATAAATGGATCGGCTTCATGAGGAAGCAGGGAAACAGGAAACAGGATACCTGGGTTCAGTTCCCAAGAGGATAAAGGAGTCGGGGAGTGGTCCAACTGACAGGGAAGGATGCTGGGTTGGAGAAGCTGGGGTTTCGAAGCATTGTCTAAGCCGGGTTGAGGATGGTGGAGGTTTTCAGTTCTTTGGATGTGGGCCCAGAAAAAAACAGATTCTCCACCTCACAGTAAGCTGTAGAGGAGAGATGGGCTAGAGTTCCCCCTTGTGTTTATTTCCTTGAGGTATAGGAAACCAGAAGTGTTTTAAGGACTTCATTGATACAAGAAACCTTCAATCTCCCTCTCCTAATGCAAATCAGCACCTTCCCTGTAATGGAAGCGTCCTAAAGAGTTTCCTAAGGCTCTTGAAGGGTTACAAGCCTTCTGAAGGTCCCAAAGCACGTCTCTGAGGTTGGGCTAGACCCCAGGTCTTCCCGACTTCAAAATCATTGCCCACATGGTTTCTACTTTCTTCTGAATGGAGACTAAATAATTCTGCATTCTACATTTGAGAGATTTCTATATTTCTTCTTATCTCCCCCATGTTCTTCACTATAGCCTTGGAAGGAGGAAGAAATAGAAGTCACTGGACTAAAATGGGAGGATCA
Organism: Monodelphis domestica; assembly: GCF_027887165.1. Taxonomy (NCBI): domain Eukaryota; kingdom Metazoa; phylum Chordata; class Mammalia; order Didelphimorphia; family Didelphidae; genus Monodelphis; species Monodelphis domestica. The sequence goes on from NC_077230.1 coordinate 230,429,510, forward strand.
CAGATGTAAGGGCTAAGGGATCTAAGGGGCTATCTAGCCCAACCCCTTCATTTTACAGATGAGGAAACTGAGACCAGACTTAAGCAATCCTAGACAAGTCACTTTACCCCACCAGTACTGCTTTGCACAGTTGTTATAAGGAAAATATTATGCAAATCCAACTGTCATTATAAACCTAGACCTCCTTGTGAGGGAGTCAGGGGAGACCTAAGTGGGTGGATCTCACTCGAGCCCCCTCTCACCAGCCAAGACCCCAAAGTCCCACAGGTGGTGGCTTTACTGGGGAAATCGCTGGACATGGAATATGTCGGGAACAGAAATTAGTCATGGTGGTAACTAGAGAGTGACTGGGGGGCCCGGATGCCAGGGTTCCAGCTGGGGCCAGATCCAGTCTTCTCCACAGCTGTTGGGAGGGAACCATGGAGACAAAGAGAAGGATAATTGAATGGAGTGGAGGGGGAGGGGGCAATAAGGCTCAAAGTTGCTGCTATTCAATGACACTGAGAACTGAAAATAATCTCTCCCTCTTCCTTTCTTAATTTCCTTTCTATCTTTTACCATCAGGCTTGCTGCTCTCCCTAAGAAGGTGGTCAGGCATGTGCCCAGGAAACTAGTGGTCACCCTGCATTGTCCAAACTTTGGAAAGGTTGGGGAGGCAATTGTGCCACACCTCCAGTATGCTCAGCCCTCTGGCAGGATAATGCTATGCCCTGCCTGCCCTGGGGAAAGCAAGCCAATCTACCAACTACCACTTCTCCCTTTCTTTTCCTCTTCTGCCACTTAGTCCTTAACTGTCCACTCTTCCTCCCTTCCACTTTTCCCTGAGGGAGACTCCCTTATCCTCCTCTTCTCTTGCTCCCACTAATGACAGTTCCAAGCCAAGGTAGCTCTTCGCCACCCATCCCCTTCCTCTCCTCTCTTCCAGCCTCAGAGGTTAGCCAGGGTTGAGACCACTGAAAGGGATGGTTGAATCCTTTGAAAGTCAATTTATCATAGAATCATTGTGATCCCACTGCCCAGCTCACCACAACCACTCTATGCCCACCAGGCTGAAGTTGCTGCTGCTACTACCATGCCAGTTGCTGCCAACTCCTGGATACTCAGAAAGGAGCTGGATTATTTATAAGCTTTAGAGGGGCTTTGAAGGGGAAGAGAAAGAAGGGAAGAGAGATGGGACTTTACCAGACTCAGTGCTGCTAGCATCAGCCTCATAGCCAGGGTCACCTACCCCAGGGAGTTAGTTAATTAATGCTCCAGAGGGGATTTCCTACAAATTGGGGTTGTTCTGCATAAATGTGTATTATATTGCCTTAGACTGAGAAGCAGAGCTATTCAAGGATAATGGAAAGAACACTGGATTTGGAGTTAAAGAATCAGGACTAAAATCTCAGTTTTGTCACTTTACCACCCTGGTGATCTTGGCCAAGTCATTTTAATCTCCCTGGACCTCAGTTTCCTTATCTGTCAAATGCAGGAGAGGCAGGGAGGAGAATTAGATGACCTTCAGGGTCCCTTCCAGCTCTAACTCCTATGAATATATTCCAAATCCAATAATCATTTACGACATACCTGCCGTGTTCAAAGAGCCAATGTTAGCTAGGTGCTAGGGACACAGAGGCAGAATGAAAAAAGTCCCTGCCCCCCAAAAGGGTGAGGTTCTGTTTTGGGTGTTACAGTGTATAAATAGATAAGTATATGCATGATAATTTGAGAGGAAGAGAAAGATCACCAAAGGTGGCGAGAAAGGAGTACATTGCAGACCTAAGGATAGTTTGTGCAAAGGCATGGAGGTTAAAGAGAGAGTTTAGGGAATCATCAATGAGCAGACATTTATTAAATAAATAAATAAATAAATCAGCCCTGGGCCAGATTCTGTTTAGGTGCTAAGGATACCAATGAGCTGCTAACTAGCCTCCGAAGCCTTACATTCTCTTGGAGGAAAACGTGCCTACAGATAAATTAATACAGGATTTCTAAAAATAAATACATAATGACATGGGGGTGGCTGTAACAATTCAGAAAGTCAGGGAAAGCTTCTTGAAGGAGGAGGCACTTGATATGTGCCTTGAATGGAACTGGAGGGTCCAAGAGGCAGAAGTGAGAGAAAAGGGAAAACACTCCAGCCACAGGGGAAGCCTGAGCAAAAGTATGCAGGTGAGAGAAGAGAAGTCTCATTTGAAGAACTTCAAGGAGGCAGATTTGGCTAATGAATACAGTCCATAAGTGGGAGTGGTAGATCACCAAGGAAAGACTGGTCAGATTTTTAAGGATTTACTTCAAGCTTGATTTACCTCTCATCTAGATGATTACAGCAGCCTCCTAACTGGGCTCCCTCTCTTGAGTCTCTTCCCAGTCCAGTCTGTCCTCCACACTGCTGCCTGTATAATTTTCCTTTTGCATAGATCCGACTATGTCATTCACTTCCCTCCCCAGTAAACTCCATTGGCTTCCTTTTGCCTCTAAGAAATCATATCAGCTCCTCCCCTGACCTCCAGCCTCTCATCTCCAACTGCCTCTTAGATATCTTGAACTGAATGTCCTATAGATATCTTAAAGTCATGCCCAAAACGGAAATTGTCATCTTTCCCCTAAAACCTTTCCGTCTTCCTATTTTCTTGATTACTGTCAAGGGTATCAAAGGTAACACCATCCCCCTCACAGTCACTAAGGTTCCTGCTCTAGGTGTCTTCCTTGCCCCCTTGTTCTCTCTCACACCCATTAGTTGTCAAGGCTTCTTGTTTCTATCTTCATAACATCTCTCCTATATGTACTTCCTCTTCTTTGACATTGCTGTCATCCTGCTGCATCACCTCATATTTTTAAACCCTCATCTCCCATCTTAGAATCAATACTGTATTTTGGTTCCGAGGCAGAAGAACAGTAAGGGCTGGGCAAAGTCACTTGCCCAGGGCCACATAGCTAGGAAGTGTCTGAGGCCAGATTGGAACCCAAGACCTCTAGTCTCTAGGACTGATTCTCAATCCACTGAGTCACCCATATGCCCCTATCACTTCCCAATTTTGCAATACTATGAGATTTCCCTATGTCAAGTCTCTCCTTACTCCAACCCAACCTCTACTCAGTTGCCAAATTGATATTCCTAAAACCTAGACCTGACCATATCACCCCTTATGACCACCCCAAACATTTGAAGGCAACACCCCCATTCCCACTGGTGGGAAGGGGCAGAGGAGAACAATTTGTTCTAATGGCCGTGAAGGTGACTAAAGCAGGCACTCAGAGCTTGGTCAGACAATGAAGATACCTGGGTGATCCACTGAATCCAAAGTCATCACCCTGTGATGTCATAGGTCGTCTTTGAAAACAAAGGTCAACAGGGCAGCTAGGTCACTCAGTGGATTGTGATGAAAGTCAGGCCTCAGGATGAGAGGTCCTAGGTTCAAATCTGACCCAAGTTACTTTCTAGCTGTGTGACCCTGGGTAAGTCACTTAACACTTACTGTCTAGCCCTTACCACTCTTCTGCCTTGGAAATAATACACAGTATTGATTCTAGAATGGAAGGAAAGGATTTAAAAAAGAAAGAAAGAAAACAAAGGCCAAATGATAATTCCCATACTCATGTAACCCTTCCTTCTATTTCCCCTCTTAAAGCTTTCAGAACAGAGCTAATCCATATACCCCCTTCCAGGACCTCTGCTTTTCTAACTTAATTCCTTCAATACCCAGTAAAGATATTAAGATTGTAAGCTCCTTATGGGCAGGGACTATTTGCTTCTTCTTGTATCCTCCAGTACTTAGCATATAACCTGGCTTCATAAATTGAATGAGTTAAATGAAAGCGACACATTTCATCTTCCCCATTAAAATGTTAGCACTGTATCATCATATATCTCCTTCCAGTAATTAAAATAATTTTACCTTCCTAGGTTTCTTTTGACTTGTGTTTGTATTTCAAAGTTTCTTCTCTACTTCTGGCCTTTATATCATAAATCCTTGAAATTACTCTATTCCATTTAAAAGTCCATCCCCCCCCCCCCATAGGACTGTACTCAACTCGAGGGTAAATTGTTCTTGATTATAAACCTGTATCTTTTTTCAACTTTTTAAATTTTTTTCAATTACATGTAGGAACAATTTTTGACAATAGTTCTCTGACATTTTGTGATTCAGATTTTCTCCTTTCTTCTTCCCTTCCCTAGTGCCCAGGCAGTAAATAGTCTCATATATGTTATACCAGTGCTGTCATGAAGTACATATTTCCATATTCCTCATATTGTAAAGAAAACACATCACATATGTGACAAAAATGCAAAGGAAGTAAAGTAGAAAATGACATGCTTTAGTCTGCAATCAGACTCCAATAGTTCCTTCTTTGACTGTGAATAGCATGTTTCATCATTAGTCCCTTGCAGTTATCTTGAAACCTTTCTTTGCTGATACTAGTTTAGTCCTTCATAGTTGATCATTGTTCAATCTTTCTTTTACTGTCTACAATTCTATCCTGGTTCTGCTCATTTCACTTTGCATCCGTTCACATATAAATCTGTATCTTTTGCCTTTTGTAATATTATGCTCCAAGATCTCCTTTCATTTATAATAGACTCTCCAGGTCTTGAGGGATCCTGATTGTGGACCATTAGTAAATACTTGAACTTCTTTCTGGATACTTGTATTACTTTTTCTTGGACACAGAAGCCATGAATTTTGACTTTGATGTTTCTGGGACTTTTCCTTTTGGGAGTTGATTAGTAGATTCTTTCTATATTTTGTTGCTAGGTTGTACAGTGATTAGAACACTGGGCCTAGTATTAGGAAGACATGAATTCAAATCCAACCTCATATACTGACTGATTATGTGACTCTGGGCAACTCACTTCACTTCTGTCTCTGTTTCCCCATCATAAAACGGGGATAATGGCTCCTATCTTCCACGGTTATTGTGAGGACCAAATGAGATAATATTTGTAAAGTACTTAGTACTGTGTCTAGCACATAGTAGATACTTAATAAATGCTTGTTCTCTTCCCTTCTCTCTGGTTCTGCTAAATCTTGATAGTTTGTGTTTATTTATTGAAATATTATTTCCATAATTTTTTAATTATGGTTTTCAGGGAGTCCAGTGATTCTTAAATTATAACTCCTTGATCTGTATTCCAGGCCACTTACTTTTTAAATAACTTTATCCTATTTACACACACACATATTTTTTTAAATTTTCTTTTAATATTTCTTGTTCTCTTATGGAATAATTGATTTCTATTTGGTTTATTCTGATTTCAGGAAACTTATTGTTTGTATAAAACTTACCACTTTTCTCTTCTAAACTATATATATATATATGTATATGTACATATATACATATAAAAGAAGGAAAAACCTTTTTTCCTTTTGATTTTCTGCATACTTACTTTGGGGGAAGAGCTACAGATCTACAATAGCTTTGCATATTAGGTTATATTTTCGTTGATTTCGATTGGTAGTTTTCTTGATTCCTTTTGCCTTGGGTCACCTGCGTCCTTCTGCTGGTCTCCCGTTCCTGAGTTCAGCCCTCCTGGATTTTTGCAGTTCAGAGTACTTGTTCTTCAAGATCCTCTCTAGAATCTTGGGTCCAAGTATTAAGGGCATCAGAGACTCTGGGCCTGGAGTATCCTGATCTGAGTGATGCTGTGAGAGCTGGTCTCTGTCCTTCTGGGCTCCTCCAGACTTCCAAGGTCATCAGCCATGGGCTCTCTGATGCTCCTGAGGTTTTCCTAGTTGTGCTGGAAGACTGCTCTTTGCTGCCACTGGTTTTTCTATTAACTTCCTTTCTCATTGCCCTCAGGCTTCTGGGTTCACCTCATACACAGTTCTGAGGTAGAAGTCACTTATTTAGTGTCTCAGATTCATTGTTCAGTCTGGTGTGAATTTCTGGAGTGGATATGTAGAAGCTGGGTTCTCTTTTCCCCATTCAGATAGCAAGCTTGGCCAGAAGTCTAGGAAGCACTTTCCCACAGATGTATGCAGTGTCCATGGGGAAGAGTGGATGTAAATTTAAAACATTCTCATGGGGTATATGCAGCACATGTATAGGCACATGTGCCCAGGACAGCTTCTAATTCTGGAACTACAGGCCTTGATATTCCTCCTTTTTTTGGGTTCTTTTTGGGGCATGGTGTTGGTATTCAATATAAAGTTTCTCTGATAGGCTACACCTCCTCTTCTCGATTACTTTGTTCTACTGTTGCATTGGGTCCATTTCTCTTTGATTGCCAAGGTAGTACTACCATGCTTTTTTTCAGGAAGGGAAAAAACCCTGAGCCTGGGATCGGCAAAGATTTTCTAGTTCTGATTCCTTCCCTTTGTACTGAGGGGTTTATAACTCCAAGGAAGTAGGCAGTAAAGACTTTTTTACACTAATCATCTGAGATCTTTTTGTAAACCAACTTACTGATCCAAATCAGGGTCCCTTCAGTGAGAGACCTCACTTCTAACTCATGGTAACAAATGAACTATTCATTTCTTTCTTTTTTATTTTTTTTAAACCCTTACCTTCCATCTTAGAATCAATACTATGTATTGGTTCTAAGGCAGAAGAGTGGTAAGGCCTTGGCAATGGGGATTAAGTGACTCTCCCAGGGTCACACAGCTAGGAAGTGTCTGAGGCCAGATTGGAACCCAGGACCTCCCATCTCTGGGCCTGGTTCTCAATCCACTGAGCCTCCCAGCTGTCCCCCTTACCTTCTATCTTAACTAAGTGTTGGTTCCACAACAGAACCATAAAGGCTAGGCAATTGGGGTTAAGTGACTTGCCCAGGGACACAGCACAACTAGGAAAAGTCTGAGGCTAGTTTTGAACCCAGAACCTCCCTTCTCCAAGCCTGGCTCTTTATCCACTGAGCCACCTAGCTGCCCCCAAAATCTTTATTTCTGTCAGACAATCATAACTAGGCAAGGACATTTGTCCAACAATCACAAAACAGTTTTAAACTTCAGACTTCCCAATGATCAACTCTAAAATATTCTTGTCAGTCATATGTAAATTAAACTTTAAAAAACATGTCTCTTCAGCAGCCTTTATTCTAAATACCTTATCTCTGCAGTCTGACTTCTTGGTATTTCTCAAAGATGTCTCACATTTTGTTTTCATTCCTGCTTTTATTTCTTCCTTCCTTTCTTTCTTCTTTCTTTCCTTCCTCCCTCCCTCCCTCCTTTCCTTCCTTTTTCTTTCTTTCTTTCTTCCTTCCTTTCTTCCCTTATTCCTTTCTTTCCTTCTTCCTTCCTTCCTTTCTTCCCTTATTCCTTTCTTTCTTCCTTCCTTCCTTCCTTCCTTTCTTCCTTCCTTCCTTTCTTTCTTTCTTTCTTCCTTTCTTCCTTCCTTTCTTCCTTCCTTTCTTCCTTCCTTTCTTCATTTCTTCCCTTATTCCTTCCTTCCCTCCTTCCTTTCTTCATTTCTTCCCTTATTCCTTCCTTCCTTCCTTCCTTTCTTTCTCTCTTTCTTTCCTTCTTTCCTTCTTTCCTTCTTTCTTTCTTTCTTTCTTTCTTTCCATAAGATCCTTACTAAATATTGATTCTAACTAAGAAGAGATGTAAAGGCTAGGTAATTAGAGTTACATGACTTATCCTGGGTCATACAGTTAGGAAGTGACTACGGTCAGATCTGAACCTTAGACATTCCAACTCCAGACCTGGCACCCTAGTCACTGTGCCATCTAGCTGCCCCACATTTGTGCTCCTTTCAATGAGTGAAGTTATTGAAATCTGAAGGGTCATCCCCTTACATCTCTTTTTGTATTTGTTTCCCCTTTTAAAATGTAAGTTCCTCATTTCAGTCTTTGTACTTGCTTTCTCAATGCCTGGCACATATTAGCTGCTTCATAAGTGTTGGTTGATTGATTGATTGATTTTAAATTCCAAACAGAGGTGCTTGTATTTTTTAAGGAGTAATTGAAGCTTCTTGAGTGGGAAGTTACTTGGTTAGGCCTACATTTTAAGAAAATCAATTTGGCAGCTTTGAATGGATTGGAGAGATTGGGTACAAGAAGACTAATTAGGAAACTATAGTCATGATCCAGGTGATGAGGGCTGAATGGGAATGGTTGTTGTATGAGTAGAAAGAAGGGGGATGGTTCAAGAAATGTTGAGGAGGTGAATTTGATGGAATTGATAAGACTTGGCACCTGACTGGTTATCAAGGGTGAGTGAAAATGAAAAATCAACAACTGAATTGTATACCTGGAATACTGAAAGAATGGTGGTGCCTTTAGCAGAAATAGGAACATTTGGAGGAGGTTTGGAGGAAATAACAATGAATTCTGTTTGGAGTATATTGAATTTGAATGTCTATGAGACCTCCAGGCAAAGATGGAAGAATAGAATCCAGAAGAGAAACAAAGGCCAGGTATGAGCATTTGGAAATTATGCTAGTCAGTTCTGTGGGAGCTCTTGATATCACCATGAGAGAGAAAGCAAGCATGTGTGTGTACGAAGAGAAAAAGAGAGAATTTGAGGATACATCTCCTGAGGAACAAGGGAGTGGGGTTGAGAGAGTTTAGGGAAATAAATAATGATCCTGCAAAGAGACTAAAACATTTTAGTTCAACGGGGGGGGGGGGTGGGGGGGGGAGTCATACGAGAGAGATGTCACAAAAACTCAGAGAAGAAGAAGCTATCAACAGAGTTTAACACTGCAAACAGATCGGGGAGGATGGGACTAGGAAAATGCCATTGGATTTAACAATAAAGAGACCATTGGTAACCATGGAGAGAGCAGGTTCAGTCAAGTGATGGGAAATAAGCCAAATTGAAAAGGGTTGAGAAGTGAGTGGGAGGTGAGAAAGTGTCGGCAATGAGTAGATGCAACTTTTTTTGAGGAGTTTGGGTGTGAAAGAGAGAAGACATGTAGGATGATAGCTTGAGAGGATAATAGGGTCAAGTGAATGGGTGTTTGAGGGATGGGTAAGATCTGGATATATTTGAAGGCAGCAGAGGGCCTGTAGACGAGGAGAGGTGAGAGAGAGAAGAGCGGATGATGGAAGAGTCAAGTTTTCAGAGGCAATGGGATTAAGAGGAGTTGTCATTTTCAAGAAGGGCCACATCATTTCCTGAGCCTGGAGCAAAAGAGGACAATGTGAGAGATGATGGTGGGGTGATTCAAAGTATGGAAATGGGAAAGAGACATCACTCAGGAGGATGGCCTCAGTTTTTTCAATGAAGGGTGAGTGAGGTTCTCTAAGGTGATGGTGTATGTTTGAGAAGATAAGAGAAGGTTTGGAGCAGTCAATACAAGGACTAAGTGATCATGGAAGAAAGAGGATGGGCATGTAGCAGTGAGGGCCTAGATGAAATTGGATAAAATTAATTTATAATGAACTCAGGTAGCACAGCTGTATCTCTTTCTCGAATATAATTTAGAAGCACTTGAACAAGGGGCAGTTAAATGGTTTAGTGGAATGCCAGGCCCTAGAGTTGGGAGGTCTTGAGTTCAAATCTGATCTCAGACACTTCCTAGCTGTGTGACCCTGGGCAAGTCACTTAACCCTAATGGCATAGCCTTTACTGCTCTTCTGCCTCAGAACCAATACTTAGTATGGATTCTAAGAAAAAAGGCAAGAGGTGTTCTGCTTTGTTTTGTTTTTTAAACCTCTTGAGCTGGAGAGGAAATTCAATGTGGGGATCTGGGAAGAATTAAGTAGCCATAAGACAAGGGGCAAAGGATTCAAGGGTAGGGAACAGTGTAAAATTGAACTAGTTAACTAAACAGACAAGATCCTGAAGGGAAAGAAGAGAGACCAAATGAGAGGAGATGGCCTGTGAAAACAGGGAAGAAGACTAGAAGGATTATAGCTGCGTTGATAAACCTAGGGCACACATGCCAAAGCATGCCATAGAGGGCTGCTTCCTTACCCCTCTCCACAAATGCCTGGGGGCATTTCTCCCATCACCTGCCCCTCTGCCCAGCAGCCCAATGGGTGTGCTTCTTCCCTCCCCTGTCTGGGATAAAGCGAAGGACTCACAGGTGGCGTGAGGATTACAGTTTGGGCACTTAGTCTATAAAAGTTTTGACATAACTGGATTAGAGGTTCCTATGAGGGCACAGGATAGATTTAGGAAGAGGAAGGCCCAGGGAAAGCCAGTATCAGCCCAAGAGGTGATAAGGAGACAGAGGAGCTTCAAAGTTATGGATTATGGAGATTGGTTGACCACTTGGAGGCAGTGAAATAGAGTATGACCAGGATATGATCAAGACTTGGGGCCAGGAATTGAATTCCATAAAAAAGGTGGAAGAATGACCTAGGGGGTCAGTAGAGTCTATATAGGCATCTGAATCTGGAAAGGGTAATAAATGTGGATGGAATGAACCCCCCAAAATGAGAAGTATCTGGGTAAAAGTGATTGGAAAGGGGCAGTGAGGAGCAATAACTATGTGTACTTCTCCTCCTGATCCATTTTTTCATAGGATATGAGAAAAGATGCATATAATACGGAGGATGGCCAGAGATACATGTCTTCTGGGAAGAACAATTTTCTGTAACTTCAAGGAGATAGAAATAACATAAGAGGAAGAATTTGGGTTTTTTTTTTAGACCCTTACCTTCTAATTTAGAATTAATACTAAGTATTGGTTCCAAGACAGAAGAGGTGTAAGAAATAGGCAATTAGGGTTAAGTGATTTGCCCAGGGTCACATAATAGGAAATGTCTGAGAACAGATTTGAATACAGGACTTCCTGGCTCTCAATCTACTGAGCCACTTAGCTGCCCCAAGAGGAAGAGTTGTTTTTATTGTTTTGTTTGTTTGTTTGTTTGGTTGGTTTTTTTTGAAACCCTTACCTTCTGTCTTAGAATCAATACTGTGTATTGGTTCCAAAGCAGAAAAGCAATAAGGGTTAGGCAATGAGAGTTAAATGACTTGTCCAAGGTCATACAGCTAGGAAGTGTCTGAGGCCTTTGAATCCAGGACCTCTCTAAGCCTGGCTCTCTACTCACTGAACCACCCATCTGCCCCCTGAAGAGTTTTAATATGGAAGATTGTTTTATTAAAAATAGAATAGGGGCAAAGCTAAGCCTAGAGATTGGGGGGGGGGTGCTAGATTCAAATGTGACCTCAGACATTTCTTCACTGTATGACCCTGGACAAGTCACTTAACTCCCATTTTCTAGACTTTCTTGTTCTTCTGCCTTGGAACCAATACATAGTATTGATTTTAAGATAGAAGGTAAAGGTTTTAAAAAAAATAGAATGTAACCCAGTGGAATTGCTTGTCTGGGAGGGGGGAAGGATGGAGGGAAAAGGGAAGGGAAACAACACGAATCATGTAACTTTGGAAAACTTATGTGTAAATTTGTTATTGGAATAAAATAAAGATAATTTTTAATAGAATAAAGGTTCCATAAGACACAATGGAAGCGGAAGGTAGAGTTGCATAAGGAAGTCTGAGGGATAGGGCTGAAAGGAGGAAAGTGGTAGTTGGAGGGTGTGAACTGGGCAAGTAGCCAGCTGCCTAGCAGCTCTGCCCCAAGCAAAGATGAGTAGATTAACACCTTTCATAATAGAGGCCTCCAAACTTTCTTGATTCCACACCCTTATGAGTAAAAAAATTTGCCTGGACTTCATTGCATTCATATTTCATTAGTTATTTTCATCCTTTTATTTACAAATTATAGACATATACCACCATGTGATTCACTTGGTCCAATGCAAAACAAACCCCCAAAAAAGGAGCTGAAGGGTGGAGGTAGTCATGAATTTAGGGTTACTCTTTAGGACTTGGGCTCATCCTCACCAGTCATTGCCCTGAGCAGAGTCCAGCCTTCAAAGGTTGCCTCCTACAGCCACTGGAAAGCTGGAGGGAGGAGGAAGGCAAGCTTGTGGGGAGGGATGTGGAAGACTTTTCCCAACGGTACCTTGCTGTTGTGAGTATTCCAGCAGTCCCTAGTATATAACTACTTAGTTAGGCACCTTTCCAGATTCAGATGCCTCCACTCTACTGAGCCTTGGGTCATTCTTCCACCTTTCTCAAGGAGTTCAGTTCCTGGCCCCTAGTATCCCTCCTGTCCTGGTTCCTAATCAATCTCACCACCACCAAGCGTCTCACCAGCCTCCATCATCCATTACTCTCAAGCTCCTCCATTTCCTTATCGCCTCTTGGGATGATATTAGATTAGTATATGATGGCTTTTGGTGGCTGATGTTAGGGACCGATGATGGGAGAGGAGGGGACCAGTTTGAGGTGATGAAGGAAGACATGTAGATGTGGTTGTCTTGGAGACGGGCCCCATGATGGGCTACTGTGGGGAGGTGAGATTTAACACGCCTCTTGAAGTCAAGTCAGGGCTCCCTTGACACCATGCCAGAACCTTCCAGGGGGCACTTTGGAGACCATTTGTCTGAAGATTTGATGCTTCTGGTAGAGAATATGGCATCAGAGAAAATGGCAAGATGTCTGCCCCGGCAAGTCTCTGGTGAGCTGTCTAGATAGGGTAAAACTGGGTCTGGGGTTGGCAACATCATGTAGAAAAGTTTGACTAGAATTATCTGCCCTAAAAGGAATGTTTCATTATGACTCGACACTGAATATCCTATATAACAGGAAGACCTTTGATGTGGAGACATCTCCCATAATAAACAGCTGAGTAGAAAAGGAAGGTCCCTTGTTGCTATATCCTGATGTTTAATCCCTTGCTGTTCTTCTAACCTACAAATATATTCATCCAAGTAGAGGAGGGGGTTATAAGATGGGGAGCTTAGCTGATGAGGAGTTTAGATCAGGTTTGAGTGAGGAAGGGTACTTTCTCTGCTGCCTCTCTCCTCCATTTTGACAACTCTGAGAACTCAGTCCCTATGGGCCAACAATCCTTTGCTTGGAGGTGGGCAGGGAGCAAAATTTTTCCAGATAGTTGGTATTGCTGGCATCACCCAGGACCAGAGAAGCTGGTAGGAGGGAAGCTTCAGGTAAACATGATCTTAGTTTCTAAATCAAAAAGAAAAGGCTGCTTGTTGGTTTAATGCAGATTGCTGCTCAGTCAGTAGAGTTGGGAGGGAAGGAGAGAGGGAGGAAGCAAAATGAGATACAAGTGAAGGTAAATTCTGCATGTTGGAAAATTGAGTTCCATGATGTTTATTGCAAACTGTAATTTAGCATCTCAATTCAGGTGCTCTCTATGACTAATTCTGTGTGTGTGTGTGTGTGTGAGAGAGAGAGAGAGAGAGAGAGAGAGAGAGAGAGAGAGAGAGAGAGAGACGGAGAGAGAGACAGAGACAGACAGAGAGACAGACAGACAGACAGAGACAGACAGAGAGACAGACAGACAGACAGAGACAGACAGACAGACAGACAGAGGCAGCAGACAGTGACAGAGAGACAGAAACTGAGATAGAGAGACAGACAAAGACTGAGACAGAGAGAGACAGAAACAGAGGGATTGGGATGGGGAGAGGTTGTGTGTGATTTTCTCCTTTGTTACTTTCTCCTGAGGTTTTCTGAAGGTCACCAGGGGAAAGACTGTACCTTCCCCCACTGATGCCATTGACACCATCATTCATCAAACATTTAACTGAAGACCTTGAGTAGGGGGGGGGGTGACACACAAAGATGAACAGTCCACATTCCTCACCTGAAAGGATTTGGGGGTTTAGTGGGGAAGGGAGGGAAGTCCTGGGGGACAATCTCATCAGACAAGATCACAACTAGCAGTAGATGATACAGGCTCCCCATCAGACTAAGGCTTCTATTTTTTTTAACCCTTACCTTCTCTCTTAGAACCATTATTGAGTACCAGCTCCAAGACCAAAGAGTAATTAAAGGGTTAGACAATTGGGGTTAAGTGACTTGCCGAGGATCACCCAGGACTTCTCATCTCCAGGTCTTACTCTCTATCCACTGAGCCACCTCGCTGTTTCTGCTTCTGCTTTTAGTGAGGAGGATAAAAGTTGTGGTTGGGACAAGGTGGTAGGTGAATGTGTTTAATCTGGCCATAGAATTTAAAAAAAATCCCCAAATCTCGTCCTAACAAGCCTTTTTGGGTGTTTCCTGGCATGAGGCCCAGAGAGGCTGAGAAACTTGCCCTAAATCTCACAGTAAGTCGTCATTACCACCCCACCAACATCACCTTACCCTTTCCCACATCCTGATTGGCCTGAGTAGAGGCAAATGATAAAAATTTTCAGCTGGGATCCTTGACAGAGGAAATCTGCTCGTGAGTCTAGTTGTGTCAAGAGAGAGAGTGATCTGTTCCTCTTCTCCTCAGGACTTATGGGAGAAGGCAAGAGGTCACATAGTCACAGGAATAATGGGGATTCTCCATCCTATGTTAGCACCCTAGGATAAAGCTCTGACCATGAGCTTTTATGGGCAGGCCCAGATTGGTTGTGAGAGACAGAAATTCCTGGTTGGGTTGTCTGCTCTGTGCTGTCTAAGACGGATTCCACTGACCTTTCTCTGCCTCCTTGATGGAGGGTGTTAGGAAGACTCAGCTTCCCCACCCCTTTTGGGGGAAGTTCTCCCAGATATCCCCCTCCACACTAACATTGTTCCTTATATTTCTCTATTTCTGCTCCTCTCCCCCTTTCCAGAGCTGGGAGGACAAAGTACCAATTAGTTCATTTGCCAGTTTAATTAGGTAGGAAGGTAAGAAAATTATATTCCTTTACTCCAGAGCTTCCCTGCCAGGCCAGGAATAGGGTGAGGGGGTGGGGAAGCCAGCCAGCTCTGAGTCATGGAACCCCTGTTCTCTTTGCCCCCTCACTCCTCCACCCCCATGCAACTGGGTCCCAGGCCCCAGGACTGAGGCTACAGGGGTTGTTGGAGCTAGAATTTCAGGATTCCTTGGACTCTACATGAGTACTCAGGATCTCTGAGAACTGGAGCATGATGGGAAAGGACTTTAGTTGAATTTCTCCTCCTTTCTTCCCCCCCCCCACCCCCAACCTCCAGTCTTGGCTGCTTTTGGCTTTCTATTTCTCCCTCCCTTTCTCTGTCTTGTTCCATATCTGATTCTCTGAGTCCTTATCGATGTCTTACTCTCTGTCCCCATATTTCTTCTCTCTTTCTCCAGCCCTGTATCCCTTCACGTCTCTGTGATTCGCTTACTATCTCTCTGACTCTGCCTTTGGGTGTCTCCCTGTCTTTGTGTCTCTGTCTTGGTTCCAGATAAGCCCCTAGGGGGGCCAGGAGGACTGGCCGTGATCCTGGGGAGCTTGGTGTCCCTAGCAGCAGCTGTGGCACTCTTCATGTTCTATCGGCAACAGCAAAAGAATAACCCAGAGATGGACAGCGATCAGTGAGTTCTGCCCAGGGGGCAGCCTTCCCCTTCCTCCAGCCTCCAAATCAGTGCCAATGTATTTCTATCCCCAGCCCCAAGCATACATTATCTGCCCTTGTCCCTCCCACCACCCCCCTCAGCCTGGGCATTGACATCTCCTAACAGGCCAGAGAGAATGGACCAAGAGCCTTCCTCAATAGTTTCCATGAAGATTCAAGACAGTAGCGACAGCTGAGGCTCAAATAACTTGAAAACATTCCATGCATTTTCATGTCTATTCACTTATTTTATCCTCAGAATAGTTCAGCGTGGTAGGTATTATTGTCCCCATCTCACAGGTGAGGAAACTGAGATCTAGAGATTCAGTAGCCTGAGATGGTGTCTTCTACCACAACTCCCCAGACTCACATTCTGCCTGCTTGTCAGCTGTCTCTTCTGTAGCTGGTGGTTCCCCTGTTCTCTGGTGCCTGTCTCTCTACTCACTCTTCATGCATCTTCCACCTCCCCCATTCCTAGGAAGGACTGAAAGGGCAGGGGTGGACTTTGTACCAATATAAGCAGGCAGTGCACATCTCCCGTTGGGAGTCAGGACTCCAAGGTCTCATCTACTATCAATGGAAGTACTCAGAGTCCCTCCTAGACCCTGCTGGCTGGCATGTTGCCCCCGAGTCAGAGGAGGAAGACTGGTCCAGCTGGGATGGCAGCTCTATTTTCCTACCCACAGATCAGACCTGTCCACCTCCCACAAGGCTTCACCAGTGGAGGATAGGAGACACGAGATGAACCATGTGACAAGTGATGTCCAGGTGAGTTTCCTGGTAGGGTCCATCTCAAGGCTAATGGCATTGGACTGGGCACTTTATGGGCAGTCACTTCCTTGACTAGAACTATGTCAGAGATGTTCCTGGGAGGGTAGCCCAATTCTCAGAATGCTGGCCCCTGGTCAGTGAATTGCCAGAGCCTCAGGCCATTGCTTCTCCATGCATTATAGGAGAAGTACAGACTAGAAAGGACCCAGGGCCCTGAGATGGGGTGGGGGGGGGGGGAGAGGGAATGTTCCCTATCCACATTCACATATGCTCAGCCCCAACCCATTTCCCCTTTTCTCTCCAGGTTGTTGACCTAGATAATATAGGACTTGATGAATCAGAGATGGAACAGAAACTACCCCTCCAGACCCCTTATTATGACCTGGCTGGCCATGACACCTTGACTTTCTCCCAAGACTTGGTAAGGAGAGGCGGGCCCCAGGGCACCCTGACCCCCAACTCAGCCATCTAGAACCTACAGGACTATTCTCCTGGAAGCTGATCCTCAGCCCAGCTTTTAGATCTCTCAAGGCAAGAAATGAAAATGACTTGGGGGCAGGGGAAGGGGAGAAGGGGAAGACCCAAAGAAAAAGGAAGGCAAACTGTGAGAGTATCATGCAGCAGTTGGGAAAAAATGCCTGTCTCTTCCTGTGGGTGAATAGTATCTGTGTTATTGTGATGGATCTAAACCAGAAGTTCATAACCTTTTTTTTTGGTGTCCACACCTTTGGCAGTTTGATGAAGCCTACAAGCCCCTTCTCAGAACAATATGATCTATTGTCTAGATTCATATTCAAAAGAAATGCCGATTTTCAGTTGTAGTTCAGTGAAAATAGAAAATTTTCCTCCCATCCACATTCAAGTTTGAGGACCCTTGGTCTAGAGCAGTGATGGTGAACCTTTTAGAGACCAAGTGTCCAAGCAACTCTCATGCTGTATGTGAGATCCTCACCTTATTCCAGACAGAGGGGGGAGGAAGCACTCCCATTGGGCAGGTAGGCAGAGGGGCAGGTGATGGGAAAAATGTCTACAGGCATGTGTGGAGAGGGGGAAGAGAGCAGCCCCTCTGGCACTGTGCCATAGGTTTGCCATGCAGGTCTAAAGTGTTTGTGCTATTAAATGTTTTATTTCTTTCTTCCTTCCTTCCTTTCAATCTTTGCCTCCTGTTTTAAAATTGATATGAAGTATTTGTTGTAAGGCAGAAAAATAGTAAGGACTAGGTAATTGAAATTAAGTGACTTGCCCAGGGTTATACAGCTAGGAAGAATCTGAGGCTAGATTTGAACCCAGGTCCTCCTGACTCCAGACTTAGCTCCTTTTCCACTGAGCAACCTAGCTCTACTATTAATTGTAACATAAGATTTTGAATGAGATCATTCCCCAGGGGATATCTTGCTGGTAAGCACCTTAGTTGGCAAGGATTCTGAACTCAGAATCAAGGGCCCAGGGTTTAAATATCAACTTTGCTACTGACCAGCTTTATGACCTTAGGCAAGTCCTTTTGTTTCTTTTCTATAAAATGAGAAATAGCATGAATTAATGAGTCCTCGAGCATTTATTAAGCAGCCAGGTAGCATAGTAAATAGATCGGAGTCAGGAAGAGTTTAAATAGAGCTTCAAATATTTACCAGCTGTGTGGCCCTGGTCAAGTCATTATCCTAATTACCTCAATTTTCTCATCTGTCAAATGAGCTGGAGAAGGAAATAGCAAACCTCAACAGCAATTTTTTAAATAGTAAAAATAAGTGTCCTTGCCCTCAAGAAATTTGTATTATATTAGAGAATACTGCATTTACATGTATAAATATGTACTACTGTACATTAGTGAAACAGATTTGGAACCACACTGTATCTTTTTTTAAAACCCTCATCTACCATCTTAGAATTGATGCCATGTATTGGTTCCAAGGCAGAAGAGAGGTAAGGGCTAGGCAATGGGGATTAAGTGACTTGCCCAGGGTCACCCAGCTGGGAAGTGTCTGAGGCCAGCTTTGAACCGAGGACTTTCCGTCTCAACATTGGCTCTTTTAGAATAGGACAGCCTATGGGTGGACCTGACAAAGGCAAGCTCAGGGGAAAAGGCTGATGGTTTCTGGGAGGGTTCCTCAGCGCTCTGGGAACAGAGATGGGGCCCCTCCAAGCTACAACAGCTCATCTGTGACTTGACTGAAAGTTCTCTTAGAAAACAAAAAAATTCTCCATGCTTGTAGACTCAGCAAATCCAAGCTTTTTTCTGTTGTTTGTGTTACCAAGTCAGAGACTTTCATCGTATGAAATGTCTGGATCCGCTTCAGATTTTCTCTGTCCTCGTGGCTTACAGCCCCCACCCAGAAACCTGGGGAAATGTACATCCTGCACCCTACCCTAAGGATTCCCACAGGCAAGGGCTCAGGTTAGACTATCGTAGAGGAACGTTGTATTTAAGAAAAGAGGAAGAGAACAAAACCGAGATCTTCAAGTCAGGGACCCTTCAGCCCAAAGATGCGTGGAAATGCCGGACAGTCCCTGACACGAGGCAGCTGTGGCGAAGACCACGCCGCCCTCACGCACTCTGCCTTCACTCCTGTCATCCCACACCAGAGAGCTGGCAGTGGCACATACGGAACCTTCATTCTTGCCTTCCCTGGAACACTGCACATATTGGGCATCTAGAACAATGGACCCAAGTTAGGAAGACGAGCTCAAATTTGAAAAACCTCAGACACCAGCCACGTAACCCTGGGCAAGTCACTTAACCCTGTTTGTCTCAGTTTCCTCATATGTCAATTGAACTGGAGGAGGAAATGGCAAACCAGTCCAATGTCTCTACCAAGAAAACCCCTAATGGGGGGAGGGAAGGGGTTGGCTGGGTGCTGGATTGAGAGTCAGGCCCAGAGATGGGAGGTCCTAGATTCAAATCTGACCTAAGATACTCTTAGCTGTGTGACCCTGGGCAAGTCACTTAACCCCCATTATCTAGTCCTTACTGCTCTTCTGCCTTGGAACTAGTACCTAGTATTGATTCTAATATAGAAGGTGAAGATTTAAAAAAATAAAAGAAATGAAAACCTTTAATGGGTTGTTGAGGAGTTGGACGTGACTAAAATGAGTCCACAACAATATTGGGAGAGAACCATGAGAAATAGCAGGAGCAAGAGGAAAATCCCTCCTCACTGGCCCTAGGCTGCCAATAAGTTCAGTGCAAAAGCTACCGGGTCCTCTTCTTCTCCTTAAGTGCCGTGTTCTTCCTCTCTCATTCTTTATTCGTTCTTCAGACTCCATCAGTTACTATTCCCACTCATTATTCTCATCCATTTACCCCAGGCTCTGACCCTGTGAGAGAGGATGGGGAAAGATGTGAATAGATTGCCCAGCCTGGAGTCAGGAAGATCCAAGTTCAAATCCAGCCTCAGGCACTTCATAATTATGTGACCCTGGGAAAGTCACCTAATCTTTGTCTACCTCAGTTTCCTCAACTGTAAAAAAAAAAAAAGGTAATACCAGCACCTTCCTCCTGTTGAGAGGATCTAATGAGATCAACTTTTTTTTTTAACCCTGACCTTCCCTCTTGGAGTCAATACTGTGTATTAGCTCCAAGGCAGAAGAGTGGTAAGGGCTAGGCAATGGGGGTCAAGTGACTTGCCCAGGGTCACACAGCTAGGAAGTGTCTGAGGCCAAATTTGAACCCAGGACCTCCCATCTCTAGGCCTGACTCTTAATCCACTGAGCCACCCAGCTGCCCCTGACATCATATTTATAATGCACAGCACAGTGCCTGGCACCAAGTAAGGGCTATAGAAATATAAGCTAATTAGTATTTCCCACTGGTACTGGATAAAACTCTTTTTGAAAACCCCAACCGTTTGTTTTGGCTGTCTAAGGGATGAGGGGGAAATGCACCTATGCCTAGAGAACCAAGGGGCTAGGTGTGGTGACAGCAGTCTTATTGTGTCATATTACCAGGAAATCTGGGACTGTTTCTGGATGATCCATCATGTCCAATTCCTTGTCACTCCATTAGAGGTTTTCCTTGTAAAAATACTGGAGTGGTTTTCCATTTCCTTCTCCAGCTCATTTTACAGATGAGAAAACTGAGGCCAGCAGGAATAAGCGATTTACCCAGGATCAAAGCTAGTAAATGCTCCTCGTGGCTCTGGGTCCAGCTTTCTCCCCACTGTACTACCTAGCTGCCCTTGTGGGTCTGTTATTTGTGCCTTGAGGATCCTTCCAACAAGAAGTAGGTGCAATCATTGCCCTTTTTTAGGCGCCGGCCTGGGACTGAGCAAGCTGGGCTCCTCGTCCCTTGCCAGCTTCCCTTTCTGCATCCTCATCCTCCTACCTCCCAATGGTGCCAACAGGCTGCTGGCAATCCAGCCAGAGGCCCTCTTTTCACCTGGCCCGGCTCCCAAGAGGCCCAGCAGGCCCAGGCCCAGACCCAGTTGAATGACTGCCATCTTGCTCATCTCACTCTGCTTTCAATGAATACCAGGATGTGGGGGTGGTACCCACATGATGCCAGCCTGGAGACCCTCGCCAAGCTGCCTGGGCCTAGAGATAATGTGTCCTCTCCTGGCAGCAGCAGGCAAGCGAGGCTTCAAGGCCCCTGATAACAGCACATCTGTCCATCTCTGCCCCAAGATGCCAGCTCCTGCCTTCCTTCAGGGACTCTTTACCCGGCTTCGGGCCTTGAGCTCTGCAGATGGGCTCATAAGCCATAATCCATCTCTGCCTCCAGGGAAGCAATGCCGCTGACCGTTCTCCTATGCCAGGAACTTGGAAATGAACTTGAATTCTCTTTGATGGAGCTGCCTGCACCATACTCATGAAGGAGCCCCGTTCAGTCCTTTGCCATCTCCCCAGCTAGTCAGTCCCTCTGGGGGACATGGATTTATAAGGTCATAGGCTTAGAGCTGGAAGGCATCTTAGAGGCCATTGAGCCAACTCCCTCAGTTTTTACAGATGAGACCTGAGGCACAAAGAGGTTACTTGTTCAAGGTCAAACAGATACTGAGGCTATGAGACAGAATTTGAACTCAGGGCCTCTGGACTCCAAGTCCAGTGCCCTATCCACTATGCCACACCATCTCATATAAATATTAGCTGGGTGGGAAAGAAGGCAGGAAGGAAGGAAGGAAGGAAGGAAGGAAGGAAGGAAGGAAGGAAGGAAGGAAGGAAGGGAGGAAGGAAGGCAGGAAGGAAGGAAGGAAGGAAGGAAGGAAGGAAGGAAGGAAGGAAGGAAGGAAGGCAGGAAGGAAGGAAGGCAGGAAGGAAGGAAGGCAGGAAGGAAGGAAGGCAAGAAGGCAGGAAGGAAGGAAGGAAGGAAGGAAGGAAGGAAGGAAGGAAGGAAGGAAGGAAGGAATGCAGGAAGGAAGGAAGGAAGGAAGGAAGGAAGGCAGGAAGGAAGGAAGGAAGGAAGGAAGGAAGGAAGGAAGGCAGGCAGGAAGGCAGGCAGGAAGGAAGGCAGGAAGGCAGGAAGGAAGGAAGGAAGGAAGGAAGGAAGGGAGGAAGGGAGGAAGGGAGGAAGGGAGGAAGGAAAGAATAGGGGATCAGGGTAGGGAGCAAGATACAATGAAAAAGAAGCCTAGATGATAAAAGTTGGCAAATTGAAAAGATCTGATGAGAAATGGGAATAAAACAGAGCAAGTCATGACATAAAAATCCCTATGATTTACAGGAACAGCTGCCGAGGTTTGTAATCTCCACTAATGATTTTCCATTTCTCTGTCTCTCTCTCTGTGCCTCTGTCTCTGTCTCTCTCTCTCTCTTTCTGTGTGTGTGTGTGTGTGTGTGTGTGTGTGTGTCTCTGCCACCCCATTAGCCCAGCACATATGACCTAGAGGGCAGCCCTTTCCCCAGTCCAGCCCAGGATGGAAGGAAGGAAGGACTTTCATGGTCTTATCATAGTATCACAGCTTTCAGGCTGATAGAACGCCTGGAGATCATCTATTCCAACCCTTTCATTTTACAAGTGAAGAAACTGAGACCTAGAGAGACTAATAAGTTACCTAAGGTCCCATAACTAAGTATCTGAGGTTGGATTTGAACTCAGTTCTTCCAGACTTCAGGCCTGGCATTCTGTTCCCTGAGCCATTTAGCTGGGTATACACACCATAAGTTGGTGTGAGAGGGCAGGTACTTATGGACAATCAAAACTGCATAATCGTGTGCAGGGAAGACCTGACCCCCAGTTGGAGTGCATTTCACTTGGACCACCTTTCCCGTGAATTGAGCCATCGCGGTTCAGAGCAGGGGTGTTAAACTCAAATCAGAATGGAGGTCACTCTCCTTGTGGGCTGCGTATTGACTTAGAAAACCACATGTTTGTATATTTCTTTATTAATACATCAGCACGCTCAGATCAAATAGGGACTACCTCTTCATCGTGTTCAGGCTGCACCTCCAGTCACTAGGATCTGGTGGTGAGGAATGGGGGGGCCAAAGCCAGTAAATACCAGGCTCCCCCCCTTCCGCTCCAAATCCACGAGATTGTGAGCCCGATGGCTCTTTGCAAGGACACATTATGAACGTGGCATGTTTATCAAACAGGGCCATTTCCTTTCCTGCTCATCAAATTTACTCTTCCTCTTTTTAAAACAAACTATATATAAGAGGAGCTCAGAGTCTCACATAGGATCCTCTTCCTTGTTGGTTTTGCATTATTGGAATGTTTGTGTTTGTTCGTGATAGTTAAATTAGTAATAAAAGAGAAAAATGTTTTGAAAAAGAAAAAAAAGCTGGCATGTGAGGCAAGGTGTAGTGTGGGTCCGGGAGGCAATGATGACAAGCAAAGGTAAAAGGCTGGGGTCACAAGACCCTGGAACGTCTGAGCTAAAAAGAAGAACAGGAGCCCTCCAGCCCTACCTCCTCAGGAGTCCTCCAGCCCTACCTCCTCTTTTACAGATGAGAGCCCCAGGAGGAGAAGTGACTCGTTCTAGGTCACACAGTATTACGGACTGGGGCAAGACTAGCACTCGGGCCTCTGGAGTCCCGTGGGAGGGCTTTTTCACCTGCAGAATTGACTGGTGGCAAAAAGAGGACTAGAATTGACAGCCTCCAACTCTCCATCCCGGCTGTCTGGGGAAGGGGAGTGAGAAAGGAGGCACCGGTGTTGTTGAAAGAAATGTAATTCCTTTTGGTTTACAGAGCAATTACCAGGGCTGTGAGCTGATGATTTATCCACAACACTTGGGCTTGTTGGCAGCGTAGCTTGTATACAAGACATATTATTGATGTTGTCATCAATTCTCCTTCCCAACAAGCAGAGAGAGTGAGCCAGGCTGAGACCCGGCACTGCTCAGGACAGTGAGACCCAAGAAGGCTGCCTTGCAGGGGCCTGCAGGTGGGCAGGACGTCTCCCCCAGACTCTGCTGACCCCAGCTGGGTAGATTTCCCATCGGTTATGCCTCCGCAGAGCCCATGCTCTATCAGCCCCCTGCCAATGGGGGAGCCGGTGTATGCAAGCTTAAGGACATTGGGGGGGCTCTTCCCCAGTTCCCCCATTTCCCCTTGTGGACCAAAGAGAAGCCGCCATTTATATAGCTTGGAGGATGATTGGTTTCCAACTGGACCATAACTCGGATTGTTGTTGCTTGTCCTTCATTTTCAAAGAGGACCACTGACATCACAGGGTGATGACTTGGGCATGAATTGGATTTAAGGGATGCTTAGACGTCCTCCAGTCTAAGCCCCCTCCCTCATTTTACACATGAAGAAACGGGGGCATAACTAAGTGAAGCCCTTCATCCAAGGGCTCACAAGCAATAAAGAGTGGAGCTAGGATTTAAATCCAGAGCCTCTAATTCCAAAGTCCCGCGTCCTTTTCATTCTACTCCTACTACAAGGTAGTGTTTTCCAACCGAATTTGTAGGACTCTAGAATTAAACTCAGAGACCTCTGAGGTTGTCTAGCTCAACCCCCTCATTTTATAGAAAGGACTAGGGAGGAGAAATGTGTGTAGTCACATAAGAGAGTAGAAAAGAGGGGGCAGCTGGGTAGCTCAAAGAATTGAGAACTGGGTTTAGAGCCCTGAAATCCTGGGTTCAAATCTGGCCTCAGATACTTCCTAGCTGTGTGACTCTGGGCAAGTCACTTAACCCCCATTGCCTAGCCCTTGACACTCTTGTGCCTTGGAACCAATCCACAGTAGTGATTCTAAGGTGGAAGGAGAGAGAGAGAGAGAGAGAGAGAGAATATAAAAGAGGGAAGACAACAAGGATTTATTCAGCCCTAGCTATGTGCCAGGCACTATGCTAAGCACTTTATAACTGCTTGTTCATTCAATCCTTACAACAATCCTGGGAGGTAAATGCTGATATGATCTCCATTTTACAGATGAGGAAACTGAGGCAAACAGAAGCGACTTTCCCAAGGCCACACAGTGTCTGAGGCTACACTTGAACTCGGCTCTTTCTGACTCCAGGTCCAACTTTCTATCTACTACATTAAAGATGAGATTTGAACACAGGTCCTACAGTTCCAGAGCCCTTGCTCTTCCTATGGCCCCACATAAACTGTACTGAGAAGAAAGAATCTACATTCCTAGCCTTGGAATTCTCTGCCTCCTTGTTTCTGCCTTCTGGTTTCCTTGGCTTCCTTTAATAACTTAGCTAAAATCCTTCCTTCTGCAAGAAGCCATTCCCAGCTCTCCTTATTATCAGTCGCTTCTCTCTGGGGTTCTCCCTCATTTACCCTGCTGGAGTTACCCAGCTGTTTGCCTATTTTCTCCCTGTTAGAATATAAGTATCATGAGGGCAAGAATTATTTTTTACTTCTTTTGTATCCTCAGCAGTTAGCACAGTGCCTGGCACCTATTCAGTTATTGTCAATTGGATCTAACTCTTCATAACCCCATTTTGGGTTTTTTGGGCAAAGGTACCAAAGTGGCTTGCCATTTTCTTTTCCTCCCATTTTACCAATAAGGAAACTAAGGCAAATAGGGTGAAGTGACTTGCCCAGGATCACAGAGCAGGTAAGTGTCTCAGGCCAGATTTGAACTCAGTCTTCTGGACTCTAAGCTTGACTCTATCCACTGTGCCACCTAGCTGCCCGCCTGGCACTTAGAAACCACTTAATAATGCTTGTTGTCTGAGTTGCCTAAATAAGGCTTCGCCTCCTTTAAGAGCAGAGCCTGACATCCCTCCTGGCTATGAGAGAGGCAGCCCTATCTAGAGGCTGGAGAAGTGAAGACTGGCTCCTCTGGAAGAGCCAGCTTTGTGCTGATAGTCAGGCAGCAAGAGAGGGTAGGAGCTACAGGGCTCCTCTTTAGGAGGTACAGAATTGTTGTCTTCTAGAAAAGAATTTGGGCTGAGCCTCCCCTAGAGCATCCTCAATCTTGGGCACATAGTCTTCCTAGTTGAGAAAAACTTCCCATTATGGTCAGGGTGCACCTCCAGCTTCCTGCTAGATTGAAGCCTATGCAAGACATCAGTGGTGGCATTGTGTCAGAAAGGATGTCCTGGATTGCAAATCCAAAGACATGAATTCCAGCTCTGCCCTTACTATTTGTTTATGTAACTTTGTTGGGATCCTCTGTTGCCTCTTTCTGCAAAGGAGGTTAGATGAAGGTCTCTAAGGCATATCCTGCAGCTTGAAAGTTCTATCAATATTCAATTCAATAAGGATTTATTAAATGCTGACTGTGTGCAAGACACTGAGCTAGGTTGACCAAGAGGAGACAGATTCAAAATGCAAAATTACACATGCATTTTGTATTTTGCTTGATTGATATTTTTATCACAATAGTCTTGTTTTTGTTTTTCTAATAGGGGGAGACTATAGAAACAGGGAAAAATAAATACTTGATAACCAGAAAATAAGATTTTAAGACAATGCTAAAGCAGCTAAGTGGCCCCATGCTCCAGTGGAGCACCAGGTCTGGAGTCAGGTGGACCTGGGTTCCAATCTGACTTCAGACTCTTCCTAGCTATATATCCCTGGGCAAATCACTTACTCATCCCAATGCCTAGTCCTTGTCCTTCTGTCTTAGAGTTGTTACCAAGACAGAAAGTAAGAGTTTTAAATAAACAAAGACAATGTTTGGTATTGGTGATTCAATGATTTTTTAAATTACTGTTTTATTACCTTGAAGGAGCTTATGGTCTAATAATCACTGAATTCACAGGCAGAGCCACAGGTCTCTTGCCTGCTAGCTGAGTAACTTTGGTAAATCATCCTTCATGCTTTGGGCCTCAGTTTCCTTATCTATAAAATGGAATAACTAGGATCTCTAAGGTCTCTTGTAGCTCTAAGTAGGATGCTCCAAAGACCCTACAATAGAAAGAGAAGAGATTGCATAAAGAAACATCCTTCAAGGTGGAATGGATGATAAAGTCAAAGGAGAGGTCCAGACTATGATTCAGACTACCAACCCTTTGCCATTTGCTGCCCCCCTCTCTTCAGGTGACTTTTGTGATCTCTTCACCACCCCACCCCCATTCTTTGAGAGTTGAGAATAAAGGTGAGAGAATTCCCTGGCTAATTGTAAAGGACCTCCCCCCAATTCCCAAGTTTTCCCTTCCCCAGTTTAGAGCTCAAGCCAGCTCTGACTTATGAAAGCCCATTTTCACTGTAAGCATTTCTATCCCAGAAATCATCACTTCCTATATATCAGGGTTTGATTTATTGTTTTGTTGATTGCCTAGACTTAAGAAAGTGTTTTAAAAAAGCAGAGTAAATTTAAAAATGTATTTGGGAACATTTATTTTTTCTGAGAGCACAGTTGTTAAACTACCAGCCCACTCCTGTTTTCAATTTAAACTCTGGTTATCTCAACCAGTCTTCATACGGAATGTTTTCCATGTCTCTCATATACAGTTTGCCTTTCATCATTCTAAAATGTCTTGCCTAAAACAGAACACTGTTCTCTAGATATGATCTGACCAGGACAAACTTTAGTGGAACTTGCACCTCCCTGGTTCTGGACAGTATGTCTCTTTTACTAAAGCTTTAAGTAGCATAAACTTTTTTGGTCGATATGTCATACTGTAGATTAAAATGAGCTTGTAGTCCACTAAAATCCCCAGATCTTTTTCCACAGTAATTTCTGTCTGGGCAATTGTCCCTTATTCTGTATTTGTGAAATTGATTTTTGAAACCCTAGCGTAAACTTTACACTTATCCCTTTTTAAATTTCTTCTTACTTAATTTAACCTGTCACATTAACCTATTGAGACTTTTTGGATCTAGATGCTTTTATTCAATGTACAGTAAGACCTTGTTTTACTCAAACTCAACATGCAAATTCAGGTATATACAATTGGCAATTTTTTAAAAAGGCAGAAAAATGCATACAATCAAACATTTTAATTATCTTACCAGCTAAGTCCATGCCATTCTCCCAAATGGCATAAAGTCTCCCAGCAGTTCCCCCAATCACTCTTATTCTCACTCTGAGAAGCATTCGTGTAGTCATTGCTTTGTTTTGCACCCAACATTAGCTCTGCAACCGTCTTTGTCCAGTGTTCTCCCTTGTAACAAGTCATGCCTGCCTCAGAGTGGTGCTTCTCTTTGTTTCATTGGCATTCTTTAGTTATCCATAATGACCCCAAAGGACAAGATTTGTGATACTGGGAGCTCTGATAGCCCAAGAAAAGTCATAGAGTGCCTAGATATGTTTGTACAAAAATACCTACTAAATAATGGGGGTCGTTATTGTGAGTGATGTTCAACCTTTAGGAAGGGGCTTGGAATGTATTGGTGGCATGAAACAAGGTCCTACTGTATTGGCAGTCCTTTCAAGCTTCATGTCATCTGTAGAACTGACAAGCAGGCCATCCAAGGGGTCGATAAAATGTTTGACAGTTCAGGAACATTCCACAAGGACCTTCCTCCCACCCGTTAATGACTTCTCTTTGGACCTGGCCATTCAGTGACTTCCAGATCCACCCAAATATATATCATCTAGCCCACACTTAACTCTCTTCTCTGTAAGAGAGAAGATCAGAGGCTTTCCTGAGATCTATGTATACTATGTCAACACCATTTTCCTGATCTCCCAGTCTAGTTGCCCTATCCAAAAAAAAGGAAATGAGGTTAGTCTGGCATGGCCTGTTCCTGATGAAATCCTGTTGGCTTTTAGTGATCACTGCTTCCTTTCCAAAGTGCTCATACACTCTATCATTGCAAATGTGTCCTAAAACTTTGTCATCAATTAGGCTTGAAAATTCATTGGTCTGTAAATTTGTGGGCGCTACCCTTTGTCCCATTTTGGAAAATCAGGACATTTGCCCTTCTCCCTATCTCTCCTATGGCACTTCTCCCATCATCCAAGATCTTTCGAAGATTATTAACAATGTTTCAGTCCTTTGGGGCGGAGTTCATCTGAGACTGGTGACTTAAAATCATTAAGAACAGCCAGATGCTATCTTACTGTCTATTTTCTCACTTATCTCAGGCTTCCACTCCTTAGTAACTATTTTTCCTTCTATCCTTCCCAATCCAAAAATCATTCTCTTAGGAGGAGAAGAGAATCAAAAGAAGAATTAAGGAGTTTAGCCTTCTCATCAGTCATTATTATTATTCCACACACCCTGAGAAACAGTTCTTTCCCTTTTCTTATCTTCTTCTTATTCCAATATAGCTTTTTTAAAAAGCAAGTCAACTAGCATTTATAAAATGCCTACTATGTGCCAGGCATTGTGCCAAGCACTGGGGATACAAAGAAATGCCAAAACATGATTTTTTAAAAAGTTCTTTCATAAGGAGTTCACAGAATAATGGGAGGGGTAGGGAACACCTGAAACAATAATGTATAAACAAGATCAAGACAGGATAAATTGGAGGTAACTTCCAAGATAAGTCACTAAAATTAAGGAAACCTGGGCAAGGCTTGATGCAGAAAGAGAGGCTTAACCTGGCCCTTGAAGGAAACTAGGAAAGGTAGGAGATAGAGAGGAAGGAATTTTCCAGGCAGGGAGAATAGCCCTTTTTTATCCCCAGGATTCACTGCCAGACTCAGTCAATCAATAAAATCTATTTCTATAATCTATTTATTTAACCCATACCTTCTGTCTTGGAAGGGATACTAAGTTTTGGTTTCAAGGCAGGACAGTAAGAGCTAGGCAATGGGGTTAAATGACTTGCCCAAGGTCACACAGCTAAGAAGTGATTGAGGGTCACATTTGAATCCAGGACCTCCCATCTCCAGGCCTGGCTCTCTATCCACTGAGCCACCTAGCTTCCCTTCAATAAACATTTATTAATTGTTTACTATGTGCCAAGCACTATGCTTAGTGCTGAGAATAAAAAAGAAGGCAAAAGATAACCCTGTGATCAAAAAAGCTCACAGTCTCTTGGGGATTGGGGAGGACCACATACAATAAATGTACACCAAAAAAAAAAAAAACTCTACGTAGAATAAATAGGAAATAATTAAAAGAGGTAAGGCACTAGGATTAAGAAAGGTTAGAAAAGACGTCCAACAAAAGGTGGGGTTTTATTTGGGACTTAAAAGGAAGCCAAGGGGACAGTTAGGTGCTCAGTGGATGGAAAGCCAGACCTCAAGAGGGTAGGTCCTGAGTTCAAATATGGTCACTGATATGTCCTAGCTGTTTGACCCTGGGCAAGTCAATTAACCCTAGTGACTTAGCCCTTACTGCTCTTCTGCCTTAGAACCAATACACAGTATTGATTCTAGGACAGAAGGTAAGGGCTTTAAAGACAAACAAAAATTTTAAGTCCATTCTGAGCCTTAACAATCTTAACAATATTCTTTAAAAAAAACATAAGACTCTTGTATTTATCTTTAAATGCTCTTGCTTTCATCTTCTATATTTGTCTTTTTAAAATCTGAGTTTAGCAGTGAATTTCCCATGTGTCTATATCAGTCTCTGTTAACAGTTTTTTCTCCTCAGAATAACTTCTTGCATCTTGAGAATTTCGGTCTGGAGAGTTCCCCACTCCTCTGGTGCCAACTTCTCCTTTAAATATTATCCTAAATATATTGGATCCTACCTGTGCTTTCTGTGAACCCTTTGGCATCATCTCTTGCGAACTCTAGGGAGCCTGTCTTTACTCTGTTCTATCATCAACTCTCTGATGGAAGTCACTTACTCTCAAGGCTTCCTCCATTTCCACTTCCATGTAGGCAAACTGTTCCTCCTCGTTCATAATCCAATCCAGAATAGCATTTTCCCCTTATCGTTTCCTTATCTTTGAAGGATGAGATCATTATAAAGGCAAATCACAAATGCTACCAATTGCCTTGTTTTCAGCCTGGAGAGAGAGCACCAGCAAACGTACAAATGGTCAAAATCAGGTGCATTCAGTCATGTCCAACTCTTTATGGCCCCATTTGGGGTTTTCTTGGCAAAGATGCTAGATTAATTTGCCATCTCCTTCTCTGGATCATTTTCCGGATGAGGAAACTGAGGGAAACAAGGCTAAGTGTCTTGCACAGGATTACAAGGCTAATTAAATGTTTCAAACTGGATTTGAACTCAAGTTTTCCTGACTCTGGGCTTGGCACTCTATCTACTGTGCCACCTAGCTGCTCCCATCACTACCATAACCTGCTTCTATTAAGCACTCTTGAACAATCGATCAAGTGCGCTTAGCATTAGAAATAGAGACAAAAATTAAACAGTTCCTACTTTCAGGAAGTTTATATTCTAGGGGGGGGAACAATGAGCATAGCTATAGGTAAATTTAAAATATACACAAATAACTTCAGCATGGAGGACACTTGCCACCTGGGGAAATGAAGAAAGTCTTTGGAACTGAACTGAGATTTGAAAATAGCTAAAGATTCTAAGAGAAAAAGCAGCCAAAGCTACAGAGATAGGAGACAGGATGGAATGGAGAGTCCAGTTTGGTTTGAATGAAAAGGAGAAAGTCTGGGAAGGCTGGAGGCAAAGTGAAAGGCTTTAAATGTCAAACAGAGGAGTTTGTATTTTATCTCCTGGCAATATCTTATTATTGGAGTTTTTAAGGAGGAAAAT
Organism: Monodelphis domestica; assembly: GCF_027887165.1. Taxonomy (NCBI): domain Eukaryota; kingdom Metazoa; phylum Chordata; class Mammalia; order Didelphimorphia; family Didelphidae; genus Monodelphis; species Monodelphis domestica. The sequence goes on from NC_077230.1 coordinate 230,460,436, forward strand.
AATGTGGTTGAGCCTGTGTTTTAAGATTATTAATTTGGTCTCTGTATGAAAAATGGAAAGGAGAAGGGAGATATTGGATATAGGCTGGGAAGCTGTTACAATAGTTCAGGATAGAAATGGTGAAGGCTATTTTGACAGTGGTGTGAATGGAGAGAAGGGAATGAATGCAAGAAATGTTTTAGAATTAAATCTTCAAGCCTTAGCAATGATTAGATAAGAGATGAGGGAGGCTGAAGACTCAAGGATGATTCCGAGTGTATAAACATGGATGCCCAAAAGAATGATGGTGCCCTGGATAGAAATAGAAGTGAGAATAGTTAGGAAGAGGGCTGGATTTGGGCAGAGGGAGGAGAATGAATTATTTTGAATATATTTGAGTTTCACTGTTTATGGGGCATCCAGATAGAGATGTCCAATAGGCAGCCGGGGATACAGGACAGTAGCTCAGAAGAGAGATAAGGAGTGGGTATATCAAATCATAGGAGTTACAGTTAGGCAGGATCTTGGAGACCATTTAGTCCAACCTTCTCACTTTTTAGTTGAGGAAATTGAGACTCAGGGAGGTTATAGAATTTACTCAAGGACACACAGATAATGCAAGCTAGACATGGTATTCAAACCTAGGTCTTCTGACTTCAGAGCCAGAATCATCTGTATAAAATGAAAATGGAAGCCATGGGAGCTTTAAGATCCCCAAATCTTTATCTGATTTTTCCTTCAGTACAAATAGACTCCTACAGCAGTATTGCTTCTGTTTCTACCTCTGTTGATGTTCACACAAATGCTCTCCTCCATGCTTTTCTCCTTATGTTTCTGGGTTTCTTAAATGAATATATATTCTATATAAATGAGTATACTATGTAACTCCAAACTCCGGTTTTTATTGTTGCCATTCCTTTTGATTAGTATATTTCTTCAAATATCAAGCATCTTGTTCCATCAAGTCTTAAGGATACTTATAAGTTAAAATTTTCTTTTTTGCATTAGAATTTCTAATTTGCCCCATTTTCTACATACTTTGTATATTTGCATAAAAATTCCTGAAGCAATGTGCTTTATTGCTGGCTTTCTTCTTAGGTATATCCAATTATTACTGGCTTCATCTCATGGCATACTTCCTCTTGTGTTGTACCCACAATTCACCATTGCCCTCTACTACCACTAGGACTTTTTAAAAAATTAAACCCTTTACTTATGCCTTAGAATCCATATTATATATTGGTTATAAGGCAGAAGAATGGTAAATGACTTGTCCAGGATCACAGAGCTAGGAAGTATGTGGAACCATATTTGAACCCAGGACCTCTGGGCTCTAGGCTTGGCTCTCTATCCACTGAGCCACCTTTCTGCCCCCTTCCTCCTTTAGGACAGAGACCAACTTCTTCTACTATGCCATGTTACACACACACACACACAGACACACAGACACACACACACACACACACACAAAGTGCAGAGTACACTTATATGTACATAAAACCACAAAAGTGACAGCAATATTCTCCTTGTCCTCTGTATTTCCTTGAAATCAGTTCTACAGTCTTTTGTTCTCTTTTTGGTAGCTCTCTTGGTCAACCCATATGATCAAATACTGGAGCAAACCAATAATCTGAAAGGGTTGAGGCCAGAGATGCAAGTCTGATGAGTCTCCCCACCTCCTTTTAGCCTGTTGCTGATTTCTAGATATCCCCCTCTATTACTCTGAACACTCTAGTCTCTGGACCTGCTTCTGAGGTGAAACTTAATTTATTCAACAGATTGAGAAAGGTAAGACAAAAGGACACAAGGTGAAATCCAATTATCTAATGGGATCTCTACACCTAATTTCACCTTGTCACTGTTTTCCAGAATCTCCTATCTTCTTAACTAGTTGCTAGGTTCTTTGCTCTGATAAATGAAATTTAATGAAGAGGCTGTTTGGTGGTTTAGTGGATAGAGAGCCAGGCCTAGAGACAAGAGGTCCTGGGTTCAAATCTATCATCAGACCCTTCCTAGCTGTGTGACTGGACAAATCACTTAGCTCCCATTGCCTAGCACCCTTACCATTCTTCTGCTTCAGAACCAATACATAGTATTGAATCTGAGACAGAAGATAAAGATTTTTTTTAATGAAATTTAATGGAGGATTGGAGATAATGGTACAGCAGGACCTCATTTTAAGCAAACTCAACATAAATGAATTCCAGTACATGTGACTGGCAATGAAAAAAAAAATGAGGGCAGAAAAATGCATAAAATAAAAGTTTTTTAACTACTCACTAAATTTATTCCATTTTCCCAAGCCACGTAAAGTCTCACAGCAATTTGTCCCATCATGCTCACTCTCATTCTGAGAAGCATTAATGTGAGTCATTACATTGTCTGCACCAAACATTAGCTTCCACATCAGTCTTTGTCCAGAGTTCTCCTTGTAACAAATCATGTCTCCATCAGAGCAGTGTTTCTCTTTGTTTTTTGTTTTGTTTTGTTTTTAACACTATTTGGTTGTTAATAATGGCCCCAAAGTACAAGAGTGGTGATGCTGACAGGTCTAATAAGCCAAAGAAAAGTCAGATAGTGCCTAGGTATGTTCCTATGATAAGTACTTATTAAATAAAGGAATTTGTTTTGGGGTGCAATTTTCAAATAATGTAAAGGTTCTTGGAACATATTGGTCATACAAAATGAGAGCCTATAGTAAATGTAAAGTATTAAATTTGGGTTCAAAGAATCAACTTCACAAGTACAAAATGAAGTAGGCATCGCTAGATAAGTTTATCTGAAAAATATCTGTGTTTTTAGTGTAAACGCAGTAAGTTCAGTGACTGAGTCACAGTCAACAAGCATTTATCAAGCCCCTACTCTGTGGCAGACACTGTATAGGCACTAGGAATAAGTACAAAGAAAGCTGAGCTAGTTCCTGGCCTTAAGGAGCTCACAGTCTGAGGGGAAAACAACATGCAAACAACCATGCACCAACTAGATATGGCCAGGGTAAACAGCAAATAGCAGAGGAAACGTACTAACATTAAGAAGCATTGGGAATGACTTCTTGAAGAAGGGGATATTGTAGATGGGACCTGAAGAAGCCCCAGGCATTGGGACATTGGAAGGTAGAGATGAAGTGAGAGTTCTAGACATGGGAGATAGCCAATGAAAGTACAAGAAAGTGGAGCAATTAAATGGCTCAATGGATAGACAACCAGGCCAATCTATGGCTGAGATCCTGAGTTCAAATTTGGCCTCAGACACATCCTAGCTGTGTGAATCTGGGCAAGTCACTTAACCCCATTTTCCTAACCCTTAGGTGCGCTTCTGCCTTGGAAACAACACTTAGTATTAATTCTAAGACATAAGAAAAGAAGGAGGAGGAAGAAAGAAAGAGAGGGGGGAGGGAGGGAAGGAGTAAGAAAGGAAGGAAGGAAAGAAGGAGGGAGGGAGGAAGGAAATGCAAAAAGTTTGGAAATGGAGTTTCTAAATCAAGGATCAACAAGGAAGCCAGAATTTCTGGATCACAAATGCATGGTAAGGTATAAGAAATAAGAAGACTGCAAAGTTAGGATGGGACTGAGTTATGGAGGGCTTTAAAACTATAAAGAGAACTTCATATTTGATCCTGGAGTCAATAGAAATTGGAATTGATGAAAATGGAAAAAAAAAGGTGAAGGTTATTCTCTGTTGCATTAATCTATAGGTACAAGCAGATCATCCCACGCTATTCTGTCCTGATCAGTTCACATCTAGAGTTCAGGTCTGGATCATGTGTTAGGAAAGGCTTTGACAAGCTGGGGAGTATCCAGGAGAAGGTAACCAAAAATAGCTGGAGGCCATCTAAGCATCAGTTATGATCAGTGTGGATGCTTAGCCTGAAGAAGAAAAGGCTCAGGAGGAACTCAGCATCTGTCCTGTGGAAAGACTATCACGTGGAAGGTATTAGACATGTTCTGCCTGGCCTCAGAGGACAGAACAAGGAGAAACAGGTTGAAACTGCAGAGGCAAATTTTGGCTCAATGTAAGGAAAAACTTATCAATCAGAGCTATCGAGAAGTAGAATGGGCTGCCCTTGGAGGTAGTTAGTTCACATTGTCTTCAAGACCAGATTACTGATGGTCAGGATGTGGTAGAACTCACAGGACTAGTCTTGTTTAGGTATGGGCAGGATTAGATTATCTCAGATCTCTTCTACCCTTGAGATGCTGTAATTCTTTTCTTTTTCTAAGCCTTTACCTTCTGTATTGATTCTAAGACAAGGACTAAGCAATGGGGCTTAAGTGACTTGCCCAGGGTCACACAGTTAGGAAGTGTCTAAGGTCAGATTTGATTCCCAGACCTGTCTCTAGGCCTGGTTCTCTATCCACTGAATCAATTAACTGACCTCTCCGCCCCCCCCACTCCTCCCACCCCTGTAATACTTTCCATTCTTGTTCTTCCTCTGTCTCTGAGCCCATGGCCTCTAACCCCCACCTCCTTCCACCCATGACGTCTTCTTTTTTCTTCCTTTGGAAAAATAGATGCCCCAAGGGATTGTACATGGCAGATGGGAGCTGCAGGAGAAGGTGTCCAAGGTGTGATTTTCTCTCCTAGGGAATCAGAGTTGTTAATTGCACTAAACTTAGTCCTGCAATGTCTCCCGGTCATCACTGTGTTCAGGAAGGTGGGGGCAGGGGTGCTGGAGAGGGGAGATAAAAGACTTTAACATTAGGGTAAAAAAGAGCAGAGGAAAGCAGGGCACTTGAACACTTCAGATAGGAGGAAGTTGTAAGAAGGCAGATTTTGAATTATGTAGGGATGGATTTCTTTCTTACTTCTTAGGGATGGATTTTTTTCTTCCTTCCTTCTTAGGGATTTCTTTCTTTCTTCTTTTCTTCTTTCCTTCCTTCCTTCCTTTCTATCTTAACCCTTGTCTTCCATTTTAAACAATACTAAGAATTGGTTCCAAGGCAGAAGAGGTTAAGTGGCTTGCCTAGTCACCCAACTGGGAAATATCTGAGGTCAGATTTGAACCCAGGAACTCCCATCTCTAGGTCTGGCTTTCGGTCCACTGAAAGTCCACCCAGCTGCCCCCAGATTTCTGAATAAATACAACTACTCAAGAATGGGCTGCCTCAGAAGATCACCTTCCCCATTGTTAGAAACATATTATCAGAGGTAGATGCCCACCTGTCAGATGTTGTCAAGGAGGTTTCTGCTCTGATATGTGTCTGACTACATGACCTCTGAGGTTTCCTCTGTGATTCGGTAGCAGTATGTTGAAGGTCTTCTATCTTTGGTAGGGAGATGGAGCCAACTCAAAGGATGATGGATAATCAGTGGCCTGTTACTGAGACCCAAAAGCCCAACCTGGAGCATCTTCCCACTGTGGCGATCCTCTCTGGTCGGCATCCACACCACTCCTCATTCCTGGGCCATTATGGATCCCTGTCTTTCCTCTGTCCTTATTTCCCCAAGGTCCAGCCTCTGCTTCAAAGGAGGAACATGAATGAGCTCTGGGGAGATCCATATGTGTATCCACCCGTCTGGCAGTGGCTTGTATGCTAAGCCCTGGCCTGGAAATTGAGAGACTCAGGGAAGGCATAAGAGTAGGAAAGAGACTAGGGAGTGTGTCAGAGAGAAATCTAGCAGGTAAATGGATGGGATCACTGAAAGTGAGGAAGTTCAGAGCTAGAAGGAACCATTTAATTCAATACCTTCATTTCACAGATAGGAAAACAGGCTCCAAAGTCATGGCTGATTAGTGGCATAGATGGGACTGTAATGTAGGACTCCTGACTCCATCACAGTTGTTCCTACCCTCAAAGAACTCTCAATCTAATAGAGAAGTTGGGCCACCAAGTCTTCTTTTTTTTAACCCCTTACCTTCCATCTTAGAATCAGTACTGTTTTAAGGCAAAGGAGAGGTAAGGGCTAGGCAAAGGGGGTTAAGTGACTTGCTCAGGGTCACACAGCTAGGAAGTGTCTGAGGCAAGATTTGATACTGCTACTATTATTATTACTACTACTGGTACTGTTACTACTACTATCAGTATTATTATTACTACTACTACTACTATGGGTACTACCACTCCCACTCTGGTGCCAATGGCAGGGGACATTGTACTTCCCATTCTCATTTTCCCCAAAAAGCCAATAGGGAATGAGCATAAAATGACTTGGAGACTGGAAACAAATGGGCAAAAGATTTGACTACCCTGCTACCAAGACATCTAGAAGAATTAATAACATTTTCTAAACGTCCCATCTTTCTAGGGTCACTGATATGGTTTTTTTTCTCTCTCTCTATCTCTGTCTTTCTGTCTCTCTCCTCAATCCTACCAATGCTCTCTTCCTTCTCACCCTCTTTACCTCCTCCCTGGCCCTCACTGATTCCTCCTCCTTTTCCCCCTCTGACCCTGCCTCCCTCCTCTTCCCTCTTCCCAATCACCATCATCTCAACTCTCCCTCTCCCTTCCTCCTAACCCCACCCTCCACCCCTCATCCCATTCCCCATCCCATGCCTTATCTCTAGTTCTCAGGTCTTGAGGAAACAGACCTTCACTATGCAGAGCTAGATACTACCACTCTGGAGTCCTCGCCCCGGACCAAGACGACCCCTGCGCCTGGAGAGCTGGTGGAGTATGCCATCATCCAGTCTCACTCAGGCTAATACATGGATCTGTAGGCCTCCCCCATCAGACTTGGGTCAACAGGTACCCAGACACAGCTCCACTGTCCTGCCTGTGCCATCTTCTCTGACCTGCCCCATCCCCACTATCATTCTGCTCCTGAATGATTTTCTCCCAGCCACTCTTGAGCTTGTTATGGAAGTCAACATCTGTCCTGTGACTCTGCCTGGTCTCCTCAGTTCATGGAGGTTTTGAGGGAACTGAGAGTTACCATGACCCAGCAATCAGCCTTCTGGAAAAGGAGATAGAGTTGGCAAGGGGACTGGCAAGGATATTTTTTCTAAACCCTCACCTTCCATCTTAGAATCAATACTGTGTATTGGTTCCAAGGCAGAAGAGCAGTAAGGGCTAGGCAATAGGGGTTAAGTGACTTGCCCAGGGTCACACAGCTAGGATGTATCTGAGGCTAACTCCAGTCTTTAGTCCTGGCTCTCACTCTACTGAGCTACCTAACTACCCCCTGGCAGAGATCTCAGAGATCACCTGAGTCATCCTGCCTCATTTTGGGGGAGGAATATAGACCAAGAAAACTGAAATCATTGGCTCAAAGCCACACAGCTCCAGAGGGGTAGCTTAGTGCTGTTATATTCAGTGAGTACCCCAACCAAAGTGTTGTCTGACTTCCAAGAAATCATCTGTAGTCACCCTTAGAATGCGTAGTCACCCTTAGAATGCCAAGTGGTTACCCAGACTTCTCATGGAATCAATTTTTCTCCTTATTCTATGAAGAGAACAGACAGGTCAGGTTCTTTCAGAGGTTTTTGCCTGGGTTACAGGGACACAGGGGAGTGGGACAGGGTAAGGTGACCAATCTCCAAAGGCCCAGTAGGAAAGTCTGGATTATCAGTGTAGTTGGTTAGAGGGTAAATGGAAGGGTGGGCATTTCTTCCATGCTCTATGAATATATGTGCCCATTGTCTAAAGGGAAGAGAGTGACCAGAGCCCTCCTCTTTAATCTTCCCTGAATTAAGGGAGATGGTCCACCAGTTCTGAGGCCATTATTACAGCAGAAGGAAAGGTACCCCAAACTCTAGGGCTCCCCTAGAACTTTCATTCTCCTTTTTGTACTCCAACTGTTCCTGAATGGAGATTCGCCTTACTCTTATACATGTACTCTTCCCCAGAAGCTATGGTGTCTGGTCTCTGCCAGGCATCTGGGTTCCTGGTCTCCCTTTCCACTTAATTAAGAAAGCCAGAACATCTGAAGTGAGCCTCTTATTCCTAAATGCCCTGCCTCATGCTCACTCCTTGGGTCACTCAAATAAAGGAGGCAGGTCCCTCAAAAGTGCTTTGGAGAGAAGTTGGGTTTCCTAGGGGGTAGTGAGTTCTCCATCAGTGGAGGCAAACAGAGGATGGATGGCCTTTGACCATCCAGGTGGAATTCACAATTTTGATAGAGGAGTGGGCCAGAGTAGGCTGGGTGACCTTGATGTCATCCCTTCCCACTGTCTCTAGAAGATTACCTGTCACAATCATTCCTCCCTCCTCTTCAGTCTCTGCTTATTTTCTGGTTCCTTTCTTGTTGCCTATAAATATTCCCAAGTCTTCACAATCCTTAAAAAATACTCACTAGACCCTACCATCCCCTCAAGCTATTGTCCTATATTTCTCTTCTCTTTCACAATAAACTTCTGGGAAAAGGGGGAAAAATGTCTCTACTTGTTGCCTCAAATTCCTCTCCTCTCTGGAACCTTGGTGAATCATTTTGCAATCTGACCCTGTCATTTATTGGAAACTTTTCCCTAACAAATTTACAGATGATCTCTTAATTGCCAGATTTCCTTTTTGACCCCTCTGCAGGATTTGATTCTTACCACCTCTCTTTCTAGATACTTTTTCATCTCTAGGTTTTGGGGTTACTATTCTCTCTTTTTTCTCCTCCTGACTGTCCCACTGCTCCTTCTCAGTCTCCTATGCCAGTTCATCATCATATGGACATAGCTTGTAACTCTGAGTGCCCTTCCTCCAAAGGGGCCTTTTGTTCTATGCCCCTTCTCTTTTCTAAACTCTCTCACTTGGCAACTTCATCAATTCCCCTAGGTTTAATTATCATTTCTATTCATATCTATAGATCTAGCCCTGAGTCTCTCACCTGAGCTTCAAAGCCTCATCAGACCTGTCAAATTAAATGTCCCATAAACACCTCAAAATTAATATGTACAAAATGGAACTCATTATCTTTTACCTCAAACCCACCTATCTTCCAAACTGTCCTGTTTGTGTTTGAGGCAACACCATCCTTCTAATCTTCTGGGTCTGCAACTTTAGTTTTATCCCCGAGTCTTTTTTCAATCACTCCATGTAGCCAAGTAGTTGCCAATCACATCAGCTCTTCTATAATATCTTTTGCATCAGTCTCCTTCTCTCCACTTACCCAACCACCATCCTACCTTAGACCTCATCACATCTTGTCTTGCCTCTGACAACAGTCTTCTAATTGGTCTTCCTGCCTTAAGTCTCTCCCCCCTTTCTAGGCCAAAGAGGTTTTCCCAAAGGGTAGTTTTTTTAAGCCCTTACCTTCCCTCTTGGAGTCAATACTGTGTATTGTCTCAAAGGCAGAAGCGTGGTAAAGGGTAGGCAATGGGGATCAAGTGACTTGCTCAGAGTCACACAGCTAGGAAGTGTCTGAGGCCAGATTTGAATCTAGGACCTCCCATCTCTAGGTCTGGCTCTCAATCCACTGAGCCACCCAGCTGCCCCCCCCCCAAAAGGTAGTACTGATGATGCCACTCCTCTCCTTAGTAAATGTCTCTGGGGTCAAAATCCCTATGCATGACTTTTAAAACCCTTTAGAATCTAGCTTGCTATGCATTACTCCTCTTCCCATATTTGGTGGTTCACCCAAATTGCATTCTCTCTGTCCCTCACACAGAAGACTCCATCACCTGTCTCCATGGCTTTATGCTGACCATTCCTTGAATGTGCTTCATTCCTTAGTTTTCCTTAATTCTTCCTCTTATTTCCTGTAAGAACCACCCTCTATGTGTGTCTTTCCTGGGTTTTCTCCCCTACCACTTCTCCATTTGTTAGCGTTCTCACTCCCAAGAAATTACCTCATATTTATTTTTGTATATATTTGTAAATGTTTACACATATATAAATCATCTCCGCTGGTAGACTGCAAGTTCCTTGAAGGCAAGAATAATTTCATTTTTGTCTTCGTCTTCCCGTTATGTCAAATAGTGCCTGGCACATAGTAGGCACTTCATAAATCCATGTTGATTGATTGATTTTCATGCTGGAAGGAAATGTAGATTGCATCAAGAATCTCATTTTCCAAATTTGGAATAAGATCCAGAGATGTGTTTCACCTGAAGTCACACAGTTTCTTAGAGGCAAAGCTAAGCCCATTAGTTTGTTTTCTTTTTCTCCTAAAACTCTTACTTTCTGTCTTAGTAACAACTCTAAGAAAGGGCCAGACAATCAAGAAGGGAAGGGAAGGGAAGGGAAGGGAAGGGAAGGGAAGGGAATTCCTAGAGAGGAAAGGGAAAGGGAAAGAAGGAAAGAAATTAGAAAAGAAAAAAACCTGTAGATTCCAAAGTCCATTTCTTCCTCAGGACCCCACTGGATGTTACAAAGCCTTGTAGGGAAATCTGGGCTCCAGGGATAGGCACTATAGAAGAGAAGGGAAGGTTGAGGAATGGGCACAGATTTTTCTTGCCAAGGAAAGACCATTAATCCCATAAATTCTCATTTGGAAGCCCTCCCAGTCTCACTGAAGTACCCCATTGGTCACAGGGAACTGGGCCAGCATAAAACTGGGAGCATCTGGCTGAGACACCAGGGAGCTCTGGGAGGGAAAGAGGCCTTCCCCCTCCAACAATTTTACCTTACCCACTCCCCTCTCCCAGACATTCCCACCCTCAGATGGGCTGAGAACCTATGTCCCTGGAAGGATGAGAGAAACCCTCTGCATTGAATGTCAAAAAGGGATAAATCCAAGGCAGACAAGACAAGAGTTTATAAAGAAAGCCCAGTAAAGGAGAGGTTAGTGGACAGCACAGTGTGCCCCCAGCAGCCAAAAGACCTAATTCGGTTTTAGACTGCATTAAGGAACAAACAGGACCTCAAACAAAAAGGAAGATAGTTCTGCTGGACCCTACTCTGACCAGACCGTTTCCAGAGTAGTTAAACCACATCCTGATTATTGTGCTCAGTTCAGGGTGCATTTTAAGAAGAATGCTTCCAAAACTGGAGACTGTCCAGAGAAAGGCACCAGGTCAGTGAGAGAAACCAAAACTATGCCATAAGGGGGTCACTTAAAAGAATTAGAGAGATTTAAGCAGGACAGCAATCTCAGGAGGGACATGATTGGGGTCTTCTAGTATTTAAAGAGCTGTTATAGGGCAACTAGGTGACTCAGTGGATAGAGTCAGGTTTGGAGACAGGAGATCCTGGGTTCAAATTTGGCCTCAGACACTTTCTAAGACTGTGTCTCTGGGCAAGTTACTTAACTCCAACTGTCTAGCCCTTACCATCCTTCTGCCTTGGAACCAATACTTAGAATCAATTTTAAGAGTAAAGATAAAAGATTTTGTTCATTAATAAAGAGCTGTTATGTGAGAAGTGATTATAAAAGATAATTAGAGTCTTATTGTGCTCCAAGAGAACAGAACCAGAACCAAGTGGGCTCAAACAGTAAAAGGGTAGATTTAAACTCAATCAAAAGAAAACCTAGCAGAGCTGTCCAGAGGTAGAATGGGCTGCTTTGACAAGGCTTGACATTTCTAGCCCTGGAAGATGACCACTTGTGGGGGTTGTCAAAGAGGGGGTTCAGGTCTCCAGGGTCAGACTGAGCAGCCTCTGAAGTCTCTTCCTAGGATGAGATAGGTTCTATCTAGAACCCATGATGTTCTTTCTACTCCAAAGTGGCCTATATACTCAGAGACCCTGGCAACGTCAGCACCTTCTGAACGGTGCTGTGGGTGCCCAGCTGAACTGGCAGCCCAGGAAGAAGAGAGCCAAAGGTTTCCAGGGACTGAGGATAGCTAGCAAGGACCTCTCCTGAGCGTCCTGGGACCTGATTTTCTACCTTGAGGGTGAAGGGAGAACCTCCAGGGAAGAGGGAGGAGGGGAAATTGCTGATCTGGGAATTGCTGCATCTCCTGCTAAACAGCTTAATCAGCCAACTCCTCAGCCCCCTCCCCACCACGTGTTTTTACTTGCTCGCCTGTCACGGCTGGACACGGCTGTCAGATTGGAACAGGTGCCGGCCTGTTCCCCCTCTCTGGCCTCTACCACTCAGATCCCCTCCCAGCCCGAAGCTTGGGTACAGAGGGAGGGAGAGACAATGTGCTATCACAGGGTCAAAGGGAAAACATCAGATTCCTTCATACTCTGACGTTCATCAATTCTCTAAATGAGTTATGATGAGGAATATCTTCCTCGTGATGGGAGCTGTCTGCAGTCAGAAGGAGCTGCCTAGGAAGGTTTCACCAAAAGACTTCAAGAGGGCTATGGGCAACTTCTTGTCAGGATTCGAGAGAGGATATAGAAGTTCGAATCTCACCAGGCTCTGACAGCTTTGAGGTTCCCAGAATTTAAGATGAGATCAAAGTCTATAGGAGCCCCATCCTATATCCTAACATCACTGTTTACCCTTTCTTGGGTGGCTTGATATTCAATGGCCCTTTGCCCTAAAAATAGATGTTATAATTAATATTGCTGGTCCCCGAAGAGGATAATAAACCCATTGGGTCCTTGCTGGTTTCTGGGAATAGAGACAGTCTAGTGTGAAGGGAAAAGTGGCGCTAGACTCAGAAGGAGTGGGTTCAAGACCTAATACATGCTTGCTCACCACCCATGAGACTGTGTCACTTACCTCACCTCTAGGTCTCAGGTTTCCTCATTGGAAAAATAAAGAAGATTGTACTAGATGGGCTCTACCATGCTTTCTAGGTCTTATGATTATAAAAACTACATAAGGAAGGAAGTGGTCAATGTGGGTAGTCACAGCCCACAAGAAAGTAGACTGAGGCTGGGAGTTAGAAGATTCGATAGAGGCTGTGCTAAGGAGGATTTAGATAGAAAGGAGAATGTTGGCCAGCTGCCTGGGAAAAGAGACTAAAATTCTGGAACCATGAAATCTGAATGCCCTGAAATCCATTTTCTGGCTCTCTTTTGGACTGGAGCAAGAGCAAAGAGAATTGGGAGGTCTTGGGGCTAGGGCTAGGAATCCATAGAAACTGCTACAAATCATAGCCAGGTTTTCCCCTCCTTTCTCTCTCACTGGCTATTCCCTTCATTTTGTCCCTGTCTAGCCTACCATCTTTCTATTGTCGCCATTCTATTGTTTGATACCTGCCTCTGCTCTCACCTCTCTGTTGTATTCTGTCCCCTCACCTTGCTTTTTAACCTTAGGTCTCTCTCCCCTACCCCTACTCTCTTTTCCCTGCTCATCCCCTATACACAAACTCTCTCCCTTCTCATTCTCATCATCCATAATCCCATTTTCCTTTTGCCAGCTTTTATTTCCCTCTTTCTCTTTCATCATCTGTCTTCCTCTCTCTCTCCCATTCTCCCACTAAGTCTTTCTATGTCCCTTTCTCCCTCCTTTTGCTCTTTTCTTCTCTTTCACTTTCACCCTCTTCTCATCTCCTTCCCCAGTCTTCTCTCCCTCCCCCTTTGCCTTTCTCTCCCATCACCATCTGCCTCAGTGCCCTTTATTCCTCTTCCCCTCCTCCTTCCCCTCCCCCTGACTGCTCTGCTTTGCCCATTGAAGTCCTTGGTTTCCAGAAGCTAAGACTTCAAAAGGAGATCAAAGCCTAGGATCCCCCATCAAAGACCCCTGCTCTGCCAGGAGCAGCCCCTCCTCCATCCCATCCTCTGGGCCAGACACATAATTCTCCCTGACAGGCCAATGTCCTTCTTTCCAGTGCCCATTGGAACCCAATAGGGAGAGAGCCAGGATGGAAGGAGACAAACCAGTAAAAAAGTCATTCCACTCTTCCACCCCAAAGTCAGATTCATAGAATTTTTAGACATGGAATAGACCTTAGACATCATCTAATCTTACACAGTGGTGTAAGACTCAACAGAAATGGATCTCTGGAGGCTACATATTCACCTTGTTATTCAGTTGTCTTAGGCATGTCTGACTCTGTTACCATATTCAGGGTTTTCTTGGCACAGATACTGGAGTAGTTTTCCATCTCCCTCTCAGGTTCATTTTATACATGAGGAAACTGAGGCAAGCAGGGTTATGTGGTCTGTCCAGGGTCGCACAGCTAGTAAGTATTGGATGCCAGATTTGAATTCAAGAAGACTTGACTCTAGGTCTGACACTCTATCCACTGTATACCTAGATGCCCATATATTGACTTAGAAAATTACAAATTGACATTATCTGTGCTGCATTATACTTCTATTTAATTTATCAAACATTTCTCAATTATGTTTTAGCTTGAGTTTTACAGGCTCCAAATCTCATATCTCTAAAAATCCAATTCCCTCATTTTACAGATGAGGCAACTGAGGTAAACAGATGGGAGGTAAATTAATTTGGTCAAGGCCACCCAGGAAGCTCTGTTCCTGGGGTTTCTAGTTTTAAAACTCCACAAGTAAAGCTTCAACCGCCTAGCTCCACACCTCTCTGCCTCTACCCCAATCCCCCCAGTTCTTTTCCTCAGCACAGTATAAAATCCCCACTGAAATCAGAGGACTCTGAGATTTGAATCCCACATTTGACACTAACCTTGTGACCTTAAACAGGACTATACTTGTGATCTTTAACACATAGCCTCATTGGGCCTCGGTTTCCTCATCTGAAAAATGAAGGGGGTAGAAAAGATGATCTCTGAAGTCTCATCCTAGTCTAATACTATGATCCCAGTTTCTCGGGCCTGGGAAGAGGGATGGAGCTTCTTAAAAGAAATTCAGGGTTTGTCTCCAGAGAAAGAGGCTGTCTCTATTAACTAGGATCTAGAGAACCAACCCACACCCCTTTCCCTAACCCCACGGAGGGGACCTGGGAGCTGGCTGGAGATGGGGAATGTGTGGATGACAATGCCACCTCTGCAGAGGCCTCACCACACTGGAATTTGGGTTAATTTGAGCACCTCTGGAGAATTGTCCTGCTGTGTCCCTGACTGAGCAGGCACTATTAATAGACATCTCTTTCATTCTTACTGCATTTTTCTTTCCAAAGCACCTTCACATCTATCATTTCCTTTTATCCTCTCCCCGAGGGAGGAGGTACTGATTATTCACCCCTTCCCAGGTTATAAATGGAGAAACAGAAGCCCAGAGAGGTCAACAAATCTGCCCCCGGTCATGGAAGCTAATCGGGTTTAGAGCTGAGACTAGAGCCTGGGTCTTCTGACTCCCAGCCCCCCCCCAATAATAATAATAGTAACTGTTGACATTTATAGGGCATTTTAACAGTTTATAAAGTACTTTACAAGGCTACCTTGGTTGAACCTTCTAATAACCCTTCATGGTAGATACCATAAGTATGAATTTCCCATTTTACAGATAGGGTAATTGAGGCTCATAGAGGTTAATTGACTAGTCCCTAGTCACATAGCTAATAAATGACTGAACCCCAGATCTAGGTCTTCTGGATTTAAGTTCAATGATCTTTCTACTATACTACACTGTCTCTCTGCCATTTGGTCCTTTTGGCAGGCCCATTCCCTTCCTCAGAACCGGGGCTCTCTAGATGTAGCTCCTGCTTCCCATTATCTCCAAATGAGACCCTGCTTGCCCCATCTGGGCCCAGGGAAAGAAAGCAGGCAGTGCTCACCCAGGACAGGCCTGCCCTCCCTCCCTCCCTTTCCTGCCAGTCTCAGCTGCTTTCTCCTCAGTATCAATAAATCATTGACTACATTTTGCTTTTGATATTTTTAAAGCCTGGCTTTACAATATTTATTGGTGTAGAGAAAAGGGACTAAAGTGGGCAACTTTGGGGAGGGTCTCAGCTTCCTGCCCTCCCTTGCCATTGAACCAAAAGAGCCCCTGGCCCACAATGAGTGGGGCAGGTTTTGCCCAGACCAGGAGGTAGATAGATAGATGAGTGGGGGGAAATAGGACTGAACTCCCCCGGGTAGCCAGGAGAAACAAACAGCATCAAAAATGTATTAGGGAGAGTGTGATTCTTACAAAGAGCTGAGCAGCTCCAGGCCAGTGCAAGGCCTTTCTCATCACTATATTGGAGGGGGCTTTGATTTCCACTTCCCTTTCCAAGGAAGGCTTCTACCCACTAGTTCTGTCCAGGCCTCTGCAGTTGCATCTTTCTCAGACTCAAGCTCCATGGAGGGAGGATTGCAGTGTCAAGGAACCAGAGGGAAAAAGAGACCAGGAGATTTCAGGAAGAAAGCTCAGGAATATAGAAGCTGTCAAATACACTGGCTATGACCCCCTAAATCTGGGTTCAAATCTCTACCTTGTCATTTGTTACCTATGGGGCCCTGGGCAAGTGATTTCACATTTGTCCTAGATCACAGAGCTGGAAGGGACAAGGGAGGACCATTTAAACCAATATCCTGATTTTTCAAATGAAGAAAAGAAGGTAGAGAAGGGCCAGTGAGGATCTCAATGTCAACCATCCAGAGTGGGATTTGAACTTGGGACCCTTGCTACCAGTCTCCATGTTCTCTCCACCACAGCATGAAGCCCCATGATACTTTATTCCCCTTAACTGAAAAAAATGAAGGGACTGCATTAGGTCATTTCTGAATACCTTTGTAGCTTTACATTCTAGGATCCTTTTGCAGATTGCCAACAGTAATGTGAGACAGGGCTCTAAAAGTTCCAAACAGGCTCTTTCTCCATCCTCCATCCCCTCCCCTCAGCTTGCCAGGGGCCTACCCCACCCTTCTTCTGAGAAATCTGGCTCTGGTTGGGGGCAGGGGGTTGGAGGGGGGGGGTAGGAGGAGGAAATAGGACTCTGGGGTGAGCAGCAATATTAAAATGACTTTACCCCTACCCACGTGGGCTCAGAACTAATCAGAGCAGGGTCTCCCCCTAGTGGGTACCATTGGAACAATAAGGATGAAGCTTCAGCCCAGACTAATTGGTTCTTTGCGGGTCACACCAGGATCTGGGGCCTCAAGGGATCTCAATCTGAGCAGAGCAGCAACATCTGACACAAAGACCCCCCCCCCCCACACACACACACACATACACATCCTAGCCTCCTACCAGGGGCAGAACAGCACACTTTCTAGGGACCATTCCACCAATGGAGACCACATTTGGCCATACCATAAGATTCCCACAGATCTGGTAAAGACCCCAAAGGAAATAACCGTTTTCCCCCCTCAACAACGATAGGATTCAAACCTGAAAGGCACTTTAGAAATCATTTGGTCTAATTCCCTCATTTTATAAATGAAGAAACTGAGGTCCACAGAAGTTAAACCATTTACTTAAAGTCACATTGATTATAACTGGCAGATGCACAATTCAAATAGGTTTTCTGGCCCCAAACCCAGAATTCTTTCCTCTACACAATACTGTCTGGCCCTTTGCCTCCTTGGCACATTTGCACCTGATTCCTTAACCTCATCTCTTCTTTCTTCCTCACAGGATTTTGGGATAAACCTGCCTGACATCCTGGTCCCTCCGGAAAAATCTGAGCTGCTTTGAAAGCCAATCTCTGGGACATGTTCTCCACATATCTTCCTACTTGGACCCCTTCTGGCTGAACTTCCCACAGCTTTTATGTTTTCCCCCAACCCCCAGCATCTCAGGATCCTTATATTTGTCTTAAGGAGCAATATGTTAGAAAAGACTAACCACTGCCCCTTCCCTCTCTCACCAAGTAGTTTTCATATTGCTTCCATCCATTTTTCTCAATATTCCCACATCTCAGTGCTGGGCAAGTTCCCTCAGGACATATCCCTATTTCTGTCTCAAACCCTGGAGGATCTCTTAGACTCCCCTCTCATTCCCTGTGAACACATGTGAGATTATGTGAGTGTAATCAGGTGAGCATGCATATGTAAGTCTGTGGGTATATGTGAATAGCTTTGTGTGAGAACATATTTGGATGAGGGCCCACCTGAGTTTCCCATCCTCTAGAGTTCCACTGCTGAGAGTCTCTCTTCCTTCCAAATCACTGCTGACTCCAGACAGCATAGAATACCATCCACCAAAAGTTTCTGCCTGGCTTCCCTGAGATATCTTCAGACCTCTTCTGCTAGACCACTGAGGTCTCATTTGTCAGTTTAGAAAATCACCTCAATGAAATGAATAGACCTAGGTCATCAAGAAACTCCTTTCCTGCCTTGGAAGCAGAGCATGGAAAAGCTTAGACATCTTCTCTCTGGATCATTTATAACATGGAGTCAACAGAAGGGAATCTTCTCTTCTTGGGAAATGGGCCAAAGCCAGGAAGGAATATCCCCTGGACTTCCATCTATCACCAGTCCCAGATCTCGTGAGGAGGCTTCATTGGATGGGCCAGGCCTCT
Source organism: Monodelphis domestica (assembly GCF_027887165.1). Classification (NCBI taxonomy): domain Eukaryota; kingdom Metazoa; phylum Chordata; class Mammalia; order Didelphimorphia; family Didelphidae; genus Monodelphis; species Monodelphis domestica. Next base: position 230,478,490 of record NC_077230.1, read on the forward strand.
GATGTTGAGACCCAGATTCAGCCTAGAAGGGAATCCATGATCTCTGTTCATTTCTCAACCCCAGGGTTCTATTATTACCTGGTTGTCAGCTGCTATTCAGGATGTGGCATTGAAAGATGCCTAGAGGAGACCCCTTGTATGTTCATATAGACCTAATGTTATGTGTGAAAGTCTCCTATTTCCTCCTCAGATTAGGAAGAAACCAACATAGGAAGTCAATGGATAGAGAAGCTAAGGTCACTAGTGACAACTTCAGCTACCATCTCCCAAGGTCCCAAGGCCTTTGTGCTGTCAGAACTATTGAACAGGGAGTGTCTTTCATCTCTTAGAACTCCCATCTTCTAAGGACCCAAATCCATAGGCCCAGGCCTTGATATGTCTCAGAGGATCACCAGGAAATGCTGAAGGGCACCAAGAAAAGCTAGACCCAAGAGGCCTCTGATCCCCTCAGTATTCCTGTCACTTCCTTTCCTCCCTCCCCAGCCATTAAGGACATTTATTCATACTACCTCAGCTCTGTCTCCAGGAAGCTGGCAGACTCTTCCTGGGGCCATCAGTGTGAACTAGCCAGTAAAGTATCAGAAGCTTCAGCCACAGAGTGCCTAGCACTTCTGCCCACCCAGGCCATCTTATATAGGTCCTGTGACTGGACAGAAAACAAAGCACAAAGAAGGGTGCTACTAGACAGTTCTTTTAAGTCTGGTGGGGGCAGCTTGGTGGCTTAGTGGAGTGAGAGCCAGGCCTAGAGAGGTTCTGAGTTCAAATCTAGCCTCTAATAATAGATATGTGACCCTGGGCAAGTCACTTAACCCCCACTGCCCAGCCCTTACCACCCTTCTGCCTTAGAACCAATATACAGTATTGATTCTAAGACAAAAGATAAGAGTTTAAAAAGAAGAAGAAGATAAAGAGGCCTGGGAATATGGAAAGGACATCTAACTGGTAGTCAAGAGACTCAAGCCCTGGTCCTGGCTCTGCCACTAACTGGCTGTGTGACTTTGCACAAGTCACTTCACTCCTTGGTCCTCAGTTTCTCCCTGTAGAATAGAGGTGGTGACCTTGCAGCTCATTTGATAATAGTCTAAGTCAGTTAGAAAAATGTAGCAACTTAAAATATAGAAAGAATCAGGTTCTGGCTGTCAGGAGGGGTGAATTTTCAAAACTAAAGTGTCCTCCACAATTCAGGTGGGCTACTATTTCCAGAATGACTTAAGGGAGACTGTTCTGTTCTCAAGATGGAAACCATGATTTAGGGGCAAAGTGGCTGAAACAGAGACCTTGGCCACAACAAATAAGAGAGCAGAGAGGTAACAGTGCAAGAGGAGCTGGGGTAGAGATGAATGCTCCCTTCTCCTACCTAGAGTCCTAGGACCCATTCCTATAATCCTCCCTGTCTATATCCCTACCACCCTACTGATCAGATCTTCATTCTAATCCTTATGTCTAGCAATTTATGGTGTGGGAAAAGGCCTTGTCCTTCATACAAGATGGACACCATTGAGGGACATTATTTCTAGTAGCCCTCCTCTACCCTCCTGTCAATGGTACACATGTAAATGTACCCCTGAAAAGGGAGATTTAACCCTGAGGTCCCCTGTCACATTCCTTAGGAAGACATGAAAAGAGATGATCACTAGGAAACTGCAAGGGTTCACTAAAATAAAGTCATGCCAAGCTAACCTCACTTCCTTTTTTGATAGTATTACTAGACTAAATGGATCCAAGGAATACTATAGGTGTAGTATATCACTAGATTAGCAAAACATTTGGCAAGATTTTTCATCCTATTATTTTGGATAAGATAGAAAAATGTGTACTGTACACTTATGTGGATTGGCAACTAATTGGATAGCCAGGTCAAAAGAGTTGACTAATATATTGATATCAGCCTAGAAGGACTCTAACTTTGGGCTTATCTTGTTCAACATTTTTAATCAGTGATTTCAATGAAGAAACTCACAATGAAGACATCAAGCATGCTTATCAAATTTCCCTGTGAATAAGCTAGGAGAAATAATAGCTAATGGGTTTATTTGATCTAACAAATGTTTATCCAGAGCCATCTAGGTTGCTCAGTGGATAGGGAGCCAGGCCTGGAGATGGGAAGTCCTGTGTTCAAATCTGACCTCAGACACTTCCTAGCATGTGACCTTGGGCAAGCCCTTTAATCTCAATTGTCTGGTCCTTGCCATCCTTTTACCTTGGACCTTGGACTTAGTATTGTTTCTAAGAAGGTAAAAATTTGTTTGTTTCTTTTTTTAAAACAAGTCAAGAAATGTTTATGAAATACTTGCCATTTGAAGAGCATAATCTCCCTCCAAAAATCCAATCTTACCATTCCCTTGCTCCATTGGTAGTAAGGATAAAACTTAAATGGCGAAGACACCCAAAGCTGTATTACAGCAAGATTGTGCTGGGCAAATGCATAAAAGAGATGCTAGATTATGTAGGGCAAAGTGGAACTTTACTTGGCAAGCATCCACTTTAGATTTTTGAGGAAAGGTAATTCCGATAGCAGGAAGTTGTAATAAGAGGCTACTGCAAATAGTACAGATGTAGAGTAAAGAAGTCTCCATTTGGAGAGCAGCAGTGGAATTAGAGAAGAAAGGATGCAGGAGATGACAGGGATGTGACTTTTAAAGGAGTTGGTAATTCATTAGTTATAAAAGGTGAAAGAGGAGGATCAAAAGCAAGCTTTCAATCGAAGGTGACTGAGTAAATGATGCTGCCTTGAAGATTGTTCCTTAGGCTTATTTTTATTCAGTTGATCAGTCCTGTCCAACTCTTTGTGACCCCATGAGCTATAGCTATCCATGGGGTTTTCTTGACAGGAATACTAGAGTGGCTCACCATTTCCTTCTCTAATGGATCCAGTGGATCCTTTTGTCAGGCAATCAGAAGTTAAGTGACTTGCCCAGGGTCACACAGCTAGACAGTATCTCAGGCCAGATTTTAAATCAGATCTTCCTGACTCCAGGCCCAGTGCTCTCACCACTGAGTCAAGTTAGTGAAGTTTAAAATATGAATGTGCTAGCATCTGGTTGAAATGGAAAAGAGAAAGAAAGCATGGAAACTAAGAAGGTTGAGGAATAGCATGATCAGCGTGTTAACAGTGACTATGAATATCAAATTCTCAGAAAATGATAGTTGGTCATTTGATCAAGGGGAGAATGACCTCAAAATTGGTAGATAATTGCAACAAGGTTAGAGAGAGGGCAATATAAACAGATTACTTGGACTTTGAAAGAGAAACTGTTATAGAGACATGATGGTGTATCCCCACAGGGGACAAAAGCATAATACTGATTAGTGATTGAGACTGGAGGAAAGTGCCCTCCACAGGAAAGGATGTGAGTCTGAAGGAAGGAATCCGAATGAGAACCAAAGAGGGCAGAAAATGGACCCTCAGGAATCTGGTTTCTGTGGAACATACAATCCAAGGGGCTCAAGAACAGCAGACTGTTCAGGTGACAAGGGATTACAGGAGGAGCAAGAGAAAACAGTCCCAGGTTAGACGACAGGAAGGATATAAGGAGTGTAAATAAGACAACTGCATGTCGGACTCAATGTGTCTCCCCAACCCAAAGCCTTGCCCTTTAATGACAGCTAATGACAGATACACGTTTCCCAAATTAGCTGACCCCAGTGTTTTAAACAGAATGTGAAATGCTGGTGTTCTAGGGAATGGCAGCTGAGATCTCATCCTACTACACTGGGATACTCATGTTGGTGGCAGCTTCAGTACTTCTGATTGGAGAGGGAACTGTGGGTAACAGACTACTGGAAGTCAAAAAGACTTCAATGGATTGGAACATCGAATAAAAATGAAATTTAACTGAAACCATTGTAATGATCTGCATGTGTAGGTTTTGTTTTTGGTAATCAATTCCATAAACATAGGCTGGGAAGGTTGACTTCGTAGAAGTTCATGTGAAAAAAAAAACACATGGGGGGTTTAATTTTCCACAATCAACCAATCGGTCACCTACTATGTTTCAGGCCTCTATCTAGGTGAAGGGAATATAAAAATAAAGACAAAACTGTGCCCTCAGAGCCACAGGGGAGACAGGCATATCACCAAGTATATATAAATAAAATAGATACAAGGCAAACTTGGGGGTAACAGAGGAGAAACTAGAAGCTGGAACCATTGGGAAAGGCCTCATGCAGAAAATGACCATTAAGCGGAGACTTAAAGAAAACCAGGACTTCCAAGAGGCAGAGGTGAGAGGGAGTGCATTCCAGCCTGGGGGACAGCTAGGAGAAGACACAGATGGGCGGCTAGTCTCCTGTGAGAAATAGAGAGAAAATGAGTCTGGCTGGACTCTAGTATAAGGGGGGAAATGTATGGTAAAATTGGGGCCAGATTTGGAAGAGTGTTATATGTCAAACAGAGGAGTTTACATCCAATCCTAGAGAGTACTGGACGCTGCTGGAGTTTGTTAAATGGAGGTGGGGTGGTAGTGTGTGTGATGGGACATGGTTAGAGCTATGCTTTAGGAATATCACTCTGGCAGCTGTGTGCAGCATAGATTAGAGTGGTCAGAGACTTAGGACAAAGGGATCAATTAGAAAGGTAATATTGTTGGTTTTCCTTCATTTTCCAAGAGGATCAATGATATAATGGGGTGATGTCTTGACTTGTGCACAAATTAGACTTAAACTAGACAGAATTACACAAGGTTGTCAGCCTCATTCTTTCTTCCAGTCATCCAATCACTAGGTATAATCTTAGAGGCAAGATGAAAGTCAAGACAATTGTCAATGGCCCAGGATGCAGAATATAACCTTGGCGTCTTCCATGTTTGACCAAGCGCTAAGTGTTCCACGACCATCTGCTTTGGCTACCTTTATGGCCATTGGAATAAATTGCTCTTATCCACCCATTCCATCAGGGACACTCTTCACATCCTTGGGGTAGACACCCTCTAACTCAACAACAGATTTGTGGCCCATCAATTAAGCTTAACCTGGTTTAGCCCATCTGTAGAGATGGTTTACTAGGGTGTGGCCACTGCTAATGCTATATAATTTCTTGGAGCCTCCAGTGAGAGTTGAGAGCCAGGGGAGCACCAGAGGAGGAGGTGCATCCCTGAAAAGGACTGGTATTGTAGAAAATAAAGGTATTATAATAGACTAGGCAAGAGGTGATATGGGACTGAACTAGGGTGGGGTGAAAAGAAAAGGACAGATAAAAGAAATGTAGGGGCAGTCGATGGCTCAGTAGATAGAGAGCCTGGGGTTGGGAGGTTCTAGGTTTAAATCTGGCCTCCGAACACTTCCTAGCTGTACGACCTAGGGTAAGTCATTTAACCTCTACTGCCCAGCCTTTACTGCTCTTCCGCCTTGGAACCAATACACAGTATCAATTCTAAGGCAGAAAGTAAGGGTTTAAAAAATGTAAAGGCAGAAAAATCACAAATTAGCAACTAATTGGATATGGAGGGTGAGAGAGAATGAGAAATGAAGGATGGAACCAAAATTACAAATCTGAGGGACTGGAAGAATAGTATTATCCTTGTCAGAAATAGGGAAGTCCAAAAGAGAGGTGGGTTTGGGGAGGGAAAGTAATGAATTCTATTTTTTAAATGATGAGTGAAATGCCTATGGAACATCTAGTTCAAAATTTACAATTGACAATTGGAAGTGCACCACTAAAGCTCTGGAGAATACCTGGGGCTGAATATAGAGATGTGAAAACATCTGCTTAGAGATGAAAATTAAACAAATGGGAGCTAATGAGGTCATCAGCTCAATAGGAGTCAACACTGTGATATGCTTCTAAAAAAAGGTGAATTTTATCTTAGCTAACATTAAGAGTTCAAGAGAGGTCAATGTTCTGTTCTATTTGGCACCTAACAGACAACATTGGGAATATTCAATTCTCACAGTAGGCACTTAATGAAGGCTTGTTAATTGGTGGAGTAATAATAAAAATAACAATAATAGCAGTTCTTTTTATTTTTTTATTTTTAAATTTTATTTAATTAGATGATTTAGAATAATTTTCCATGGTTACAAGACTCATGTTCCTTCCCTCCCCTCCCCTCACCCCCTCCCATATATGATACACAATTCTGCTAGGTTTAACATGTTAAGGCAGCAGTTCTAAGTATGATCTGGGGACCCCTGAAAGGACCCTTTCAGGGTATTCATGAAATCAAAACTTTTCATAATAATACTAAAACATTTTAATTTTTTAACCCTTATTTTCTAGCTTAGAAACAAGTCTAAGACAGAGGGACTAAGCAAATAAGATCAAGTGACTTGCCCAGAGTCCCAAAGCTAGGAAGTATCTGAGGTCAAATTTAAACCCAACTTCTCCTGATTCCAAGCCTGGCGCTCTATACACCATGCCACTTAGCTGACCCTAAACATTTTAATTTATAATATGATGGTAAATATTGATAGATATAGCTCTCATAGGAACACAGATATCAAGTTGAAAGAAATTCCAGAGACTATCTATGAAGGATCCTTAACATAGTTCTTTAAAAAAAATTTTTGATAACTATCTTTCAATATAATTGGCTTACTCTGCAATCCTTTGTATTTTATTTATATATTTGAAAGTATTATTCTTTCTTTTTAAACCCTTACCTTCCATCTTAGAATCAATACTATGTATTGGTTCCAAGGCTAAAAGAGTGATAATGGCTAGGCAATGGGGGTTAAGTGACTTGCCCAGGGTCACAGAGCTAGGAAGTATCTGAGGCTAGATTTGAACCCAGGTATGTGACTTGCCCAGGGTCAGAAAAGTAGAAACTATCTGAGACCAGATTGGCATCTCAGATCTATCTCTAGGCCTGGCTCTCAATCTGCTAAGTCACCTAGCTGCCCCCTAAAGGTATTATTCTTTAAGGGGATCTATAGGCTTCCCCTAAGGAAGTTAGGCAACTAGGTGACACAGTGGATAGAGTACCAGGCCTGGAGTTGGGAAGACTCTTCCTAAATTCAAATCCCTCCTCAGATACTTAGTAGCTGTATGACCCTGGGCAAGTCACTGAACACTGTTTGCCTCAGTTCCCTCATCATAAAATGATCTGGAGAAGAAATGGCCAACCACTCCAGTATCTTTTCCAAGAAAACCCAAATGGAGTCAGAAAGAGTCAGACCAGACTGAATGACAAAAACACAGACTTCCCCAGACTGTTACAGGAATCTATAACACCATGGTTAAGAATATTTGATCTAGTTCAACCCCCTGATTTGAAAGAAGAGGAAACCGAGCCAAAAAAGGGTAAGTAACGCGCCCAAAGAAGGGGAAGAACAAAAACAAAACTTGTGCAGTGGTGAGGGCTCCAAAGAAATTGGATAGCAAATTCACAATGAAGCCAGTCAGCACAGTTGCTTAACTTTTGTCAGCAGGGTATGGGTGGCATTAAAGAAGACATCCTAGAGTTCCAGTTTACCAAGTCATGAGCCACAACAGGACAAGGGGACAAGTAGCTCTAAGAAAGGACAGGACAGAAAACATATCTGCAAGGTAATAATAAATATATAAACAACAAACGACGTGATCCATTTATGTGTAAATCATATATTATCAACTGTGAGCTAGCATGATGTGAATACAAAGTTGGTCTCAAAGATGAGAAGTCCCAGGTTCAATTATGGCTTCTGAGGCATACTGTGTGACCTTGGATAAATTGGGCTCTCTCAGAGGTTAAGGCAGCACTCTGAGACTATTAGTTGCAGATAAGACGCTGATTACATCCCAAGTTGTCCGTGTCCAATTCTTTGTGACCCAATTTGGGGATTTTTTGGCAAAGATACTGGACTGGTTTCCCACTTCCTTCTCCAGTTCTTTTTACAGATGAGGAAACTGAAGCAAACAGGATGAAGTGACTTGTCCAGGATCACACAGCTAGTAAGTGTCTGAAGCCAGATTTGAACTCAGGAAGATGATTCTTCCTGGCGCTGGCCCTGGCACTCTCTCCATTGTGCCACCTAGCTACTCTAAAATTCCCTATACTGATGAAATCACAGCTCTGGTAAAAAAAAACAGAAAAACACAAAACCAACAACAACAACCTCTTCCCCACCCCTAAACCACAGTTATATAGCGAATATATGCATATTACTACAAAATTATTAAATAAGTTGCCTCATCTAAAAAATGAAAGGTTGGACAAGATGACTTCTCAAGTCCCTTCTAACACTAATGATCTATAGCATAAAAGTAAGAGACTGATTCCTATAAATAAACTTAAAGAAAATATCAAGTTCCTCAATAAATATGTCTTATGTTAAAAAATATATATAACTCATAGTACAAGGCAATTTATAGTAAGCAATTTGTAAGTAGTGCAGTTGATAAATCATATTTATAGATGGGAGTGTGTTGATGTTTAACAAACGGCTTTCCAGCTAGAAAATGTATGCATACAACATCGTTATGTTTAATCCACATTATTAGCATTTCCTCCATCAATTTCTCAAGTCTAAACAATAAAATAATAAATCAAGCTGTGATTTGCTTTGTTTATCAGTTTCCCAGATGTAAATGCTCATTCTGAAAATTTAACAATTGACTTTCACAAGTTGGCCCAAGCTGGCTCCAGCACATTCCTGTAGGGTCGTGATGGTGAACCTATGACACTTGTAGCCATTTTCGATGACGCACAGCCATGTACAGAGAAGTGTGGGGCCACGTGCTTAGAAGGATGTTTTTTTTTTTCTCAAAGTGACACACCACCAGAGTTATGCTTGTTTTTTTGGCAAATTTTGACACACCAAGCTCAAAAGGTTGCCCAATCACTGCTATGGGAAATGGGAATTCTGAGGAACCAAAAGAACCCTTTCAGAGAGTTAGGAAAGGTTTCATGGAGGTCTGGTCTTTCAAGGAAGGGTAGGACTTAGATTGGTAGGGCTTTGAAAGCAGAGGGTATGGTGTGAGAGACTGTGAAGAGGTAGTAATGTTTTGTCTTGATCAGGCAAAAATAAATAGACTTCTTTGGCTAAAGAGGAATGCTTAGTAGGGGAGCAGGGAGAAAAAAATTGGGGAGGTAAGTAGAAGCCAAATTGAAAAATCAACAAGTATTTATTAAGCCCAGAGCATTGAGCTAGGTGCTCCAGAAGATACAAAGTTTAGATAAAACATGAACCTTGCATTCGTGGAATTTATAATTTACTTGGAGAATAAAACAGATAAATATGGAGTGAAATGCTGGCTTTACCCAACCTAGGCCAGTGATGGCAAACCTTTTAGAGACCAAACTGCTCCCTCATGTGGCATGTGAGCCACCCCCCTTACCCTAGACAGGGGAGGGAGGAAGCACTCCCACTGGGCTGCCAGACAGAGGGGCAGGTGAAGTGAAAATGTCCTCAGACTCAGTGGAGAGAGGGAAGGGAGCAACCCCTCCAGCAGGCATGTCATAGGTTTGCCAACATGGACCTAGACCATCACTGGCTACATCTCCCCCCTCAGGGTTCTAGGGATACCCTCCATGGACCAGTGAGGTTCCTCTGATGCCATTAACTCAAACTCTTTATCTGGTATGTTCTCTACAACATCTGTCACCCCAATTACTCCCCGATATCATTGGCCAGTGCCAGTTAGTAATCTCCACAGGATCATTTAACCAGCTGTTATCTCCTCAATATCCTCGGGAAACAATTAACAATTAGCTTTTACAAAGGGATATTGACCGAGAAGATGTAACAAGAAACAGAATATCAAACCAAAATTAATTAATTAAAACCGATTTAAAGTGGACTCACCAAACCTTTCAAGTGAGTTGACAGCAGGCAGAGTTCCAGTGAGGATTGGACTCCCATTGGTCAGTCCTTCTCCCAACCTCTTTACCTATGAATAACTATAATACAAGCTAATGAACAAGTAAGTAGCATATTGGGGGAGAGGGGAGGAAGAGGATAAGGAGTAATAAACACAGGGCTCTCTGGGAGACCCAAGTTGGGGAAAGGTTTGTTGGGACTTTTTCCTAATTGGGTGAATCAAAAAGACTTCATGGAGGAGCATATATTCAAAGTGGGCTTTAAATTCTGGTAGATTTTCAATAAGCAGAAAGTATATTGGCAAAGGTACTGTTCTTGACTTATGAGATTAAATTGATGCCCCTTATTATTTGTGAGACCCTCGGAAAGTTATTTAACTTCTTCATGTCTCAAGTCCTCATTTGTAAAATGGAGTTCATACCACTTGCAGCCTTTATAAAGAAAATGTTTTTGGAAGCTTACCATACAATGAAATATAAGTTATGTTAGTCCAAGCTGAGGGAACTCAAAGAGTAAAGTCCCAGGGGCAGGAAAGGATAGCATATGTTCAGGGGGCAGCATAGCCCAGCTTAGCTGACCTTACAGAGATCATATGGAAGGCTGGAAAGGATTAGGATCATGACAGATTTCAGAGGACCTTGAATGCAAAAACGGGCATGGATTTCATTCGATAACAATGAGAGTCACAGAAGAGTTTTGAAGAGAAGAGTGATATGATTAGAAATTTGTAAAGGGCTTTGAATGTCAGGAAATGAAGTCACTCAGCACCAATAGAGAACACAATGTATGCCGACTCTGTACTAGTCATTTTTAAGTGGGGAGAAAATAATAACTGTAATAATAATCACTTACATTTATATAGCAGTGTTTCATTACCAGAAGACATGAACACTGCCCTCAAGGACCTTATTCATGATTTAAGAGAGGAAATAAGACAAATAAGCCTACAGAAAGTACTCAAGGACACCTACAGAGCAATACGTGAACAAGTTCAAATTCATAACCCATATTGCAAGCTGGCTGCACGAGTAAAGAGTGGGCCTGGAATAAAGGCATTGTGGGGAACTGGAGGGAGGTAATGTGGGCAGGATTCCTGGAGGAGGCAAGTTCTGGCTGCTCTTTGGCAGGCATAAGTTTGGAGAGGACGTCGGTGGACAGAATGGGGAACATTCTTCAGATCTAAAAGTGAGCATGTCTATACAGAAAGGATTAAGAAGGAAGGTATGCCCATGTGCCTTCTTCTTCATGTCTTCTTTCCCAACCTGGAAATTTGTATTGCATGAAAACACTAGAATAAACTATATCATTGTTTACTGTCTAGAGAGGAGAGAAGGAAATGAGGGAGAAAATTTGGATTGCAAAAGGTCAGAAAGTAATTGCTTAAAAAAATTGTTATATAATTTTTAAAAATAATTAACTACTGAATGTCTAAAGAAATAAAAAGAAAGAAATAACATTTTAAAAAGAAGGAAGATATGCTAAGAACCTCACACAAATTTTCCTTTCTTCCCAGACACCATGGGGAGCCACAATGATGCAGAATTGTTGGATTATTTGTCTCTGACTCTAAGAAATCAGATTCAGGGATATCTAGGGAGCCCCGAGGCCAGTCTAGGCAGAAAATCAGGCTTTCTGTGTTTCAGGTGAAGAGACCCACCACAGAGATTCTTCCCAAGATCAGCCCTAATCAATAACAACTAATTAAGAGATTCAGACTCTTAGTGCTGGGAGCCACAGAATATGGAAAATCCCAGTGATATGTGAAAGGTCAAAAAAGGCAGCCTCTTCTATGAATCAGAATCTGAATTGAGCAAAGACTGAGAGTTCCTAATCTCCAGAAACAGAATGCTAATTGGGGATCTTTGGGACAAATTAGCAGGGTACTGGGAGACAGAAGCCCTGAGCTCCCCTAAAGCTAGCACATGTCACCATCTCCTTGGATTTGGGCTGTCTCTCCTGGTATGGTCAGACGGCAGGCAGGCAGGCAGTCTGCCCCCAGGACATATGTCATGTGAGAAAAAGTGATGGTGGAGAGAGGGCAGGACCACAATAGTGATGTTTTTCCCCTAAAGGGGTGGCAGTTCATGAGTGGAGAGAAAGCCTAAGTTTCCCTCTTCTGTTTGAACTTCTGTCCAATGTGCCAGTCCTGAAATGGCACAAATTAACCTTCCCTAATCTCTCCTTGCACTTCACCCCCTACCATTACCAGTGATTTTATTCTCTTCAAATCTTTCCTGAGATTTATATCAGGCATTCAATGAATCTGTCCAGAGCAAAAAGATGTCCCTGCTCTCAAGAAGCTTCTAGTCAGATAGAAAAAGAGAGCACACACATCCAATCGATTCCACTCCTAAAATACCTGTCATTTCTGTCCTTTTCTCTCCACTACCTGGTTTAGACCCTAATACACTTTCCACCTACTTTCCTTCTTCCCCCTCTCCGGTTCTTCACATCACTTCCAATTTAATCTTCTTATGTACCACCATTATCATATCCTTATTGAAAAATCTCCTGGGGCTCTCTATTGTCTACAATATAACATACCAATTCATTAAGTAATATCTAAACTTTGATTGACTAATATCTAAAGTCAATTGATAAACATTTATTTAAGTTCCACTGTGGCCCAGGTACTGTGCATCAGGGACAAAAGCCAAATGATCTCTGCCCTTAAAGAATGTATGTTCCCCCACAATCCAGATTTCTAGGCTTGCTTTACTCTATTCCCCTTCATGAATTCAATCGGAATGTGTTGTTCCCTGATCTATAGCTTTCAAGAGACCTTTCCCAATGCCTGGAACAGCCTCAGTTCCTTCCATCTCTGACTTACCCCTTTGACATCCTTCCCTTTCTTCAAGGCTGAGCTCCAGTGCCATCTACTCCACAGTCTTTCCTGCTGCTCCCACATAAAGGAAACCTCCCTCCTTGAATCTCTGAAGCCATTCTGCCCAATTTGATTAAGCTATTGCTCCTTTCATAAAGTGTCAGAGTTGAAGGGAGACTTCAAAGATTGTCTCTGGGATGAGGAACCTTAATATTCCCAACAGCCTTTGCAGGAACATTACTATGCCTTATGGTTAACTCATTTAGTTTACCATAACTCCACTAAAACCTCCAGGTTTTTTCCACCTGTATTTTTCTATTGGTGCCTCTCTTGTCCTAGACTTGCAAATTGATTTTTTCTTAACCCAAGTGTAAAACTTTATCCTTATTAAATTTCATCTTATTAGATAAAGCCTCAATAAAGAAATTGCCTCAACCCATCAGAATCTTTTGAGATCCTGATTTTGTCATCTGAGTTAGTTGTTCCTATCAGCTTCCTATTATCTACAAATATAATAATCATACATTCTTTACCTTCCTCCAAAATCTAAAAAAAAAAAATGCTGAGCAGAACAATACTCAAAATAGTTTATTGTTACCTAGGAGGACACACTTAAATCTCCTTGAATTAAATTCTTTCATTCACTTAGTTTTTATCTATATTCTACCCATCATTTGTATATACCCATCTGAGGCTGGGAGTATTATTACTTTAGTGGTCCTCTTCCTTGGCATTGTCTCCTGTGACTTACTGGGCATCCTCAGGCCTTCTTTCATTCTCTGTGGTATCTGGTTTAGTGGTGTTAGGGTCCGTTTAGGGGCCAAAGGAACAGAACAGACGCTGCAATCAGCACAGAGAGGTAGTTTATTGTAACACTTCACACGCGCAGGGAGGAACCCAAAGGAAGGTCCTCCTCAAGCAACATTTAAGGCAGGCTTAAATACCCTTGGGGCTGACCATGGAGCTTACTGAGGGTCAATGTGGTTATCACACAGGGTGGAGAGGTCAATGTGGTTATCACACAGGGTTCGTTGGCCTAGGAAGGGTGCTTATCTACACCAGGTTCGTTGGCCTAGTTCCCTTTCAGTGGTTATATGCAAGCCATTTTCTCCTCCTCCCTCCATTTTCCATATAAAGCCTTCTAGATTGAGCACACAAGTCTTCAAATAAATAGCTTCTTTTTGGCCTTCAGTAATTGCATTTCATCTCTAACCAAGACTCTATCTACCATTCTCATATCTATCTACTTCTTTAGACCTCTTTTATAGAAAATAAAGAAGTTGTAGAGGCAGTATTGTATAGTGGGCAGGGCACAGTAAATAGAAGCAAGAAGATCTGTCTTCAAATCACTCCTCAAATAATTACTAGCACTGCAATGCCAGACAAGTTATTTGACTGCTCTGTGCCTTGGTTTCCTCACCTATAAGGTGAAGGATTTGGATTTAATGTCCTGTAAGGTACCTTCTGATTCTAAATCTGTGATTCCATGACTAATATATATATGTATGTATATATATGAGATCAAGAGCAAAAAGGTAACTTCAAGATCATGTGGTCCCACGTTCTCACTTATAGAGGAGGAGGCTGAGATCCATCAAGGGAAAATGACAATTTCTAAAGTTCTTCCTTCTAGCTTGATTGTTCGATAGTTCTATAGCCTTTGGGATAGCCACTATTAGTCCTACAGGGACATGGGTTGATATGTACAGAATTATTTGATGATAGGTATACCTTATTTGTCTCAGCACACTTCCCAGTATGAAAATGTTGAGAAGATCTAAATATTCAGATGAGACCACATGAGAAACATAGGCAAACAAGGCCATACTTAGATGTATCAGTGGTCTAAGCCATGTTGGTATTCCCTCCAACAGATCACAACCAATCCAGGCCCCCTTAACCTGAACAGCATTTGTCCATGCCTTCCAGTGCTCCACAGGAATTGGAAGGTGTCCACTCAAAGGTCATTCTCTTGACACGGCAAGGCTACCAGTGTAGCATGAAGGCTGTCCATTGGTTTCCTTTGTTCTTGCAACATGACCAATTCATCTTTTTTTCCTAGTCTTACATCTCTCCAATGACTTCTTTTTTTTTTAAACCTTTACCTTCTGTCTTGGAGTCAATACTGTGTATTGGCTCCAAGGCAGAAGAGTGGTAAGGGCTAGACAGTGGGGGTTAAGTGACTTGCCCAGGGTCACACAGCTGGGAAGTGTCTGAGGTCAGATTTTAACCCAGGCCTGGTTCTCAATCCACTGAGCCACCCAGCTTCCCCTCTCCAATGACTTCTTTATGACACATGTCTTCTATAATTCTTGTCTTGCATCATGGTACAGCCCACTCATACCCACCCTGTACTTTAGTTGACCATCAACTTCAATTGTGTATTCAATGACTTATGGCCATACATCATCATCAGAAGACTATTATAGTTAAAAACATAGGCTTTTGTTTCAGGGAGAGCCTTGGGTCATTAACTAAGCACTGTATAATTTCCCAAATGCAATGCAGCCCACTTTTCTTTTTCTGGAGTCATCTCATTGTCCATGCTGAATATATGTCCAAGACAAAAACCCCGATAATACTAATTGACCAGCTTTATAGGACACCTAATCTAAACTTATCATTTGCTTTATCCATTTCATTTTTTCACTCTCCATAGTTAGGCTGAACACCTTTGAATAATTTTAGATTTCATGTAGGAGGCTCTCCAATATCCTAAGGTTTAATGTTATCTGAAAACCAGAGCACTGGGAAGACTCCATCATCTATAAGGAATCCCTCCTCCATTTGAACCTGAATTGGACATTCTCCATGACAATGGTAAAATCACTTTCATTGAGCAAGTGTCTCTCTGTTTTAGGCTTCCCTCTATATTTATAATCAGAGGGTCATCAAAGAAAGCTATCTTTGTCATTATCTCTTTTGAGGAATCATTCATGATTTTTACATATGCATAAAAGTTATCTTGTTGGATACGATATTTTAAGACTATGTTTTTCTCTGTTGAGAAAAATGCTTTTTTTTTAGTCAACACACAATAAGCTCAGTGAGATCTTGTATTCTCTGCATATCTCAGTCAATTATGTAACTCTAAAGCTATGCTCTGCTCTAGAGTCTCATTTGTAAAAGCTTGCCTGTTCCCTTCTCATACCTCCACCAAGGACATCCTTGATGCATGTGCAACGTATTCTCATAAAAACTTTGTAGCACAAAGGGCGATAAAAGAATGTCTACCCTTTGATCCAGCCATAGCACTGCTGGGTTTGTACCCCAAAGAGATAATGGACAAAAAGACTTGTACAAAAATATTCATAGCTGCGCTCTTTGTGGTGGCCAAAAATTGGAAAATAAGGGGATGCCCATCAATTGGGGAATGGCTGAACAAACTGTGGTATATGTTGGTGATGGAATACTATTGTGCTCAAAGGAACAATAAAGTGGAGGAATTCCATGTGAACTGGAACAACCTCCAGGAAGTGATGCAGAGCGAGAGGGGCAGAACCAGGAGAACATTGTACACAGAGACAAACACAATGTGGTATAATCGAATATAATGGACTTCTCCATTAGTGGCGGTGTAATGTCCCTGCACAATCTGCAGGGATCAAGGAGAAAAAAAACACTATCCAAAAGCAGAGGACAAACTGAGGGAGTAGAAACACCAAGGAAAAGCAACTGCCTGACTACAATGGCTGAGGGGACATGACAGAGGAAAGACTCTGAGCGAACACTCTGATGCAAATACTAACAACATGGCAATGGGTTCAAGTCAAGAACACATATGATACCAGTGGAATCACGCGTCGGCCACGGGGGGTGGGAGGGAGGAAAAGAAAATGATCTTTGTCTTTAATGAAAAATGCATGGAAATGATCAAATAAAATACTATAAAATTAAAAAAAAACTTTGTAGAGATGGAAAAGTACGCATATGGGTCAATAGTTCTTGATAGTCTTTTGGGGAGCATAACAATAAGATCCAATGGGGAAAGGACTTACTTATACAAAAATATTTATACCAGTTCCTTTTGTGGTGGCAAAGAATTGGAAATTGAAGAGCTGTCCATCAGTTAGAGAATGACTGAACAAATTGTGGTATATGATGGTATTGGAATATTATTGTGCTAGAAGAAATGATGAACAGGATGATTTCATCCGATCTACATAAACTAATGCAGAGTAAAATAAGCAGAACCAGGAGAACAGTATTCATAGTAACAGCAATATTGCATGATGATCAACTATGAAAGACTTAGCTACTTTCCACATTAAAATGATCCAGGTCAAATCTGAGGGACTTGAGACTAACTAAGAAAGCTATCCACCTCCAGAGAAAGAACTGTTGGAGTCAAAATACAGATTAAAGTATACTGGTTTTCATTTTAATTCATTTGTATTTTTACTTGGGGATTTTGGTTTTATATGAATATTCTCTTATAACAATGACCAATATGGAAATATGTTTTATATGATCATACATGTAACCCAGATCAAATAGCTTGACATCTCCAAGAAGGGGAAGGTAAGGGAGGGAGTGACACAATTTGGATCTTATAAATTCAGAAAACATCTATTAAAAATTGTTATTAGGTGTAATTGGAAAAATAAAATGAAATAATAATAAAGAATCCCCCCTACAATATTAAAAATAAATAAATAAGCTACAAGTGTTTGTTATCCTCTCTACTTTCAAATACCTTGAGGATCAATTTATCAATGCCTTCATACGTGTATCATATTCAATATAGAACTCTGTGTTCCCTTGATCTAGCCTAGTCACTTTTGCTAACTTTAGAATTGTGTGTGTGCATGTGTGTGCAAGCATGCATGCCAACCGTACTTCCTCATATAGGATATTGAGGACTGTGATTATAGAGTTTAAATATGGTGGCTAAGCTGTCATTGATCAGAAAAATTTTGTCAGTAAAAACAAAAATAGAGATTTTTTTTTGTCTGTTTATTTTCCTTGCAGTTTCATCTTTAAATATCCTCAGGATGACTTTGCTTAGTTCAGTTTCTCTCCAAGATTTTTGCAAACTTCTTTTTTTTCCTCCCCTGATTCTCATTGTTTCTTGAGGCAATGTTGCTCATAACCTTCAACTATTTCTCCTCTGTAAAATCTTACAAACAAGTTTTTGCTCTAAATCGCTGTTGCCCTTGGCTACCATCTCTCTCCATTTTGCAAGGAGATGAAGTGTGTCTACTAGCTGGGATGGTTTTGGGGCTCTTGTTCTCCATACTGTGATGACTGGTTCATTTCGGTTGAACTTCCTTAGGAAATGATAATAATGGGTGGATATCTGTCCACTTCCC
The DNA here is from genome assembly GCF_027887165.1 of Monodelphis domestica. NCBI lineage: Eukaryota > Metazoa > Chordata > Mammalia > Didelphimorphia > Didelphidae > Monodelphis > Monodelphis domestica. Next base: position 230,496,364 of record NC_077230.1, read on the forward strand.
ATTTGTCAGTATGTCCATCATCTTGTTTAAATGAGTCAAGTTGGATGGCAACATTTGCATGCCATTTCTTCTCATTTTGATTCTTCTAGATTAGTATTGATTTTAATTTTTGCTATAACAAGTTCACAGTCTGATGGCACACAGCTGTTTTGAAAATGATTCCCGCTTTGGTAACCAGTCATTTCCTGTCTGTTAAAAATATAATTAATTCCATTTATTTGATGTTATTTTAGGGGCTCTGTAGAGGTTGGAGAGAAGCACTACCCTTGCAGTCAAGAAGACCTGGGTTCCTTTCCTACCTCTGACACATACTAGCTTGTGACTGTAGGAAAGTCATTTAACCTTTTGGTGACCCAGACAACTTGCCAAGACTATAAATTGTAAACGAGTTTCCAATCTGAAGCAGTGGAGATAGGAGCTCCTCATACAGATGAAAACACAGGTTTAGACTCTAAAATTAAAATTGTGTTCTTTGATCTTCATTGTGTTCTATGCTTCCTGAGGCTCTTAAGAAGATTTTCATGATTCCATATAATATACAATCATTTGCCCTCTTTCCACTTATACTTTTGAATCATGTTTTCCAAAACATTTTGCCACCTTCCCCTATGGCCATCTTTGCAGTGAAGCCAGTGAATATCTGTACTTAATATTCAAATGGAGCTGAAGTCTCATTAATGTGGGTATTCCAAGAAGAACCGATGAGTCATCCTTCCATTTAGATGTAACTTCCTTTTACTTTCTAATTTAATTTGTAGAGAGTTTGTCAAGAATTTGTAGGATTTCATTCCTTCAGTAGTATGCCCACTGGTTGATGACTGAATAATCTCACAATTATATAACAAGAACAATGTAAGTCATCTAAAAACAATGTGATTCTATCACCCTCTTCTTCCTTTTCTGTCATTTGACCACCATCTGCAAAGACAGAATGTAGGCAGAAAGATGTGTTATACACAGCACTGAGACTCTTTTAAACCCTTACCTTGTCTTAGAATCAATGCTATGTATTGATTCCAAGGCAAAAGAGCAGTAAGGGCTAGGAAATAGGGTTAAGGGACTTGACCAGGACCACACAGCTAGGAAGTATGAAGCTAGATTTTAATCCAGGACTTCCCATCCCTAGACCTGGCCCTCAATCCACTGATCCACCTACCTTCCCCCTGGCTTCATATTTTTTAATTTGTTTCATAGCTTGCCATGGCCAGAGCACTAATTCCCAAGTGGTCAGACTACGTAAACCCATCAGTATTTTCAAGCTGATTTTTGGAAAGCATACATAATCCCTTGCAGGGATTGTACCAGAAGGTTTTCCATCAGGGTAGAACTGTTATCTAAATCCTAGCTATTTCCTCTTTGATAGCATAGCCTTTCACAGCACTGGTATTCAATTCATCAATATTCTGCTACCAGAACCAATTCTCAGGGCTTGGAGCCTCATAAGAAATGTAGTTCTTAACTGGACAGGAATGTGATTGTTGCATAGGACATTGGGAAATATAATCTTCCCCTCCTCTGATTCCCATTACAATCCTATGGCAAGAGGTTCAGGGAGGTATATTAAACCAACTCTGGAGTACCAAGCCAGCAAAGCATAGCGGAGAGGGCAATGGCTTCAGAGTCAGAGGATCCAGCATCAAGCCCTGGCTCTACTTGCATGACTATGGACAAGTCATTCCCCCTTGGAAAAATTAACAATGAAGGGACAGACTTCAAATTCTTTTTTTTAAAACCCTTATCTTCCGTCTTGGAGTCAATGCTGTGTATTGGCTCCAAGACAGAAGAGTGGTAAGGGCTAGGCAATGGGGGTTAAGTGACTTGCCCAGGGTCACACAGCTGGGAAGTGTCTGAGGCCATATTTGAACCTAGGACCTCCCATCTCTAGGCCTGACCCTCAGTCCACTGAGCCACACTGCTGCCCCCAGGCTTTCAAATTCTAAATAATAAAACCCTAAAATCTGTCCCAGAGAGGGAAGCAGTGATCCAGTTCATCCAGAGTGGCAGGCGACTTTATATACCATGACCTTCTGGATAACAGTAAAGCAGTAGAGCAAGGTAGAAAGAGCATGAGGCTTTGAGTCAAGAGATCTGGGTTTGCCTCCAGGATGCTCCACATTCACTATCTATATGACCACCAGTGGTCCTTAATTCTCTGAGCCTCAGTGTCACTGTCTGTCAAACCACCTGCTCTACCTACTTGACAGGGTCATTGCAAGGAAAGCACTTAGTCAGGGAAAAGGACTAGACCAGTGATTTCATGTGAATAGGGAACTCCCAGGTGAGGAAACTCCCTTTGTGAATGTGGGTCAGCTAGGCTGGCTCAGGGGTTTGAGGCTCAGGCCTAGAGAGGGAAGATTCTGGGTTCAAATTTGGCCTCCCAACTGTGTGACCCTGGGCAAGTCACTTAACCCCTATTGCCTAGCCCTTACCCCTCCTTTGCCTTGGAACCAGTATACAGTATTGATTCTAAGATGGAAAGTAAGGGCTATTAAAAAAAATTTTTTTTAAGGTTGCCCAGACCATTGAGACTTTAGTGCTAATCTTCAGTGCTAAAGAAATGTGAGCTATTTTTGTTATTATTATTATCACTATCAGTATTATTATATGTGCTCCCACTAATAACTATTGTTGCTGTGGTTCAGTTGTTTTCAATTGAGTCCAGTTCTTCATGACCTCATTTCCTTCTCCAGTTCTTTATACAGATGAGGAAACTGAGGCAAACTGGGCTAAGTGACTTGCCCATGGTCACACAGCTAACTCTGGACCCTGCCAGCTGCCACTAGGAATCCAGACTGGTCTGAGCAATTTGATTTTAGCTACATCATCACCAGGGCAATCCTTAACTTTGATGGGGGACCTTCCCTATCCAAGATATTTGGGCATTAATTAAGGAGACAAGTTAGAAGAGGAGAAGACACAGTTGTGTATGTTTGTCCTCAAAATGTCCATGGGTCCATGTCCATGGGTTCAGGGACTTGGAACTCAAGGAGATCTTGGAGATCACCTCTTAATTTCTAGATAAAGAAGGTTAATTGACTTGCTTAGGCCACATGTAGCAGAGCTGAGATTCAAAACACCCACACAACCAGAAGCCAAATTCAGTAGTCCTTCCACCATGCTTCCTATCTTTCCACTTCACCTGTATGACTCTGGATCCAAATGTTGGGCGTTTGCAACACATGGTGTGACTTAACCTGGGCCTTATAGTCTAAGAATCACAAGATGTTAGAGCTAAAAGATATTTTGTAGAATGTTTAGTGTGAGATACTCATTTTACAGAGGATCAGAGGATGACACACTTTGAGCTGGAAAATCCCTCAGAGACTCAGAGAGGGGCAGCAGCTTGTTGTAGGTCATCTAGCTAATTACTGGTAGAACTGGGAACTCAGGTCTCCTGCCTCCCTGCCTCCTGTTCTTTGTGTGTCCTCTGTTAGTCAAAGCCTCTCACTTTATAAGTGAGAAACAGTAGCGTGATTTATCCAAGGTCACCCAGCTACTTAGGGATGGCTCTGGTTACATTCGTTGTTGTTTGGTCATTTTCAGTGCCAACTCTTCATGACCCAGTTTAGGATTTTCTTGCCAAAGATACTGGAATAGTTTGCCATATCCTTTTCCAGTTCATTTGACAGATGAGAAAACTGAGGCAAACAGGGTTGAGTGACTTACCAGGGTCACACAGCTATAAAGTGTCTGAGGCTGGATTTGAACTCATGGAGATGAGTCTTCCCAACTCCAGGCCTGGCACTGTATCCACTGTGCCACAAAAGTCAAGATAATTGGAGATTTCCTATGTTTCTGTAGGTTTTGCTTCCAAAAAATCCCAAGATGCCCCCTCACAGGTACAACAAAAATCCCTCACCTTTTTAGTGCTTTAGAGGTGTCAGAGCTTTCCCAGACCTTTTATCTTCTGATGCTCACTCACCACAGCCCCTGAGGTAGTGCTGCCCATTTCCTCCAGTACCCTCCACATTTTCATATGGCTTAGGTACATTCATATTCTTTGCAAAAGGAGGGGTTGGTCCCTAAAGCTCTTACAATATAAACCTCCTGATTATATGAATTATGCCCACACCAACCAAGGAGCAATGAGGTGGTCATAGATGGGCAAGATCTGGGATTAACTGAGTTGAGAACAGGTTGAATATTCAGGATGAGACAGCATAAAGGCTTTCTAGGTTGAAATCTAAAACCCAGCCCCATACTGAAGTATATTTTAGAGATAATTATTTCCTAAATACTGAAGAGGAGAAGAATAAGTGAAAATGAATGAATGAAATAAAAAGCATTCATTAAGTACTTATTATGTACCAAACACAGTGCTAAGTGCTGGGGATTCAAACAGAAAAAAACAAGATATTTAGTCAATTCTCTCAGAGCACTCGTACTCCAAATGAAGGAGATAATACATATGAGAGAGTTCAGCTGCAAAGCAGATGGAAAGACCCAGAAGTCTTTGGTAGGGTTGTAGTGAAAGGGTAGGTGGCAAAGTCCAAAGGTGTTTAGGGTGCATTAGCAGGTCAAATGGCAGTACATGTAGATTTAGACAGTATAGTGACAAGAGAGATGGAAAGGCCCAGAAGACCTTAGGATATGGTGCCTGAGCAAATTTTTTTATGGACTGGTAGTTTTCCATCTTTCCAAGATGATTATTATCAGTGACTTCCTGCTCATCCAGGTTTTGTGAAGAAGCACGTCTGCTCTGCAGGATTGGGATCTGGGAGGAGGGGAAGGAAGATGGAATCATCTGGCCCACCACCATGGAAAATGGAGAGTGTTCCTGAGGGACTGAGTTAAGCAGAGATTCTGAATTTCCTCCTGCAACAGTAAGGATGAGATCATTTTTTTAGTTGGGACAGGAAGGTTGAAGAAGAAAGGCTCCCATAGGTGGGGTTCCCACCAGACCCCTCCACTGGGGTCTGGACACCCAGGTCAAGGGAGAAAAGCTTGGTTTCACTACACAATATGTGTGAAACTAGCTCCCTATTGTTTTACTATTTGTTTCAGTCCTAACTAAATGTTTTACTATTTAAGTGAACATTCCTTTCCTGCTTATAATTGATCCATTGGTCTGTTAATATGTGGAAAGCTGAAAGTTCCCAGTTGAAATGGCTGGAGAGGGTCAAGGAATGAGGTAGAGAGGAAACAAGTGATTCATGATGAAGCCATCACTGTCTCTTTATGATCACCACTTCCTTTTCTAAATGTTCATTAAGTATCCCTATAATAATATATTCTAGAATCAAAGTCAAACTCATTGGATTTTAATTTGCTTCATAATTTTCTTGAAAATCTAGATGACATTCTCCAGTATCTCTCTCACTCTGAAGGACCTTTCCAAGATCACTTAAATAGCTCATCACATCTTTCAGAACCTAAGGATGTAATTCATCTGGGTCTGATGACTCAAATTCATCAAGGGCAGCTGAGTAAGGAAATCATCTCTTCCTATCTCCTTATATATCTTGAGCATTAACTCCCTATTAGCTGTCTTGATTCTGTCCTTTCCATTTCCAAAGACCATTCTAGAAAGAAAGAAAGAAAGAAAGAAAGAAAGAAAGAAAGAAAGAAAGAAAGAAAGAAAGAAAGAAAGAAAGAAAGAAAGAAAGAAAGAAAGAAAGAAAGAAAGAAAGAAACTGTCTTTTCTCAGTTATTCAATAACCTCATCATATCTATCCTAAATAGAGGTTCAGACTCTTCTTTAATCCTCCTCTTTTCCTGTGTCTCTTGGGAAAATGCCCATTTTAATTATCTTTAGTTATCTTTACCATTCTGAGATTTTCTCCCCCTTCCCCTCCAGACCTTTTTAGGCTACATCAATTCTTTGTATTAACCTTGGTACCTTCTCTTCTTTTCATTCAATATACAAATCTTTTAAAAATCTAAGATGGAAACTCATTCCTCAAAAAATAAGTAGTCAAAGGATATGAATGAATGAATAGTTCTCAAAATTAGAATATCAAATGATTAGCAATCATAATAAAAATTTCCCATATCACTAATAATAATAGAAAAACAAAATTTTAAAAAAGATTAATATCTAGCAGAAAATTGGCAAAGGTGACAAAAAGATAGAAATAATGGAGGGGCTTTAAAATGTCAGACATGCTAATATCCTATGAATGGGGTTGTGAATTGGCCCAAACATTCTGAAAAGCAAATTGGAATTACACCAAGCCATATACTTAGACCTAGAGACCCCCACCCACTAGATTTATATCCCAAGGAGGTCAGTTATAAAAAGGAAGGTTCTATATACACCAAAACATTCACAAAGGCTCTTTTTGTGTTAGCAAAGAACTGTACATAAAGTAGAAATCCATCCACTGGACAATAGCCAAACAAATTGTAATCCATGAATGTAATGGATTCAATTGCACCTAAAATAATGAAGAACTATGAAAAATTAAGAGAATCATGGGAAAATACATGCATGGGTACAGAGTGAAGTAAGTAGAATAAGGAAAACAATGACTACAACAATGTAAGTTTAAAAATAATAAAATTAAACTGGATACTTTATCATTATAATGTCCAACCTTGGTTCCAGAGAAGAATTCAGAAAATGTGTCTACCTCCTTTCACTATGAAGCAATTTGGAGAGAACTGTGGGTATGGGATATATAAGTATTTTTAGACAAAGTTGGTGTTTAGGTCATTTTTCTCTGAACTTTTATTCCTCTTTCTTTCTTATTCTTTGTTACTTACTAGGTCTGGTAAGAACAATATCCAGCAAGAAGGCCAAGATGGTATTTCCTTAAAAGGTATTGAGAATTGATCTTTGAGAATTGATTGGCTCATGGGTCTAAAGTTTGGAGCTCTAGATGTCAGCCCACAAAGAAGGAGAATCACTCTTCCTCAAGCTTGACTGGCAGGCCAACATGGCCAACCCAAAGACAAGAAGGTTGTGCTCAGATGAATCAATGCCATATCTTTGATTAGAATCTTTTCCATGAATAGGTCTTGATCAATGATACATGTAAAACCCAGTGGAATTGCTCATTGGCTACAGAAGGGGGGAGGGAAGAGGGGAGGAAAAGAACATGAATCAGATAACCATGGGAAAAGATTCTAAATTAATTAATTAAATACATTAATTTTTTTTTAAAGAATCCTTTCCATGCCATGGCCAAGTAAACCTCCTTTTGTCAACTGTTAAATGGCCTATATGTCTCTTTTTGTTCCAACTTCAGATCTGAAGCACCAGTTGAGCCTGAATCATTGAGGAGGGTAGGTAAAAGGGATATAGTCAGAAACAAAGGTGATATAAAAGCAAAAGAGATCATTAAGATAAGATGAAAAAAATAAAGTCTGAGGTACTCTGAGTTCCCTGGACATTCATATCAATCTCTGTAGACAATTTCCCCAATTCCTCTTCACTGGACTTGTTTCTCAAGCGGCCAAGTATGGGTGCTCTATTGGGACCCAGAAAGACACATCATTTAGGTAAGACAAAGCCCCTTTTGACTTTCTTCCTTAAGTACAGGGAAACAACATATATGTAGTTTATTGTAATGCCAAATAGAAGATAAGTACATAAGACAGACATACAGGACCAAGAGCATTCTAAGGAAGAAAAGACAGTTTCCAACTAGAGGAATCAAGGAAGCTTTCATGGAGGAGTATAAAAATTAAAATTAAATCTCAAATAACATGTTATATTTTAGGAGATTTATTAATAATCACTAGAAATAAAGGAATAAAAGGGATACAAAATAAAGACCACATGCCCATGGCTGATCAGCCATTTTCAAACACCCACCTTACCACCACCATGCTCACTGACATCAAGCCTAGGAGACCCAAGAGGACCACCCACTTGCTAATATCTTCCACCTACAGGAAGTCAGTGGGCTCCTGGGAAATGCAGTTCTTTTTTATGGTAACAGATTTTCAATTATACATTCCCCCCAAGATCTGGTGGAAGACTGGTCTCTCCAACAGATCTTGTAAACATAACCAACTTTTAAATTACAATAATTTGGGGATAAAAGGAAAATAGAACAAAACCAATGATTCCTAGGCACATTGACAAAAAGCCAATTAGGGGGTAGTCCCCTCTGGCATAAGAGTATACATACAAAACAAAAAAATGCATTCAACCCTACACGGTTCAGATCACCACATCCCAAAGTTCACTCTGGATCTTCTGGTGCAGTGTGTGGTCTGTGGAGGCATCTTCATGGTGCCTTCTCCAAACAGTTCACTTTCTGGATTTGGAGAGGTATCATGTTTCTTAACCTAAAATTACTCTCAAAAAGAATTTAAACTTTGTATTTTAGAATAATAGTACAGGAGGAAGTGGTCCATCTGAGTCCTGGGTCTAAACTAAGGTGCCCAAAGTAGGTCATATGTGTGCATACAGAGGCACAATCCAAGATAATTTTTCTTTCTCCAAGGTCCCCAACCTTAGAAGCTTCCCTTCTGCATAAATGCTGAAAACATCTCTCACCAGCAGCCTCTCTGATTGGTTTCTTGGTTGCTAAGATGCTTCATCACCTATTTCCTGAGGTTTAATAATAATAGCTTACATTTATAGAGCTTGGCCAGATTATCACCATCCAGTGAGGTCAGTGGTGTTAGCCTCACTTTATAGGGAAAGCTACTAAGGTTCAGAGCAGTTAGGACTTGCCCAGGGCCATTAAGCCAGTGTCAGAGCCAAGATTCTAATCCAGGGGTTCAGAGTCCTGGTTCTGTTTTCTTTCTCCAAACCAACCAGCTTCTCTTCTCCATGACAGCCAGGGACAGAGGCGAGACCTTGGGCACCTTTCATCTTAGAAGAACCACATAATATCAGAGCTAAAGGGCCCTGTGCTCCAACTCCTTCATTTTACAGAAGGGCCAATTGAGATTCAGGGAGGGAAATTAACTTAAGAGAGAGTTCATACCAAGAGATGGATATAACCCTACCTCTCAAGGGGATTGAGCCATTGCCTCTAGGAACTCATCTCCCAATATTCTGGAATAAGTATCTAAAGATTAAAGGCCAACAGAAAAGCAGAGGCTTCCGGGGGGATAATTCAAAGGACAATAAAGGTGAGGACTGCCCCAGAGTTCAGGAAATACTCTAATGTGATCAACTGTAGAATCCAAGCCCCTTAAAGAGAGAAGAATCCACAGCGATCCCTGAAGCCAAGTCCTTTGTCATCCTTGTGCATGGAAAGCATTTAATCAATGTTTGTTGAAATGAATTGAATTTTAAGAGACCCTGGAAACTCCCCATCTCTAAGCCTTAGTTTCCTCATCTGTGATAGGGGGATAAAAATACCTGATCTGTTTATCTGGCAGGGTTGTCGAGAGGATTACTTGGATCTGAAAGAGATTATAGACCAGGGAAACAGTCTACAAATATATGGGATCTTTGTCATTACTGTGTAGCCAGCTGCCCCACTTAGAGAGTGGAGAGGGCAGCCAGGGCACCTCTATTTGCGAAGGATATAGTCTCTAAAACTCTGGCCAGCCTTAAGGAGTTATCTAAATCTGTGACGCAGAGGATTACCCTGATGATAATGACGACGACGATGATCGTGCCGTGCCATCACTTTTATAGGAGAAGAGGGAGAAAGAGTAGGCTGAGAACAACTGTTTTTCTTTGTTACAAGGCAGGGCTCCTTGTGGGTGGAGATGGGGGTAGTGTTGTCTGGAAATGACTATGATATAAAAAAAGAACAAAAGGCATCAATAAAAACGCATTTTTAAATGAGAGAAAATGGTATAAAATTTGTCCCAGTGGCCAGGCCTCCTTTTAGTATTTGGCAGCTTGATCTGCAGAAGTCACATGCTTCAATCAGAAAGCTTGGATAAGAATCCAGGCACCAGGCTACCCTCCCTTGAGCAACGGGGGCTGGGGGATCTGGGGATGGGGGGGCGGGGCAGGAGGATTGGGGCAGGACTGGAGGAAACAATTGCCAGCAGGAGCCCAAATTCCAGAGTTCTCTTCCAAATGGCACAGGCGAGGCCTCCTTAAAATTAACTCCAACAATTAAAGGCATCGTTAGGAGACAATACCGCCTGTCTTTCTTTTTATTTTTAATTACAGGGCCCAGCCCAAAGTTGTCAAACCATTTTATAATTAGAGAGCTTGTGAGCAGGAGGCTGAGGAGGGGAGAAGGGATCAGTGAGTGGAGAAGACAGCAATGAGGCCCCCCACCCCAGTGCCAGCTTTCTCTTCCTCCTCTCCGGGCCCCAAGCCCGAGATCAGGCTGGTGCAGGCACCACCCCAGCTGCCTCTCGCCTCCTGGAGATGATGTGACAGGCTCACCGCCCTGCTAATGGACTGGGGTGGTCAGCCATCTCCACTCTCAGCTCCAGGCCCCTCCCTCGGCTCTCTAGGCTCAGCCTGATTACAGTCATTAGGGAGTCACCCTGAACGACAGGGAGACAGGCAGAGCGGGGCTAACTGAGCCCCCAAAGGCAAACAAGTGGCTTCAGGGACACTAAATGACTGGCTGAGCCCTGGAGAAGCGGAGCCTGTAGAGAGAGGGGGCTGTCAGGGGCTGGCCTTCACCCACAACAGCGGCCCCTTTGGCTCCCCAAGTTTGTCAAAGGATGGGTTGCAGAGGAGGGATGCTCCGGACTCTGGGCATAACTTGCTCACTTAGGGCTCCCCCTGGGTCCTGAGGTTCTCTCTAGGGGCTGAGGCTCCCCTCAGCTCCCACAGCCCTCCCCTTCCACTATGTGAGTCATCACCACTCAATGATAAAACCATAACAGGGTAACTGTCAACTTTACCACAGAAAGCACAAATTGGTGAGAACTACTTGGACCTAGGAGTTAGGAGACCCGAGTTCTAGTACCACCTCTTGCCAGGAATCAGCTGAGCAAACGTCACAGAATCTTAGAATAAGAAGTCATCAGAGGTCATCTGACCTGGAGCCAAACACTAGGTGGGATGCCTGGGATTTTGTCTGTCCCATTCCCCATTCCCCAACACATCAAGCAGTTTCCAACTTTGGGACCATCCAGGACTGGTTCTCCCTCTCTCTCTCTCTCTTTCTCTCTCTCTCTCTCCCTCTCCCTCTCTCTCCTTCTCCCTCTCTCTGTCTCTCTCTCTGTCTCTGTCTGTCTCTCTGTCTGTCTCTGTCTGTCTGTCTGTCTCTCCCTCTCTCTCTCTCTCTCCCTCTCCCTCCCTCTCCCTCTCTCTCCCTCTCCCTCTTTCTGTCTCTCTCTCTCTGTGTCTCTGTGTCTCTCTGTCTGTCTCTCTCTATCTCTGTCTGTCTGTCTCTCTCTCCCTCTCCCTCTCTCTCCCTCTCCCTCTCTGTCTCTCTCTGTCTGTCTCTCTCTGTGTCTCTCTGTCTCTCTCTGCCTCTCTCTCTGTCTCTCTGTCTCTGTCTCTCTGTCTCTGTCTATCTCTGTCTCTCTGTCTCTGTCTCTCTCTCTGTCTCTCTCTCTCCCTCTGTCCTTCCTTCCCCACCCCTCTCTCTTCCTCCCTCCCTCCTTCCCTCCCTCTCTCTCTCGGGTTGTCTCTGTGTGTCTCTCTGTCTCAGTCTCTCTGTCTATCTGTCTATCTGTTTCTCCCCCTCCTTCCCTTTCTCTCTCTCTGTCACTCCCTCCCCCTCTGTCTCTCTTTCTCCCCTACTCCCTGTGCCCCTCCTTCTCTCTCTGTCTCTCTGTCTCTGTCTCTCTCCCACCCACTCTCTTTCTCTCTGTGTGTGTCTCCTTCCCTCCCTCTCTTTCTCTCTCTCCTTCCCATCCCTTTCTCTCTATCATTCTCTCTATTTCTCTCATTCACCTCTCTCTCTATCTCTCCTCTTTCTACACACACACACACACACATGTAATTCTATAACTATATACCTACAAACATATTTTCACAGGGCTTGTGACCTGAGGTTTAAGCCTCTCTCCAAATCTGTCCCAAACCTCAAATCAATTACATATCAATTACATTTGTCCTGGGCACCAGGATTTCTTGCTTTTGCCTTGTTTAGATGACCAACTAGCTGAACAGGAAACCTCTCTCTAATATCCTCAAGTTATTGCCTCTGCTTAACATTTGTTGATAGAAACCTCACTTTCATTCTAAAGGAAACTTGAATAAGTCACTTTTCTCTGGAGAGACAAATCAAATGATAAGCATTTATTAAGGGCCTACTATGTGGCAGGCACTGTGAAATGGACTGAAAATACAAAGGCAGATATTTATTGTCTCTTCTCTCAAAGAGCTTAGGTCATGGGAGACAACATATACATGGATAAGCATACAGAATAACCCATCTCCCACCCAAATCAAGGGAGTTAGGAAGGGTGGACATTATTTATTGAAGGGATCTAGAAAGGTTCAATGTAAAAGGTGGTGCTTGAATTGAGTAAAGGAAAGAGAGCTGGGCCTGGAGAGAGTAACTTGATTTTGAATCCTCATCCTAGTGCTTATTAGTTGTGTCACTACAGGAAAATCACAAGTTCTATGAATCTTAGTTTTATCCATTTGAAAAATAGGAATAATATTTGTTCTCCCTACCTGAAATGGGAATGGGGGAGGGGTGGTAATCATTAGCTTCCTTTTTTGTAGATTTCAGAAATGATTGTCCTCATGAGGTTGTTGATAAGATATAGTTAAATAACCTATTAAATTCTTGGAAAAGTCAAAGGCACCTTAAAAGTAAATATGAGTGGGGAAGAAGGAGAAACCTACCAGTGATTTCATTGGTATAGAGAACTTTGCAACAAAATTCCTTCTGCCAATTCACAGCTTCCCTGCGATTTGAAGTTTTCAAAAGTCACCTAAGGATTGTTAAGTGACTTGTCTAGGATCATAGTCAGGATATGTCAGAGATAAGATTTGAACCCAGGTCTTCCTGACTGTGAGTCCAATCCTTTATTTCCTGTGCCATGTGTGCTTCTCTTAAGGCATTGCTATACTGTAAATACAGGTAGAAATTACAAGTTTAGTGATCACAGATATGTAATGTGGGGATTAGCCAATGAGTATCTAGACTCCTTGGAGCATGCTTTGATTTGCTACTTCTGGTATACAAAGCATGTGCATATATTTTCTGCTTGTTTCTAATGGAACCTTGGGGAGCTGGTCTTGACCATGAATGATTAAAAATTTGACAAAGTGTAATGTAAAAAAAAAAAGTCATTGGCTTCAAATCTGGGAGAACTGCTGACCTGAAAGTTACTGAGCCTGAACTGAGCTTCAAAAGTGATATCTCCAGGCACATCTCTCCCCTATCTCCCTATCTCCCACCTGGTGCCACGTGTCCATGATTCCTTGGTGCCTCTGTTTGTTTTGTGTTTCTTCTTTTTTTTAAGCCCTTACCTTCCATCTTAGGATCAATATTGTGTATAGGTTCCAAGGCAGAAGAGCAGTAAGGGCTGGGCATTGGGGATTAAGGGACTTACCCAGAGTCACCCAGCTCCCATCTCTGAGCCTGGCTCTCAATCCACTAAGCCACCTAGATGCCTCTTGTTTTGAGTTTATTCTTTCCTGAACTTAGGTGAACTTGCATCCAAAGATGGTATTGTCTGAATGGTGACCTTGAAAGTTGGAAGATCCTGGGTTCCCATCAGAGACACTGGAAGACCAGCCAGTAATCAAATTGGAATAGTGGATTTTGCCAGAGTGCTAGTGACTGACAAAAGACTAAGTACTTGTTGATGAACATGGAAAGATCTTCACCCAAGAACAGTGGTGCCTTCAGGAAATATGATCCTTGATCTTGGCTATGGATTCTAGTAAAGTGCCAACACTTGGAATCCAGTGGAGAGAACTCTGCTTAAAGAGAACTTCAGAAAAACTCCAGGAAGGGGGGGGGGGGTTCCCACTCCAGTGTCATTGCCAAGAAAACCCCAAATGGAATCACAAAGAGTCAGAAGACATGGCTGAAACAATTGAACATGAGAGTTAGTAGTTGGGAAATTCCTTTGTCCCATGTGTTCTCTACAGAGGTGTGTCAGCATTATTATTATTAAATTTCAGCCTGCTTTCTTTAAAAGCTTCACATGCAAATGTATAAGCAGAGTGTATGCGCTAATTGGGGGGGTTTGGATTATTCTTGTAACTACTTACTATTCTTATAAATCTTGTAAAGCCTTCTCAGTAAATCCCTTTTCTAAAAGCTAATGGAGTTCAACTGATTCTAAGTGATAATGGAAAGTATGCCTGTGAGAGCTTAGGAGCTACTGTGTTCGAAATCCCAACCCTTCAGGATTCCTCCCAGAACCCTCCAGAGAGCAGAAGTCACTGCTCTCTGGGGATCCAAGCTGCACAGCTATTGGGAGTTGAGGAAGTCGCCGTGAAGGGAGTGCTAAGGACCCAGAGTATAAAAAAAGAGTCAAGTCAAGTCAACAAGCATTAAGTATTTACAGACAGTTTACTTAAAGGGAACTTTAAGTAAATTTGCATTACATAGATTCAGCTTTAAAGAATTCTGAAAGAAATCTGCATTCCCAAAAGAATACTGAGGTTAACTTTACTGTTCAAGGACTGTGCTCTCCCTCCCCACCCCGAAAAGCTCTCCAAAGGAAGGCAGAACTGCCCCAGAGATAGGGGAATGGGCCAGCACTGCTGGAGACCTTTGCTCGGCTCTGCCCCACCCAGTCCATCAGCCAACCAGTACTCTGGGTCAGTCTCCAGCTTTCTCCTGTAGCCTATCCTCTCCTTTCTCTGTCCAACTGCCATCGCTCTGTCCACCTTCTTCCTCTCAGTTTGAGCCAGGCCCTGCTTCTGCGTAGTCCTCTTCCTTCTCTCGCTTTTCTGTCCCTGGTCCCCACATGTGTTTGGACCATCACATTACATTAAAAAATCACATTACTTAAAAATCTATTTACGTAGAAGTGTCTGAAACAGTCCACTTAGGTAAAGTGAGAACTGTCTGTACTATCTGCCAGGAACTGGCATATAAAGTCCAGCTCTATCTGTCTTTGGAGACAGAATTGACTGAATTCCATCACTTTCCTAAGTCTATTCTATTTTCTATTCCAAATCCTTTTTGTCTTATTTTCTTGAACAATCTATGCAATTTTCCCTCTAAATGGATCTGACCCTTCCTCCTCCCAAAGAAGGGATCTGAGAAGTGTGTCCTCTTGAATACAAATCACTTCTGAATAGCTCTCTTTTTCTTACCTTCCTTTTCCCCTACCCCTCACCAACAGTGCCAGACAATTGCCTCATAGAATGATAGAAGCAAAAAAATCTCAGAAATGGAAGACACTGGAGGCAGCAGGGTGGCTCAGTGAATTAAGAGCCAGGCCTAGAGATGGGAGGTCCTGGGTTCAAATCTGGCCTCAGACACTTTCTAGCTGTGTGACCCTGGGCAAGTCACTTAACCCTCATTGCCTAACCTTTACTGTTCTTTGTAAAAATGGAGATTTGGACCCCAGACTTCAATCCCCAGAAGTCCTTTCTAGTTTCCAGATTGCCCTCTAATCTCCCCGAATCTCTCCTGAGTTCGAGAACACAATGGCTATTTAAACTGACTGTACCGCCTACATCTCCCAAGATGTAGTGAGTGAAATTGAATGGGCCTTTCGGCCCTCCTTGCCAAGTGCTTTCTATATTCATATTTTCTTTATTTCTTAATCTTTAATAAACCTCTAAAAATATAATGCCTTTAGCAGAGAAACTAAATTTTAATCATAACATCTTCTGCCTTGGAACCAATACACAGTATTGATTCCAAAATGGAAGGTAAGGGTTTAAAAAAATAAACAAATGGAAGAGACTGAGAAATCAGCCAGTCCAACCCCTAGATTGGGTTGAATGAATCCACTTTGCAACATACCTAACAAGCGGTCATTTAACCTCTGCTTGAGGACCTGTGATGAGAGGGAATACAGTGCCTCCTCAAGATGTCCACTTTGGGACATCTCTAATTATTGGTAAGTATTCAGTCAAAACCTGTCTGTAACTTACACTTATTTCTCTTAGTTTTATTTACTGACATCAAGTAAAACAAGTCTAATTTCCCATATTACAATCTTTCAAATTCTTGAAGAGAGCCATTGTGTCCCATCTCTCCCCCACTCCACTTCTACTTACCAACACCACCATTAAGTCTGCTCTTCTCCAGAGTAAACATCCCCACTTTCTTCAACCCATCCCTGTGGTCTCCAGCTTTCATTATCTTGGCCTACCTCCATCATATCAATCTTCTTCAATAAATGTGGTATGCAAAATCAGGTGTGACATCTATATTCTTCTATGTTCTAGAGTCTTCTCGTCTCTTCTTGGGGTGACACAGAGGACAGCCCCTTTTGCCTTAAATTATTGTTGCTAAAATAGTATCATGCAGACACAGAAGATCTCATACAATCAAAGACTTGCTAAATCATAGAATGTCAGAGCTAGACGGGACCTTACAGGTCATCTATGCAACTCTCAAAGCAGGTAGGGGCATCTGGGCAGCCTGGTGTCACAGTGGATAGAGAGCCAGGACTGAAGTCAGGAAGACTCATCTTCCTGAGTTCAAATCATGCCTCAGACACTTACTAGTTATGAGACCCTAGGGAAGTCATTTAACCTTGATTGCCTCAGTTTCTTCATCTGTAAAATGAGTTAGAGATGGAAATGACAAGCAATTCTAGTATCTTCGCTAAGAAAACTCCAAATGAGGTCATAAGTCAGAAACAGCTAAAACTGCTGAATGACAACATGCAACCATCTTCTCTTTGTGGATGAATAATAGCTAAAATCTAAATAATGCATTAATGTTTGAAAAATGTTTTAAAATATTAGCTCATTTGATTCTCATAACAATCCGAGGATATAGGTGATATTAGTATCTTCATTTTATAGATGATGAAACTAAGACAGATAGAGGACAAGTAGCTCATCCAGGGTGACCCAACTATTAAGTACCTGAGAGAATTCAAATTCTGGTCTTCTGACTTCAAGTCCAGCACTCTAATCCCTGTACTAATGACCAAACCCAAACATACAAGCTTCCAGAATTATTTTGTAGCCACATCATGAGGAGACATGATCCAAGTACCAAGCACCTAAAAAGGTTCAATACCCCAAAGGGGTTCTTAATTGTTCTTGTGTGTATCGTAGACTTTTTGGCATTCTAGTCAAGGCTATGAGATCTCTTCTCAGAAAAAAAAAAGTTTTTAAGACATAAGATTACAAAGAAAACCAGTTAGAATATAGTTATCAAAATATTTTTTAAAAATTCATAGAACCTATGAAATCTAGATTCCTGGATCTTTGCAGGTCCTGGTTAAGAATCCCTGTCACAGCAGAAAGACCTATGAGAAGCAAAGAGTGGCAATGTATTTCTTTTTTATTATCATGCAAAACACATTTCCATATTGGTCATTGTTGTAAGAGTAGTCATACATAACCAAAACCCCAAAATAAAACCAAAGATACACTGATAGGAAAGATGACTCCAACAGTTCTTTCTCTAGAGATGGGTAGCATTCCCGTCATAAGTTTTTCAGGGTTATCCCAAATCATTGCTTTGCTGAGTGTAGCCAAGTTTTCACAGATAATCATTAGCCAACATTGCTGTTATTGTATACAATGTTCTCCCAGTTCTGCTTATCTGACTCTGTATCAGTTTCTGCAGACTTTTCCAGCTTTTTCTGAAATCGTCTTGCTTATATTTCTTATAGTACCATAGCATTCCATCACTAACATGTGCCACAGTTTGTTCAGCCATTGCCCAAATGATGACCATCCCCTCAATTCCAAATCTTTGCCACCACAAAAAGAGCAACTATAAATTTTTTTTTTACAAGTGAGTCCTTTCCCCTTTTTTATTATCTCTTTGGGATATAGACCCAATAGTGGCATTACCAGATCAAAGGGTATACACAGTTTCTTAGCCTTTTGGGTATGTTATGGGGTTTGGATGTGTACCCCAGGGGTTTGGGAAGGATACCTTTTGCAAGAATGCAGGACTCCAAAACTTAGCTTAAAAACAAAAAGAGAAATTTATTAATTTAGGGAGTAATGTTGAGAATGGCCAGGAGGATAGCAAGGTGGGACAGCAAGATAGGGAACAGTTCCTAGGAGGACAGCATGAATGGAAAGGCTGTTCCCCATGGGGACAGCATGGATGGAAAAGCTATTCCCCAGATGACATCAGTTCTGGGGCTTTTATACTCTTTACAACAGATCCTATGTCATGGTGTGGACATGACCTATAGGGTGTTAGTCCCTCAGGCATTTGGTGGGGTGGGGTGGTCATCTGACTGAGGTCTGATTGGAGGCATAAAGATTCATCTCTTTGTCCATCTTAAATCTAGAGGACTACCAAAGAAGATAAACATCTCAGGACCCTAGGTGGGGTCATTGGGTGTTTCTAGGATGCAAAGGCAAGGGAGTTTCCTGATAATAGTTCACCTGAGTTTCTGGGAGTACAGTGCCCATGTCAGGTATAGTTCCAAATTGCCTTCCTGAACAGTTGGATCAGTTCACAACTTCACCAACAATACATAAGTGTTCCAATTTTGCCCCATCCCCTCCAATATTTATCACTTTCCTTTATTGCCATATTGGCCAATTTGATAGGTGTGAGGTGGTACCTCAGCATTGTTTTAATTTTCATTTCTCTAATCAAGAGGGATTTAGAACATTTTTATATGACTATTTATGGCTTTGATTTCTTCATCTGAAAATTGCTTGTTCATATCCTTTGATCATTTGTCAACTGGGGAATGGCTTGTGTTCTTATAAATTTGACTTAGTTTTTTTATGAACCTGAAATTAGACCTTTATCGGAGACATTTGTTTAAAAAAAAAAATCCCCCAGGTCTTTGTTTCCCTTCTAATCTTGGTTAGATTAGTTTTGTGTATAACAAGCATTTTAACTTAATATAATTAAAATTATTCATTTTACATCTTATAATACTCTCTATCTCTTGTCTGATCATAAATTTCTCCCTTTTCCAAAGAACTGGAGTGGCAATGTATTTCAAGAAATATTGCTGTTTTGGCTAGGAAAAGTAACCATGAAAGGGCAGCTAGGTGGCACAGTAAGAAAGCTCCTGGTCTGGAGTCAAAAAGACCCAGGGTTCAAATCACTTTGATTTGACACTCCCTAGCTGTGTGACCCTGGGTAAGTCACTTAACCCCAATTGCCTAGCCCTTACACTCCTCTACCTTAACATAGATATTTAGTATTTTTTCTCAGAGAATGTAAGAATTAAAAAAATACCATGAGTCTCATGTCCAAAACCCAGTTAATCCCAAACTGGCACATAATGCAGAATTTGTTTTTTTAGGGCTTAGGTAAATATGGAGCAATATAAAAGATGTTTCATGTAGTCAGAAGACCTGGACAGAAGACGCGTAACTCTGCCAAGGAGACAATATTAACATTTTGAACCCTTCTTAGCAAGGGCACCCAGTTTCAAGTGACTTTCCTAAAAAGCAAACCTTTCCCTCTCTCTGACTTCATTATCCTTCTCATATGCATTCCACTTTCAAAGATCACTCAGGACAAATGGAGTTCCTCACATGCTTCCCTCTGCCTTCAACTCATTTATGTTCTGCCAGAATACAGGTATTTGGGATTGTAAATTTAAAGCTAGAAAGGATATTAAAAGTCATTGTGAAGGGGCAGCTAGATGGCTCACTGGATTAAGAGAAGAGAGGTCCTGGGTTCAAATCAGATCTCAGATGCTTCCTAGCTGTGTGACCAAGGGCAAGTCACTTATCCTCCATTGCCTACCTGTGCCCCTCTTCTGTCCAGGTCTCCTGACTACACGAATCACTTTTTATATTGCCCCACGTTTTCCCAAACCCCGAAAAAAACAATATCTGGATTCTGGGCCAGTTTGGGATTAACTGTGCCAAGAGGCTCCCTCTGTGCACGGATAACGGAGAGCTAGCTAGCTAACCATCCTTGGGAGCTGTTCTTCTGCCTGCAGCAATTTCCTCTCTCTTCCTCTCCGGGGTGTCATCCATCCTTACATACACATACCCTTCACCATTAATCCCCTCCCCCCTTGCCTTTGTCCCTTAGCATATCAACCAGCCCACTTCTCCTGCTCGCGGGCACATTTCCCATCCTGGAGCATCCCGGCTTTCCCCTCGGCTCAGCTAATTATCCTTTTAACTTGCGTTGGCTTATTTTTATAGCGAGATCTGCCGGTTTATTTTTATCTACCTCTCCATAATGGTCTTGGGCCGTTATTCAGGAAGCCCCCGGCACTGTGCTGTTCCCCCAATTTACAATTGCAATTATGATCTCCGACAGAAACAAATGCAGCTGGCGTCAATTTTAAGCAATATTTTGATCATAATAATTAAAAAAGTAACTTATGGCATGCACGCATTAGATAAATTAATGTAATTCCAAGCCCCTGTTAAAAGGCACGCGAAGGAGAGGGGAATGAAGAAGGAAATGTCGCTCCTGAACTCTTTGGGAGCCTTCGGAATCCATCTCGGGCTCTGTGGTTGGTCCCTCCACACACAAATTAACTTTCACATTGAGTTTAATATCTGTGTGTCCTTCAAGTTGAATGCTCCCCCTTCCCCCGCCCCAGCCCCATCTGAAATTGCTGGTTATTAAGGTATTTGGGTGTAAACAAGCACATTTCACTTGTCACTGCTCAGCTCCTGTTCTGCTGGCATCCGGACAGGCAGCTGAAAGGATATTAGCATCATTTTCCTTCAATTGCATGGTGCTGTCAGGCTATCCCAAATTGCAGTCAAAAGAGCATGAAGTTGGGGTTTTTAGACTTCTGGGCACCTTCCTCCTCATTCCTGTCCCACTTCCCTGACAAACCTTCCTCCCAAAGCCCCCTTTCCTCCCAGGCAGCTCAATGTCAAAGTCTATAAAAAGTTAGACTTGAAGTCAGGAAGACCTGAGTTCAAATTCTACTTTGGACAATTTAACAGCTTCCCAACCCTGGGCACGTTACTAACCTCCCTCCCCCTCAGCTGCTTCTTCTGCAAAATAGGGATAATAATAAGACCTGCCTCACAGGGTTGTTATAAGGATCAAATAAGGTCATATACACCAAGTGCTCTGCAAACCTTCCGAGTGTTAGATAAATGTGAACTATTTATTATTAGCCTGCCAGACACATTCCCAGAGGGACAAACCATCAGGCAAAAAGCATCACTGCAAGTGTTCAAACCTATCTGAGATGCTGCAAAAGGGTGGCACTGGGTGGAAGAATGGTTCAGTGGAAAGAGCCCTGGATGTGGAGAATAAGGACCTGCATTCAAATCCTACCTGTGTGACTTTGGGTAAGTCTTTTCTACCCTTTGAGTCCCAGTTTCCTTATCTGTAAAATGGAGGGATTGAATAGATGACCTCTAAGATCTCTACCATGATGACTGAATTTGTTGACCCTCCCTGATCTCTTAGAAAAGCATACTAAATTGGAGATCCCTTTGTGAGACATTGGGCAGATTCCGATTACTGTCAGTATCCCAGCCCATTGCCTACTCTGTCCATGTAATCCCTGCCCACAGCTCCAGGTGTAAACCCTCCTTCTCTTAGCTGCTTCATTGGCCCCGATTTCTCCCACTCTCTAAAGGTTAAGTGTGGGCATAGGCTCACTCACTACTTCTTGTTCACCACATTCAGCAGAGTATAATGAAATAAAAAACAATGGGATGTACATTTTCCTGACCTTCACTACTATTACTATAAAGAAGATGACTTTAAGCAAGGGTGAATTGGAGCCAGCTCAAACTGTCCTAAGAGAGCCAATTGTTAAATTTTCAGTGTGATCATTTACACCTCAGAAACCTGCAAATGCTACAAATTAGGGCTTAATTTATTGTTTTGTTGGTTTTCTAGGCTTTAAGTGAAGGAGAAAATGTTACAATACAAATTAAAAGTAAAAGCGTGTTGTGGAAACATTTTTTTCCCAGAGAGCCAGTTGTTAAACAATTAGGACACTCCTGTTTCTAAATGTGATGAATTTGGGTAATCAGGGCCTTGAAAAATGAACCCTCACTCCCTAGGACAACAGAGGAGCTATTGGCCTAGGCAACCTAAAGTTAACTCCCACCTTTGCCTTGACAGGCATCCTGAATTTAAGACAGAGTGATCTCACTGGTGATGGCCAGACTAGCCCCATTGTTCTGTGGGTAGTTCAGAGATGCTCAAAGACTTAGTGTATCATTTATAGCTTTGAAGATACTGGTCTCCACTTCTCTTCTAGTCTTTTACTAGAGTTGTGAAGACCCATGTGGGTTCTCTCTATGGGATATGAGCCTCAGAGGGTTACTCTGTGTGTGTGTGTGTGTGTGTGTGTAAGTGTAAGTGTGTATATGTGTGTGTGTGTGTGTGCTTCCCAGAGAATGGGGCTCCCTGAGGCATTTCCACTGATCTTTTCTGCCTGGATTGTTCAAGTGAGAGAGAACAGAATCTAAATAGAATCAAATAAATTGTTTGGGATAATATTGGACTCTAAGTTTGGCTGATTGATAGGTACCAGAGAATAAACTGGCGTAGTGACTAGAGATCATAATATTTGGAGATGGAAGAACAATGTTCAGTCTTTTTTTTTCCTCCCTCTCTGGAGCTCTCCTCCCTTTAGCTTCCTTTTGTTTGTTTGTCTTCTTCTATTAGACTGCAAGCTCCTTGAGGACAGAAACTATCTTTATTTTTCTTATTTCATCCCCAACACTTAGCACAGTGCCTGGCAGGTAGTCAGTGCTCAATAATCATTTATTTAATTGAATTATATTTGATACTGGAGGTAATGGGGTGTCACTGGAGTCCTTCAAAAAGAGGAGAATTAACATGGTCAGACCTGCATTTAAGGAAATCATTATTTTGATGGCTGAATACAGGATGGAATGAAATGAAGAGAGACTTGTAGCTGGCATATCAACCACAGCAGGCTGTTACATAGTCCAAGAATGAAGAGATGAGGCCCTGCTCTATGGTGGTGGTAGTATCAAAGAAGGAAGTGTTTTCAAGAGATGTTGCAAAAGTGAAATCAACATGCAGAGCAAAAGGAGCAGAACCAGGAGAACATTGTACACAGAGATGGATACACTGTGGCACAATCGAATGCGATGGACTTTTTTTCTACTAGCAGCAATGCAATGATCCAGGACAATTCTGAGGGACTTATGTCGTGGTAGTCTCTCGGTGACCGAGAATGACGATTGTCTTTGTGCAGTTTCATCTACGGTGTACCCTCATGTGGCTTTGGAGTCCAAAGGCTGAGGCGCACAGTGTGTGGCACACGGGGCCTGGGACGCCAGTTGTTACGGGAGGTGCGGTTGTGGCCTGGTGTCGGCGTTCACGCGCAGCGGCAAGACGTCGGCGTCGCTCATCTTCAAAGGTGGTGGCGGCATGGTGAATGTGGGTTCGCCAGCTGCTTCTGTCAGAGGCAGCGAGTTCTAGTTGCTTTGGTGTCATGCCAGCCCACTTCAAGTTGGACTTTAGCTGATCCTTGAATCTTTTCTTCGGTCGGCCTTGTTTCCTGAGTCCAGCTGACAGTTCACCATAGAATACCTGTCTTGGTATTCACTGTGGGTCCATGCGGATGACGTGTCCAGACCATCGTAGCTGGGCTTTGAGGACCAGGACTTCGATGCTGGTGGAGTTGGCTCTGTCGAGGACTTCCTGGTTGGTGATTCGGTCCTGCCATCGGATCCTCATGATTGACCGGAGGGAGCATTGGTGAAATTGCTCCAGCTGTTTCATGGGCTTCCGGTACAGTGTCCATGTCTCACAACTGTACAGGAGTGAGCTGAGGACCACTGAGTTATACACTTTGAGCTTCGTCGCAGTGCTTACACCTCTGTGTTGGAGGACTTTGGAGCGCAGCCGCCCAAGTGCCTGGCTGGCCTTCTGGATCCTGGCATTGATCTCATGGTCTAGGGACCCGTCGTTGGCGATGGTGCTGCCCAGGTACTTGAAAGTGTTGACGTTAGAAAGCTGCGTGCCGTCGATTGTAAGGCACGGCTGGTTCGTTGGCCTCCCTGGTGCAGGTTGGAACAGCACCTCTGTTTTGCTGAGGCTGATCGTCAGGCCAAACAGTTTTGGGACTTATGAGAAAGAATGTTATCCACATTCAGAGGAAGAACTGTGGGAGTAAAAACACAGAAGAAATTGCAAATATGAACACCATGGAAATAGATTTTGAACAATAATATATGAATAACCCAGTGGAACCGCATGTCAGCTCTGGGAATGGGGAGGGAGGAGGGGAGGGAAAGAGCATGAATCATGTAACCATGGAAAAATATTCTAAATAAATAATTTTTTTAAAGTGAAATAAACAGTAAAACCCAATTTTAAAGTAAATGTTAAAATTTGTTTTTAATGTAATTGGAGGAAATTTTTTAAAAAGTGAAATCAGGGGGCAGCTGGGTAGCTCAGTGGATTGATACCTAGACCTAGAGATGGGAGGTCCTAGTTTCAAATCTGGCCTCAGACCCTTCCTAGCTGTGTGACCCTGGACAAGTCACTTCACCTCCATTGCCTAGCCCTTACATTCTTCTGCCTTAGAACCAATACAAAGTACTGCTTCTGAGACAGAAGGTTAGGGTTTAAAATAATTTAAAAATTAAAAACCATTAAAAAAAAGTGAAATCAACAACCTTGGCAATAGATTAAATATGGGGGGGGGGCAGTAAGAGTTAGCAAGAAGTCAAGCATAACACAAAGGTTGTTAACCTATGGTACTGGTGATGCCTGCAACAGTAACAGGAAAGGTAAGGAGAGAGGAGGCTTTGGAGGAAAAGGTGATGAAGTCATTGTTTGATATGTTGAATTCAAGATATCTATAGGATATCAAGTTCACAAAGTCTAATTGGTGGTTGGATATACAGTTGAGAAATTGGGACTGGATAACTAGATTTGAGAATCATTAGCATAAAGATGATATTTAAATCTATGGAATCCCCAACTGAAATAGTATAGAGAAAAGAAGAGGGAAAGAGCACTGTGGAACACACATGATTGGTGATCATGACCTGAATGAAGATCCAGCAAAGACTGAGAAAGAGGGATCAGATGGGTAGGAGGAGAACCAGAAAAGGGAAGTATCCTGAAAACTTAGAGAGAAGAGAATATCTAGGAGACAGTGATCCACAGTGTCAAAGGCTATGGGGAGGTCCAAAAGGAGGAGGACTGAGAAAAGGGTATTGGATTTGGCAAGGAAGAAATCATGGATGATTTTGGAAAAATACAGCTGCAATTGAATGATGAGGTCAGAAATCAGACTATAGAGTTAAGGCTCTAGAGGAATTTAGCCACAAAATGACAAGTGACATAGGGGATATAAACATATCAAATGAGGGTTTTTTGAAAATAGAGGAGATAGGCATGTTCGTAGGCAAGTAGGGAAGCTGCAATTAGACAGGGAAAAATTGAAGATAGTAAGCAAGAAAATGGAAGGGATAGAGAGAACAATCTATTGGTAAAGGTGGGATAAAAATGGAATCACTTGTGCATGTAGAAAGTTGGCCATGGCAATGAGGGCTGCTTCATCATGTGAGGCAAGAGTGAAGGAGATAATGACAGAAAGCATCTGGGTGACATGAGATAAAAGGAGGACAGAAGAGGAGGAAAATTTAAAAAAAAAAACCTTAACCTTCTGTCTTAAAATTAATACCTAGGGGGCATCTGGGTGGCTGAGTAGATTGAGAACCAGGCCCAGAGGTCCTGGGTTCAAATCTGACCTCAGACACTTCCTAGCTGTGTGACCCTGGGCAAGTCACTTTACCCCCTTGCCTATCCTTTACTGCTCTTCTTCCTTGGGACCAATATACAGTATTGATTCTAAGATGGAAGGTAAGGGTTTAAACTAAAAATAATTAACATATAGTTTTGATTCCAAGGTAAAAAAGTGGTAAAGGCAAAGCAATTAGGGTTAAGTGACTTGTCCAAGGTCATTCAGCTAGGAATTGTCTGAGAAAAGGGAACTCTTGGCATACAGCCTTAGATTTTTCCATAAAATATGAGACAAGATTTACATCTAAGAGAGTGAGACATGAGAAGTTTGAGCAGAGATGAAGATTTGAAAAAGTTCTTATAATGAGTGGGATAGTAAGTTGAAAAGGGAGGTAGAGGAGGATTGCCTAGCATCAGTGAGAGCCCAGTTGGAGTTATGTAATATAAATTAGTAGTGGACCCAGTGAGCACAGTTACATAATTTTCTCTACCTGTCAGCAGCACATGTATACGAGGGAAGGGAGTAGATGGTGGGAGTCATCCAAGGCTGAGGAAAGTGTTTTTAAAGCTCAATATAAATGTGAATTATTATCTTCTCAAGTGTTTCATTCCTTGTAATTATGGCCCAGCCTTTGGGAAAGCTATAGTAGCTGGTATCACACCTGAAACCTAAGACTTGACCTCTCTCCCCCAAGCTTCTGTCATTTGTCTACAACTATCTATAGAGCATTTTAAACTGGATGTCCAGGGGCAACTTCAGATTCAATGTGCTCCAAGCTTCTTGTGGGCAAGAATTATACCTCATTAATCTTTGTATCCTACTCTGTCTCTAGAGTGAGTGCTAAGTGCTATGAAGCAGGTAAGGGTAGGGAAATATTTGTTAAACATAATTCATTGCCTTTTCCCAAATCAACTCCTCCTCCAGACAGCTCTATTTTTTTTTCAATAGCATCTTTATTCTTCCAGGCTTAAAACCTTGGAGTGATTTTTTTTTTATTCAGTTGTTCCTTTATACCTCATCTCTGATTTGGTCCAGTGGCTGAAGGCCTTTTAAATACCTCTTGCATCATCTAAACATCTTTAAACATCTCTATCCCTTCCTTTCCACTTGACTGGCAGTACCACCCCAAGCCTTGAACCTCATCTCTGCCTGCCTGGAGTATTACAACAGCCTCCCAACTGTTCTCCCTACTCCTAATTTCTCTCTCATCTAAACAATCCTCTACATTGAAGCCAATCAATCTTCCTAACTCACTAGATCAATTTTCCTCATTCACGATGCCTAATTTCTCACTGGAGGAGCTTCAAACTCCTCTAGGACCTACCAGTTTCCTCCAGTTAGTCCAAGTCCTTCCTTCTTGCCTAGCTTTAGAGGCCCTCCACCAGCAGACTACTCCCTGCTTCTCAGATCTTTTCTCCCACTTCTCCCCAAATAGACCCTCAACCCCTCCAAGAAGGCAAAGCCAGAATTCTCCATCCCATAAAAATTCCTTAGCTACCAGGCCCGGAGCAAGTCTGGGCACAATCATAGCACCCATCTACCAGGATGGTTGTAAGGATCAACTGAGTCGACATATTTAAAATATTTAAAGTACTTTTCAGACCTTAAAGAACTCTATAAATGCTAGCTATTAGCTATTATTATTCATTCTTAATCATCTTCCCACCCAAGAAAAACTTCCACCTCCTCCTCTCCCACCTCCCCATGGTGACTGTCTCTCTGACTACTATATCTGGAAAAGCCCCAGCCCTGTTCTGCTTCATTCCCACCTCCCGAGCTGGTCATTCCAAAGCTTTGACAGGCACCCTGGTCGTACTTGGGTGCCCTTTCTTCCCCCAGCCCTGCTCTGCTCTTATTCTTCTACTGGTATTAATCTAGTTTCCTCTAGCCTGACTGCCCTATTTACCATTCCTTAACTTTCTTTTTTTAAAACCCTTATCTTGTCTTAGAATCCGTACTAAGTATGAATTCCAAGGCAGCAGAGTGGTAAGTACTTGACATGACCTGATTTGAACATTGTTTTTAGAAAGTCATCCAAATCAGAAAGATACAAAGGCAGCAGACATTATCAGCTCCAGGTGTGACACATGCTTCCTTCACATCCAGTCTGTACTTGTGTCCGTGCTCTTGGATGGATAACGTCTGATATATGTAGGTTAATCTTGGAGCAGCCCCTGAAAAACTAGTCCACTCCATCCACAACTGTTACTTCTTCTAGTGCTGCTTTCTGCTGAAAGAACAGCTAGTTCACTGTACTTGACCTGTAAAAGGACTTTGATTCTTTGTAATTTGGGGGATAAATTAGGTGGTTAATTTAAAGAAAAACCTTCAATGTTGCCTTTACATTACATTAAAAATAACTTCTCTTTCAGAAGGGTGATAAGAGCACTGATTCTTACATAGCAAAATCTTGTTTTTAGCTTTGACATTTTTTTGTGACTGGGTTTTTTAATTGTAAATTACTGATAACATGTCATTTCTATAGGATCTGTTTTAAATCATGTACCTTTTATTGGACAGTACAAAAATACAGCAAATTTTGTAAACCAATTTGAATGGAAAAAATCCATAAAGAACAGCAGAAAGTTCTTTCCCCAAGTAAGTAAGAATAGTGTATGTAGGGAATTTTTGCTAATAATGGCAGGTGCCTAAATGAGTGAATTGAAACAAAGAGTCCATTTAAAGAGTGGTAAGTGCCAGGTAACTGGGACTAAGTGACTTGCCCAAGGTCCTACCACTAGGAAGTGTCTGAGTTACTATTTAAACCCCCTGTCTCCAGATCTGATTCTTTATCCACTGAGCTACCAAGCTACCCTTGTTGTTCCTTAACTTGTAGACTGAAATACTCCTTCTTAGCTTTTGTACATTGTCTCTTCCAATAGAATATAAGCTCCTTGAGGACTGGCACTGCCTTTGCTTTTCATGTTTGTACCCAGTACTTAGCACAATACTTGGCTGTAGTTGAGTATGTTTATCAATGTTTTCATTCATTCCTACCTCAGTACCATCTCTCCTCTGTCTATCACGTCCTAACAAACCTCCAAAGTCTAGCTCAGGGTCTCCCTCCTCCACCAATTTCCTCCTGTCTGCTCCAATCTTTCTCTTCTCTGCTCTTTCAGAATCTTAACGTTGGAATGAAACACCACAAGGTTCTCTAGTCCAACATCCTGTCCAGGGCAAAGATCCTTTTTAATATATCATTGAATCTCTAGTTCCAGGGACCTCATTAAGGTGTTACAAATGTGCCTCTGTCGGGATTAAATTTATGGTTGGACTAAATATAAGAGAATTTGGTTGCCAATTTAAAAAATTAATACAGCTCAAGTCAAAATGACTTTTTAGCAGCTTTATTTACAAAAATAGGGAAAGAATGAAAATAGAGAAATGTAAAAGAGGGTAGAGTAAGAAGTCTAGCTTATCATCCTAAATGTTGCTCCGGTCTTCAGCTCAACCCACACAGGGCTCATTAACCCCTCAGCTAGAGGGCTTTGTGTTGAATTAAGCCAATAAGGGGAGGCCTCTTGGGAACTAAACTCTCCAGAAGCCAGGAAAGGAGGGTCAGCTTTTTTCACTCACCCAATCCAAAGTTGGAAGGAAGAATATTCAAGAGCAGTCTTACCAGAAGCAGTTCAAGTTGCCAGCTCCAGGTCCTTTATGCTGAAGATTCAGGTTGAAGATGGAAGACTTCAGAAGTGGTCCAAGATCCTCCAAGGCCAAGATTCAGGCTGAAGCCCCTTGGACAGGAAGCTCATTATCTTTTATAGTTCTTTTTTAGGTCACTTCCTGTCTCTTCCTCCACTTTACGAGGACCAATTGCAGTCTTTATAATTTGCTTAGCACTGGCCAGGGGGGCAGTGTTTGTAAATTCTACTTCTTGTCCTATAAGGGTGTAAACTCTTATCAAAAGATTCTCAAGTTTCTGACTGATTGAGTTGAAAGGGTGGAGCTCTCTAAGTGGCTTGCTGAACTCCCCCACCTAGTGCCAAGTAGAGGAGTTCAAGTTTTGGTTGATTAATTCAAAATTGGGCCAGGGGAGAGTCAATCCCATTTTCACACCTGGAGGCATTTAGGTGGCTCAGTAGATAGAGAGCCAAGCCTAGAGATGGGACATCCTCAGACACTTTCTAGCTATGTACACTTGGGCAAGTCACTTAATCCCCATTGCCTAGCTCTTCTGCCTTGGAACCAATACACAGTATTGATTCTAAGGTGGAAGGTAAGAGTTTAAGAAAAGAAAGAAAGAAATGTGCTTCCTTATAACTTCCAGCCCTCTGAAAATTATAGAACAAGGTCAATTTCTCTCCCATAGAATAATGATATTAATAATAACAACATTTACATAGTGATTTAAGGCTTTGTAAAGCAATTTATATGTATCTCATCTGATCCTCACTATAATCCTGGGAAGCAAGTGTTATTATTATCCCCATCCCACAGATGTGAAAACTAAGGATGAGGGATTAAGTGATTTGTCTAGGATCATTCAGGTAAAGAAGTGTCCAAAGGGGCACCTAGGTCTATCTATGTGGTCTTGGGCACTGAGCTAGGTTGCTCATTGAATTGAGAGCCAAGCCTGAAGATGGGAGGTCCTGGTTTAAAATCTGACCTCAGAAACTTCCTAGGTGTGTAACCATGGACAAATTTCTTTCTTTCTTTCTTCTTTTTTTTTCTTAAAACCTTTACCTTCCATCTTAGAATCAATACTATGTATTGGTTCCAAGGCAAAAGAGTGGTAAAGGCTAGGCAATGGGGGTTAAGTGACTTGCCCAGGGTCACACAGTTGGGAAGAGTCTGAGGCCAGATTTGAACCCAAGATGTCCCATCTCTAGGCCTGGCTCTCAATCCACTGATCCACCCAGCTACCCCCCTGGGCAAATTTCTTAACCCCAATTGCCTAACCCCTACCTCTCTTCTGCTTTGTAACCAATACTCAGTATTAATTCTAAAACAGAAAGTAAGATTTAAAAAAAAAAAAGGAAGTGTTTGAGACAGGATTTGAACTCAGGTCTTCCTTGACTTCAAGTCCACAATCTATCATCTGTGCTTCCTAGCTGCCCAGGTTCTAGGTCTTTAAATATTTGAAGACAGTTATGTTCTCTCCTTTAATGTTTTCTTCTCCAGGCTAAATACCTCCAAGTCCCTTCTTTGCTATTAAGGATGTACTGTTTAACTATTTCCTGCTTCCTCTCAGGCTTTACAACATAGAAACTCCCATATAAGTGTCCTGTCCAGGTGCAGGGGCACCTATGGAATGAAACATACACCTGTATAGGTGAAAAGATGTTGCTGGGGAATTAATGAGGTCACTGAATAATGTGAGAAAAATCTTCATGGAAGAAGGGAATCTGAATGTGGAGAAGGTCAGGAATTAGCCCAAAGAACAATATACATATATGTAGGAAATAACAGGCAAAATCTGAACCTAGAGGCAGCTGGGGGGTGGGGGGGACACAGGGCATAGAGAGCTAGACCTGGATTTAAAATAGGAACTCAGACAAAATGTGTGTCCCTAGTCAGGTCACTTGTCCTTTTTTTGCCCGTTTCCCCAAACTACAAAATGGAGATAAAAATAGCATTAATCTCCAAGAGCTGTAAAGATAAGATGAAATGGGGTTTTCCAAAAGCTAATGCTTTGATTACATTTATTTAGAGCTTCTAAAGGTTGAGCATACTTTACCTATATTATGTCTTTGGATCCTTACAATCACCTTCTGAGATGGGGAGTATGAGTACCATTACCCCATTTTACAGATAAGGGAATTAAGGGTCAAAGGTGATGTGTGCTTTGTCCAAGATCCCATAAGTAGAAAATAACAGAGGAAGAATTGAACCCAGGACATTTTACTCAAAGTTCAAGACTGTCCACTACACTGCAATGCCTCAGAAGCAAAGGATCAGCAACCAGTTGAGCTCTCCAGTTCTCCCATGGTCCTTCGGCTCTCTATTTCCTTTGACTTTTGTCCTCAAATACATTTTTTGAGCTACAGAGATCAGGAAATAGGGTCTCATTTGCACAGCTAAGTCAGTAAGCTCAGGGAATGACAATGAACTAGATTTTGAATCCACAGACAAAGGATAGATTGTCAAATTGCAAAGGGTTGGAGATGGACCGTTCAATGGATAGAGCTCAGGACTCAAAGTCAGGATAACTCATCTTCCTGAGTTCAGATCTGGCCTCAGACACTTACTAGTTCTGAGACCCTGGAAAAGTCATCTGCCTCAGTTTCCTCATCTGTAAAACGAGTTGAAAAAGAAATAAACCATTCCAGTATTTTTGCCAAGAAAATCCCAAATAGGATCATGAAGAGTCAAACACAACAACAAAAGCATTAAAAGAGTAGAATTGGGTTGGGAGTGGGGTAGCTGCCAGCCTGAAATAAGGAGACTGACTCATCTGTTTCCTACTCTAGAGATGAAACTTTTTTTAATTTCTGAATTCCAAAATGTCCCCATAATCTTAAGAAAATCAAACAAATCATCTGAGTCCCAGAGCTGATCACCCTGAAATGTTATTCTGAAATTTTAATTGCTTGAAAGGTTATGAACATCCCTTGTTGTTGTGGGACATCCACAACCCTTGGGGGTCTGCTCTTTTGACCTTCTCTATCCACCATTCTCCTGCTACCAGAATAAACTTCCCTACAAATTCATCTCCTCCCCTCCCATCCTCATCCCTCCCCTTCTCTTCCTTTTCCTTCCCTTTCTACTAACAAAGTAAATTTTAGAGAATTTTTTTACCATCAAGGAAAGAGTTGAAATATTCAGTAAAATAATAATAACTCTAAATAGCTTTATGTATCACAGTTTACAAAGTCTTCTCACACCTCTAGCAAATAGGTAACAAACATTTGAGTGAAGATGCTGGGACTCCTGAGATGATGTGGCTTACGGCCCATGAGCACATAGCTATTCGGTGACAAAGGCTGGTCTTCTGATTCCAAAAATCGTGCTCTTTCTACTCTGGCACATTCTGCTACTGAAAGTAGTGAAGATCATATACTATTCAGTCTCATGATCTCATCCCCAAATGTTCTAAATCCAGCTAACCCTCACTTCTCTTTTCTGGTTGTGTGATTCTGAGTAAATCTCTTCACTTAGTTCAATGTTGGTTTCTTCCTCTGGGAATCATAAGAATTATCTACCTCATAGTTTGTTGGGCGAAGGACAGGCAGGTTTGATATAGGTGATTTCATTAGTGTAAGATAGTGGTATCAAACTGAAATAGAAACTGGTTTGCTAAACTATACGTAAGGATCCCTGTGGGTGTGATAGATTTAGAAAACCACGCTAACATTATCTATGTTTTATTGCTTTTTTAATTTTTTTAAATATTTCCTGATTGCATTTTGGGGGCTGCAAAAAAATTCAATCTACAACAAAAGGTATTTGAGGCAGAGCTCTGAGTATGTATCAATTTATTAAGGAGATCGATGGTCCCTAATTTATTGGATTCAAGACCTTCCTCTTGGTCAAGGATCCCTCTGTGCAGATTCTTTGAGTTTTTATAGACATTGAGAGACCACTAAAAATAGAATGATGATTATAATTCATTTTTGGTCAGTTCCAGAAACAGGGGAAATCTTATGATTGGTTAAAGGAGATGTTCATCAAACACCAGTGTTTTAGATACCAGGATTCTGGGAGTTTCCACAAGCAGTTATAAACATTAGGCATAAAAGAACAGAGAAACATAGAGAAACTGGGTGGGGAAGGTGGGTGGGGGTAGCATTAACACACCAGATCTCTTTCTCTATCTAGCATAAGTTAATATAGGCCTAACTAATAAAATAAAAAAATCTGTCCTATAAACCAAATATAAGTAACACAATCATCAATATGTAGTGTATTAATTAATTCTAACCTACATGACTCTTATGCTAACATGTTAACTGAATCAAACTTAATTCTATTCTACTTAACCCACTAAAACAATTACTGATAGCCAATAAATCACAATAAACTGAGTAAAACCTGATTAAATTGAATAGGGATTATCCAAATTATACTCACATTTCATACTGCTTCTGGCTGCACCAGGGAGTACTGTGGGCTGCATAAAGCTCTGGGGCCATATGTCAGACACTTCTGGTGGATAGGGGTCTATTACCAACATGCCTAGGCTACAACTTCATTAGCTTTGAGAGTTGCCCAGGGATTGGTTGGTGGGTTGGTGGTTGTTTGGTTGTTTGGTTGATTGGTTGCTATTTTTCAAACTGGAAGAGGACCCAAATGACATCATTAATGATGGCTTTTGACTCTCACATAAATTAGATTTCAGAGATGCAGAGTTACCCAAAGTTGTCGGTCTTATTCTCTCTTTCAGAGTCATTGAAGTCCAGTGGCAAAACGGAAGTCAAGATCCAGGTGATGGACCAGGATGTAGTGGATGACATTGACTTCTTTGATGTCTAACCAAGCTCAAAGTGCACCACAGTGTCCACTTCCACCTCTTTTCTGGCTGTTGGAACAAATTGTTCTCATCCATTTCTTCTACTGGGGGAAGTCTCCATGTGCTCGGGGTAGACACCTCCTCACTTACTAATGAGTTAGAGGTCTGTTGTTTACCCTCAGCTGGTTTAGCCTGCCTTCCAGGATGGTTTACCAAGGGTGTAGCCACTGTGTATGCTGTAGCTTTTTGGAGCCACAAGTGAGAGTTGGGTGGCAGGTGTTATCTAAGGAACTAAGTGGTTAAATGATATGTTCAGGGTTTAAAAGTCAGTATGTATCTAAGATAGGTCTCGAACACAAGTCCACAATGGCTCTGTGTCACATCCTATACCATACTATGTTTCTCATTTCAGAGAGTTATCACATGTCCAGTTCTACTGAAATGTGAGTTAAACATTGTTATTATTATTATTCTCATTGTTAGGAGGCTGAGCTGAGACATGCTGGATCAGATCAATCAATCAACCAAAAAGCATTGATTAGGTACCTCTGTATCCTGTTCTGGAGGCTGAGAATGAAAAGACATAAATGAGACTGTCCCTGTCCTTCAGGAGTTTACATTCTATTACATGATTGTGGACTGAGAAATTTCACCCATTGACATAGCCTTTAAAATCTTGAGATTTTGTTCGTGTCTGTCTTATTTTTAAGCCAAAGGAATATGTAAAGATGATACTCTCAACTTAGATTTTCTCAGTTATATCTCATCCCACCCACCCCCTTCCTAGAAAAGCTATAAATCAAATAGGGCTTTGCTCCAGGGTGAGAAAACAGAGAGAGACACTGCCTTCCCATAGTATTCACTGTCCCCTGGCCTTCCCTCACAATCATCTCTCAGCCCACTTGTCATACAGAACAAATACTTTCTGGCTACCAAACACAGCTCCCTGGGGGAATCTCTTGGGTCCTTA
Organism: Monodelphis domestica; assembly: GCF_027887165.1. NCBI lineage: Eukaryota > Metazoa > Chordata > Mammalia > Didelphimorphia > Didelphidae > Monodelphis > Monodelphis domestica. The sequence continues at coordinate 230,531,271 of NC_077230.1, forward strand.
ATGGAATTAGCACTGTTGTTCAGTCATGTCCAACTCTTCATGACCCCATTTGGGGTTTTCTTGACAAAGACGCTGGAGTGGTTTGCCATTTCCTTCTCCATTCATTTTACAAATGAGGAAACTGAGGCAAATAGGGTTAAGTGACTTGCCCTGTGTCCCACAGCTAGTAGGTGTCTGAGGTCAGGGCCAGGCCTGGCACGCTATCCTAGCTGCCTGATCAGCACAGAGCTTCCCCCTCTTTCGTCAAGACTACAGCTGCAGTTGGATTATTCTCCAAGACACTAAAACCCTTAGTCAACTGATTTTGCCCCAAGATAAAAATATTCCTAGTTCCAGTTTTGCTCTGTATCTCAGTAACATTGGTTTTTAGATTCTCTAACATTCCCCATTTCCCTTCAGAAATCTAAGGAATGGGGTGATTCAGTTCTTCCCAGAACAAATAAGGAAGGACTGAACTATCCAGAGGGCACAGGGAATGTACATTTGGCCATGACTGGGCAAGTTAATGATCTGGGAAGAAATATGAGTATCTGAGGTACCCCTGACAGAAATTTTTCAACTCTTCATTTTCCACTTGCAAATGATCCTCTTTCTGCCTTTGTGGAGGGCAAACCTGTCATCTTTTTTGTTATTGCCACATCCCTTGTTGACATGATCGATAGTTCTGCTTCTGCACACTTTCTTGTTTTGTTTTATTTCTGGACCTAGGACTTCCTTGTTCTAGAGAACACCTTCTACCAATGCAAAGATACCCAGTATTTACATAGGGCTTTAAGGTTTATAATGTACTTTACATATCTTATCTCATTTGCAACTCACAACAATCCTCTGCAGTAGGGTCACCAGGCCAGTAAGTCCAGAGGATTCCTAACTCTTAACATCTTATCCATTCATTGCCCCTCAACTGCCCATGTGGGAAAGAGTACAGACAGTATTTTTTTGTTTTAATTTTTATTTTTGCGATTACATGTAGAAATAATTAACAACTGTTATTTGACATTTTGCTATCCAGATTCTCTCCCTCCCTCACTCCCATCCCCTCTCTCCAAATGGTAAATAGTTATATGTTACAGGTTATATCAGTGTTGTTATGTGATACATATTTCCATATTCCTCCTGCAATGAAAGAAGATACGCATTGCACCTACCAGAAAAGCTCACAAAGAAAGTGAAAAATGCAATGCTATGATCTGCATTCAGACTCCCACAGTTTGTTCCTTGGCTGTAGTTAGCCTTCTTCATCATGAGTCCCTTTTGGGTTATCTGGGAACCTTTCATTGCTAATACTAGTTTAGTCTTTTACAGTTGATTATATACAATATTTCTTTTACTGTATACAGTGTTTTCCTGGTTCTGCTTACTTCACTTTGCATCAGTTCATTTAAGTCCAGACTTTTCTGAACATTTCCTATTCATCATTTCTTATGGTGCAATAGTATCCTATTACAACCATATATTGCAACTTGCTCAGCCAATCCCCAAGTCATGGACAACTCCTCAGTTTCTAATTCTTTGCCACTATAAAAAGAGGTGCTATAAATATTTTTATACATAAATATTTTTTTCCTTTTTCCTTGAGCTCTTTGGGATAAAGACCTAGTAGTGTTAGGTCAAAGGATATATGCATAGTGTTGCAGCCTTTGGGGTAGATTTCCAGAATGTATCAGTTCACAGCTAAACCAACAGTGTATTAGTGTCCCATTTTCCCCACATCCCTCCAATATTTATCATTTTCTTTTTTGATCATATTAGCCAATCTGATATAGGAGAAGTGGTTTCTCAAAGTTATTTTAATTTGTATTTCCCTAACCAACAGTGATTTGATGCATTTTTTCTTACAGCTATAGATAATTTTAATTTCTTCATCAGAGAACTGCCTGTTTGTATAGTTTGACCATTTTTCAATTGGGGAATGACTTGTATTCTTAAAAAATTGATTCAGTTCTCTATATTTTTGAGAAATAAAGTCTTTGTCAGAGATGTTTGCTTTAAATTTTTTCCCCAGTTTATTGTTTTCCTTCAAATCCCTCGTTGCATTGGTTTTATTTGTACAAGCCTTTTTAAATTTAATGTATTCTAAATTATCCATTTTCTTTTTTGTAATGTTCTCTCAGTTTTATTTTGTCATAAATTCTTCCCTTATCTATAATTCTGATACTTAAACTTTTCTGTTTCCCTAATAAGTTCAGGTATCCATTTTGACTTTATCTTGGTGTATGAAGTGAGATGTTAGTCTATACCTAGCTTCTGCCATATTCAAGTTTTCCCAGTACTTTTTGTCAAATGGTGAGTTCCCCCTCCCCCCCAAACTTGGATCTTTGGGTATATCAAATACTAGGTTTCTTTCTATCTGTTGATTACCTAACCTATTCCATTGATCCACTACTCCACTTCTTAGCCAGTACCAGTTTGTTTTTGGTGACTATTACTGCTTTGCAATACAGTTTGAGATAAGAAAGGGTGAGGCCACCTTCCTTAACATTTTTTTTCACTAATTCCTTTGATATTCTTGAACTTTTGTTCTTCCAGATGCATTCTGTGACATTTACAGTGTTCAAAATTGTCTAGGAGGGGAAGCTAGGTGGCTCAGTGGATAGAGCACCAGGCTGGAGTTGGGGGGATCTGGTTGTTTGTTTATCCCCCCACCAAAGCTTTTCAGTGTATAGAACAAAATGCAATCTTTTAAAAAATGTTATAGATATTTTGTTTTTACATCATCTTCTTTTCAATATATAGCCCTATCCCTTCATCCCCTCCCAGAAAATCATGCTTTATATATAGAGACAGGCAGACAGACAGACAAAAAGACAGATAGATAGAGTCAAAGACAGAGAGAATAAAGAACAAAATTTAACAATCTATTCAGGGCTCACTTTCCAAAAATGTGCTGGCCTAGCATGTTAGGTTCCAAGAGAGGAGTCAGCTAATTCTCCCCTTCAGAGTTCTTGGATTAACCCTAAGGTGCTAGGTTTTCTAGCATTAACACTCACAAACCCCTCATCCAGTGTGGTCCCCAGTATCAACCAGTTGATATCTATTAACTTTTATAACTTGTACAAAAATACAAAAAAATTACAAACATAATAATAGTGCTTTAAGGCCTGTAAAAATACTTTACAAATATTATCTCCTTTTATCTTCGCTACAACCCTGAGAGGCAAGTGACATTATCACTCCCAGTTTTACACATAAGGAAACTGAGGCAGGCAGTGTTAAGTTAATGACAAGTTAAATGACTTGTTGAGAGTCACATACCTAGCAAACGTCCAAAATCAAACTTGAACTCAGGACTTCCTGACTCCTGGCCCAGCACTCTATCCTTTGGGCCACCTCAGTACCTTAAGCAAAGATAGAAGTTACAAAACAATCTCATTTCCATACTTGGAGGGGGAGTGAAAAGGGCTTACATTTTTCCACTGTGTATCCTGAAGGGGAAATGGGCCCAGACATAAAGTACAAATGAATTGATGTCTTCTAGGGGGCACACAAAACCAGAGTGTCTAGTAGCAATCCCAGGCCCTGGGAATCTTTTTCTCCTCTAATGGAGTCTCCACTAAATTTGCCCAGAGGCAAAGGATGACTCTTTGCAGAATGAGATATCTTGGCAGATGAATGGATTAATCTGTAGTTGGGTGGAACAAGCGAGTCACCCAGATGTTTCCTTGGTGCTTGACCAGACTCAGCTGGTACAGGCTCCCATTGAGAGGAGGAGGGTCTTCTGGTGTCTTTGATGGATCTCCCAATCTCACCATCACCTAGACCTACCCTTCTCCAAATACTTGACTGACTAAGGAATAAACACCCACCACAGAAGGAGCTGATGGAGTCCAATGCAGATCGAAGCCTACGGTCCTTCACTTTATTTCCTTCATGAATTTTGTTCTTGTATAAGTGATATGGACCTTCTTTTGCAACATGATGAACATGGAACTATATTGCACAAAAGCACATGTAAAACCTATAGCATATTAGCTGCCATCTCAGAGAGGGAGGGAGAGAACATGGGTGGAAAAATCTTAGAAAATAATTCTTTAAAATTGTGCTTATATGTAATCAGGGGAGATAAAAAGAGAGAAATGGAGGTGCCATACAGTTGCAGACAAGCTCTTCGCAGTTTTCCTTGTTCAAAAGCCAACAGTTAAAAGAATGAAGAGAGTGTCCAGTTAGACATTTTGTGTGTGGAAATTCAGTTCCTTTTTTTTTTTAAGCCTTACCTTCCTTCTTAGAAGTATTGATTCTAAGGCAGAAAAATGGTAAGGGCTAGGCAATGGGGGTTAAATTACTTGCCCAAGGTCACACAGCTAGGAAGTGTCTCAAGATAGATTTGAACCTAGGACCTGTGGTCCCCAGACCTGGCTCTCTAGTGCTCTTTGGGCATTCAGTTTTGACTTAACCTCTAAGTCATTCATCCTTGTTAGCCAATTAGAAGACTTTTCAACATCACACAGCATTAAGCCCAAGTCATCATGGCCTTAGAATTGGCCTCATGTGTGAGATTGGCAGAACATGCTACCTATTCTCTATAGTATCCACCAAGAAGGGAAACTATCCGCACACTCTACAGACTGGGCCCTCGCGATCCAACCCCCTCTTTACAAACGCGATTAATCTGCGCATCACCCAAGTCTGACAACAAATGAAGCGTCGTCCCTCCCCCAGTCCCCCACTTCTGCAAGGAGAAAGAGCCGCAGCCCCATTTCTCTGCCCGGGGTCCAGGCGCAATCATTATAATTCCCCAGCATTCCGTTTCTCTTTTTTGGTAATCATTCTTCCTTCCATTATATTATCTGAGCATTATACGGAGTCTTCCTGGTTCTGCTTACTTCATCCCTGCCCAGTCCGGGGAGCCCAGTGCTGTTGGGAGCCTGCACTTTTTGCTGAACGCTTCAGACAGGTGTAGCTGGAAGACAGCTCTGACTCTTGGACACGCTCCTAAATTGGAGATGGGGAGCCGAGAAGGGGGACGGGGAAGACAGGCAGGGAAGGAAAGGGTCGAGAGGGTTCAAGCAGGAACCCCGGGATGGAGCTGCTCCCTTCTGAGGCGGTCCCCCTCCCCTGCGCCTCCCCCCTGTCAGGAGCTGGGGCCGGAGGAGTCAGGTCGGCTGCCTGCGGCAGGAGCTCCGCTTCCCTGTTGTGCCCACACGACTCGGCCCCCACCCCTTGCCCTTGTTGGCAGCTGCTGTCTGCTGCTGGAAGAGATGATTGCCTTGTTTGCAGCACTTTGTTGGGAAAGATGTGCAGGAAGGTGAGGCTGACGGGAAATGGGACTGACAGGTTGTGATCAGCCTGGGCGCTGTTGTTATCCTCTTCCTCCCCTCAGGCCGGGGGGCTGCTTCCTCTCACTTCCCACTCCTATCAAAGCAGACACCTCCATTCAGTGATGCTCAATCACTAGAAGAGTCCTAGAAGAGCCTCCCAGGAGAGCTGGAAGGGATTTTGGAGGCCAAGAAATCCAGTCATTTTCAACCTTTTGGGTCTCAAATACCTTCTACTTTTTAAAAAATATTTTTAAAAAAAATAAAACCCTTGGGGGGCAGCAGGGTGGCTCAGTGAATTGAGAGAGAGATAGGAGGTCCTGGGTTCAAATCTGACCTCAGACACTTCCTAGCTGGGTGATCCTGGGCAAGTCACTAAACCCCCATTGCCTAGCCCTTGCTGCTCTTCTGCCTTGGATCCAATACATAGTATTGATTCTAAGACAGAAGGTAAGGGTTTAGAAAACAATAAAAATAAAAATAAAACCCTCACCTTCTGTCTTAGAACTATTACTGTGTATTGTTTCCAAGATAGAAGAGCAGTATGGGCTAGGCAATGGGGGTTAAGTGACTTTCCCAGGGTCACACAACTAGGCAATGTGGGTTAAGTGATTTGCCCAGGGTCACACAGCTAGGCAGTCTCTTGAAGCCAGAGTTGGACCCAGGACTTCTCATCTATAGATCTGGTTCTCAATTTACTGAGCCACCAAACTGCCCCATTCCCTTATGTTATTAAAAATTATTGAGGGTGACACATGTAAAACCCAGTGGAAATGCTTGTTGGCTATGGGGGAGGAGGAGGGAGGAAAAGAGTATGATTCAGGTAACTATTCTAAATTAATTAATTTAATAAATAAACATTTTTAAAAGCATTGAGGGGAGCAGCTGGGTGACTCATTAGATTGAGATCCAGGCCTAAGGATGGGGAGGTCCTGGATCTAAATCTGGCCTCAGACACTTCCTAGCTATGTGACCCTAGGCAAGTCACTTGATCTCCACTGACTAGCCCCGACCACTCTTCTGCCTTGGAACTGATACACAGAATTGATTATAAGAGGGAAGATAATGGTTAAAAAAAATATTGAGGATGACCTCCCACCAATAGTTTTTGTTTATGTGGGTTGTATCAGTATTTACTATGTTCCAAATAAAATGTCTTAGTATTATGAAGAAAATTATTTTGGATTTGCAGACTCTCTAAAAAAGTCTTGTAGTTCTCACAGATCTTTAGACAACACTTTGAGAAACACTAATCTAATCCAGTGGGCAGCTAGGAGGTGCAGTGGATGGAATACTGGCTTGGAGTCAAGAAGACTCATCTACTCAAGTTCAGATCTGGTCTCAGACACTTATTATGTGTGTGACCCTGAGCAAATCATTTAACTCTGTTTGCCTCTGTTTCTTCATCTGTAAAATGAGTTGGAAAAGGAAATGCCAAACCACTCCAGTCTCTTTGCCAAGAAAACCTCAAATGGGATCATGAAGATTTGTACTCAACTGGATGGACAACAATCTAATCTAGTCATCCTGTTTTACATATAAGGAACCAAGGTCCAGAAAGAGCAAATGATTAATCCTCCTCCTCCTCACCTTACTGGTGTTCTAGGTTTGTGAAACCCTTTCCACACAATAATCACATGTGATTATCCTCATTTTTACAGATGAAGAAACTGAGATTCTGAGAAGTTCCATGACTTGTCCTTAGTCACACACATTGAATAAAACATAGAACTGGAATTCAGAACTCTGACTCAGGTCAAGTGTGCTAGTCACCACCCTTCCTGCTGATAACAAGCATCCTTAGCTTTCTTTCATTCTTTCTTTCTCTTTCTTTTCTTCCTTTTTTCTTTCTTTCTTTCTCTTTCTTTCTCTCTCAATATCTCTCTCTATCTCTGTCTCTCCTTCTATTTCCCTCTTCTCTTTCTCTCTCTCTCTCTCTCTCTCTCTCTCTCTCTCTCTCTCTCTCTCTCTCTCTCTCTCTCTCTTCCCCCCCCTTTTACCTTCAGTCTTAGAATCAAAACTAAGCATTGGTTCCAAGGCGGAAAAGAAGTAAGGGCTAGACAGTTAGAATAAAGTGACTTGCCCAGGGTCACACAGCTAGAAAGTGTCCCCCTACTGACTCCATCATTTAGCTTTCTAACTAACAATCCTATTATCCTCCTCTATGGGACTGAAAAGGATCCAAATCAAGGAAGGCAGCTAGATGGTACAAAGGTGAGTATGTTGGACTTGAATAAGGAAAACCTAAGTTCAACTTCTTCCCCAGGATTCAGTGAGACAATGTGTATAAAGTGAATAGCAAACCTTAAAATGCTATATTTGTTATTCAGTGGTTTCCCAGTCATGTATGATTATTTGTGACCGTATTGAGAGTTTTCTTAGCAAATATAGTTTGTCATTTCCTTCTCTCACTCATTTTACAGAGGAGGAAATTGAGGCAAACAGGATTAATCGACTTGCCCAGCGTCACAAAGTTAGTAAGTGTCTGAGACCAGATTTGGACTCGGGTCTTTCTGACACCAAGCCCTGGCACTCTATCCACTGAGCCACCTCCCTGCCTTCAAGCACCATCCATTGTCCATCGTCCATCCAACTGGAGTCCCTTTGTCCCCAGAACTGAGCCTTCTCCTCAGATCCAGAACATTTATGTCCCCTTCCCCCAATTTAAGATGTCTTTCTAGGTGTCTAATCTCCAGTCCCCTTACTATTGCTACAAAAGCAACCTCTTCCCTAAGACCTTACACTGTCTCTTTTTTTTTTTAACTTTAGTGAGGTTGACAAGTATTTTACTACAGGTACATCTAGTTGGTTCAATGGATAAGGCACCAGGCTTGGAATCAGGAGATCTTGGGTTCAAATCTGATCTCAGATACTTGTGTGACCTGTGTAAGTCACTTAACCCCCATCGCCTATCCCTTACCACTCTTATGCCCTGGAAATAATACACAGTGTTGATTCTAAGTTGGAAGGTAAGAGTCTAAAAAAGAATGATTCAGTAAAGACATATAGCCAGGGGCAGCATGGTGGCTAGGATTGAGAACCAAGCTAGGTTCTGGGTTCAAATGTGACCTTAAACACTTGTCATTTAACTCCACTGGCCTAGGAAGAAGAAGAAGAAGAAGAAGAAGAAGAAGAAGAAGAAGAAGAAGAAGAAGAAGAAGAAGAAGAAGAAGAAGAAGAAGAAGAAGAAGAAGAAGAAGAAGAAGAAGAAGAAGAAGAAGAAGAAGAAGAAGAAGAAGAAGAAGAAGAAGAAGAAGAAGAAGAAGAAGAAGAAGAAGAAGAAGAAGAAGAAGAAGAAGAAGAAGAAGAAGAAGAAGAAGAAGAAGAATTTACAGAATGTGATAAGACCTTTAGTACTTACGGATAACTATGTCATAGTTATCTGTATCTGTGTCTTCTCCCAAGAATGTCTGAAATGCCTACCCTTTCTCTCTTTGCATTCTGAATTTTTATCCATTTTTTGTTTTTTTACAAATTAAAGCAATAGGAGGTAGCGGAAAGAAAGAGCCCAGGACTTGGATTTATTTGAGACCTGGATTCAGATCCTATCTCCAACCCTTGTGTATCTATGAGCAAGTCACCTAATCTCTCTAGGCTCAGTTTTTCATCCTTTAAATGGAGAGAGTAATACTTTTATTCTCAGTCTCCCTAGGCTGTGGGGAAAAATTGAATGTAATAATGTATATAATGCTCTTTGCAAAGCCTAAAATATCATATAAGTGCTAGCTATTTTTATTATTCACTCTCCTGCAGTTTCTCCGCCTCCTTGTATCTCTCCTGTTGGTAATGACCCCTCCAACCTCACAGAGTATTTTATTGTGCATGGCCTTTGGAACCCAAGAATAGTAGATATGACAATATACTTTGTGGTTGTCCCACAGTAACTTCATTTATCAGATGACACTGTGCATTATACTATTTGCATATGTGTCTTTTTGTTCTATTAAGCTGTAGAGTCTATAAATTCCTTTAGAAAGATCTCCTCTGAACTTTGGACCTCTCTAGTACCTCTCAGAGTATGGGGCATACAGCAGGCATTTAATTAATGTTTGTGAAATGGAATTGTTGGATTTCTCCTTGGTTGTGGGCCAGGATGGGGATGGGATTGAAGATGGGCATCTCTTCAAAACTACCAGAAGTCCAAAGTCATGCCTTTCTCCTTCTGACACAGTCTTTTAGGAAGATTCAGTTTTTCTCTCCAGCAAGAAGCAAAATGGGAGCTGAGAAGTTGGGAGGAGAGTAGGGTTGTGTTCTAAAACTACTCGGAAATTAAGCATCCAATATGGCATGTCCAGCACCATTCAGACCAATTCATCTTCTCAGGTTCCCCGCTGGGACAGCTCTCTGGGAAGCCAACGTCGTGATCAGGTTGTTAGCTGTGGGGCTGTTTATCTGTCTCCTTGATAGGGAACAAATGTCTCCTTCCTTTAATTCTCTCCAACCCTCAGCCCCCACCCCATTTCCATTCTCATGACCACACAAAAGGGCTCCACTCCACAGCCCTGGAAACAGCTTCCCTGGAAGCAGACCCAAAGAAGAAATTCAATGAAGATCAGCAGCTGGGGGGAAGAGACAATGGGAGATACCGTTTAAAGGCTTTCTAAAGACCCAGGCAGTGTGCCCAGGAAGGATCTCTCTGCCCTCCAAACCCAGGAGGGAGGAGGCAGGCCCCTCTTTTTCCATTATTCAATTCACTGGATCAGAGTTAAAAGGGAGTTCAGAAGACATCTGGACCAACCTTCACATTGTACTAACCATGAAATGATTCAGAGGTATTTGGAAACCAAGAATGGTGAGGATAGCTATACGCTTTGTGGGTGCGCTGGAGGAAACAAGGGGCCCCTGGAGGCCCGGCCACCCCCTGCCATCCTGAAGGTTTCTCCACTCTGTGGGTTGGTGGTTGTGTAGAAAATGCCAGTCAAATATGGTCGGAGGGTGAACTTGGCAAGGAAGTAAGCAAACCAACAATCTCTTTCCTAATACATTCCAAAGTTTAGGTAGACATGGTTTGGGCATTAACTGGTTTTAAATCTCTGTTTCTGCTTTTCTTTAGCCACAATACTATTCTCCCTATGCATTCTCGTGGTTCTTCCCCCAGAACTCCCATATTGGGAGCAGGGAAGTTTGAGGAAATGGGGGAGAAGCACAGAAATTCTGAGTCTGATTCTATCTTTCAGACCTTCAGAGGAACTGGGAAGATAGTAGAGTAACATTTATTAAACACCTACCGTGTTCCAGAGGACATACAGGGTATTCAGAAGGTTAGTACCTCTAGTGTGAGGGTTTGCCAACCCCTTCTTGGGGCTACTCATCCTCCTTTGGTGTCCACCTGCTACCCAGCTCTCGCATCTATGGCTCCAAGAAGCTGTAACCTGCACAGCAGCCATACTATAGTAAGTGGTGTTAGCAGTGCACATGGGCTAAACCAGTCTGAGGGTAAGCAATGGGCCTCAAACTGGTTGGTGAATGCCCAGGCATGTGAAGATTTCTCCCTAGGCAGAAGAGGAAGATGAGAACAGTTTGTTCCAACAACCATTGAAGGGAGGGAAGAGGGTACTAAGGAGTGCTTGGAGTATGTTCAGACATCAAAGATGTCAGGTTCATCCACTGCATCCTGGGCCATCACCAGTCATCCTGACTTTTGTCTTGCCGCTGGACTTTAATGACTCTGAAAGAGACAGTGAGAACAACGACTCTATGACTCTCTGCCTCACTTAAATCCAATTTATATGAGAGTCAAAAAACATCATCAGTGATGTCTTTTGGTCCTCTGCAAATATGAGGGACAACCAATGTTCTAGGCACCATGCTAAGTGTCGGAGATAAAAAGGAAAGCAGAAAATTAACAGCTTCTGCTCTCAAGAACTTCATGGTCTAATAATGGAGAAGAGATAAAACAAAGAGAAGAATAGAGGACAGGATCAAGTTGAGGGGTGAAATGGACAAGTATCAAGGTTGAATCCTGGTCCTCAGTCCCAATTTCTTTCCACTCAATGATGCTGCCCAAACTAATTGCTTCTAGCAATTTTTATTGTTTGTAACCTAAACTTCTTGAGGGTAGGGATCACCTTCTAGAAAAACTTTGGTATTACTCTATCACCTTCCCCAGTCTTGAGCACACAGAAGGTGCTTAAGAAATGTTCCATTGTTGTTTAGGGTTAGGATCTGATTTACCCTTGAAGTTAATTTATAATGCAAGTCCTTAGGCATTTCTCCCACTTCAGAGTCTCTCCAGGTGTCATCCGGCCCATTCCTTCACCAAACCCCCATAGAGGACTGAATCCTGCCCAGTTGAACAGGAAATGCCAGGTGTTCTTACTCGTCACCAGAAAGTTCTTCCTGGAATAGAACTCCAGTCCCTCCCAGGACCATTTCTTTCAAGTACAGTAGAAACAATAGTAGATCCTATATACCCCTGAGCAAGCCAGCCTCTATGAGCCAAGGTTTCTTCATCATAAAATGAGCAGCACTAGTCCATAGGCAATAAACAATAAACATTTATTAAACTCCTATTACATGTCCCTAAACTCCCTAAACCGGAGATTCAAAAAGGGGCAAAAGACAGTTCTGCCCTCAAGGAGCTCATAGTCTAATGGATTATATAATCCAGGGCTCTATGAAGGCACAAATTGCCTTATATTCATGTTCATATCCCTAATCAATTATTCAAGAAACATTTAAGTGCCAAGTAGAATGCCTAGCACATAGTAGGGACATAGTGGACAGCTAGCTACACAGTACAGTGGATAGAACTGTGGGCCTAGAGTTAGGAAGACCTGAGGTCAAATATGGCCTCAGGCACTTATTAGCTCTGTGATATTGGGAAAGCCACTTAACTTGTATCTACCTCAGTTTCCTCAACTGTAAAAAAAAAAAGGAATAATAAATAGCAAGATTACCTCCCAGGGTTGTTTTGATAATCAAATGCAAAAATATTTTTAAGACACTTAGCACAGTACCTGGCAATACTTGTTCCATCCCCCCTTTAATAAATGCTGGTCCATCAGAGATACGTTCCAATTCTAAACTTACGATCTTATAACTTACAATCAAAGGGTTGGAACTCTAGGAAGAGGTCCCAACTCTGAGATTTACTATTGTAAAGACCTGAAACAAATCACTTCACCTCTAATAGCCTGGCGCATCTTACCTTTCTTCTCTTCTTCTTCTTTTTTTTTTTTTAAATTCTTACCTTCTATCTTAGAATCAAGGCCAAGTTTTGAATCCAAGGCAGAATAGCAGTAAGGATTAGGCAATTGGGGTTAAATGACTTGTCCAGGATCACACACCTAGGAAATATCTGAGGTCAGATTTGAACCCAACAATCCTGTCTTTAAACCTGGCTCTCAATCCACTGACCACCTAGCTATCCCTGCTTTCCTATCTTCTTTCACCTAATTTTCACCTTCATCCCCTCAGCATTCTCTGTATTCTAGTGACATTGGACTCCTTTGCTGATTCTTACACAAGACACTCCACCTTCCAATCCAGATTTTTCCCTGACTTCCCCCTGGCCTGGAACTCTCTTCCTCCTCCTCCTCACCTCCTGGTTTCCCCAGCTTGCTTCAAGATTCAGCTGAAGTTTGCAGAAAGCCTTTTCTACTCCTCCTTAAATCTTAAAGCTTTCCCTCTCAGTTGCTTCCTAATTTGACATGTTTGTTTGGAAATATCTGTTTGCATGTTGTCTCCCCATTAGATTGGGAGTTCCTGGAGAACAGGGACTATCTTTTACCTTCTTTCATATTCCTAGCACTTTGCATAGTGCATGCTTGTTAGGGGAGTGGCTAGATAGCTTAGTGGATAGAGCTAAGCCTGAGACAGGAGATGCTGGGTTCAAATATGTCCTCAAACACTTCTTAGTTGCATCAAGTCACTTAACTCCTATTGCCTAGCCTTTAACAAATCTTCTGTCTTGGAACTGATATTTACTATCAAATTGAAGACAGAAAGCATAGGTTTATAAAGACAAATAAATGCCTGTTGATTTTTATTTGACTCATTGACTCTCTGAGCTTCAGTTTCTTCCTCTGAAGAATGAAGGTGATAATACCTGCATTACTTGCCTCACAGGAATATTGTAAGGAAAGTGCTATCTAAACTTCAAAGTGCTCTAGCATGTGAAATACATATTGATTCTAAGATGGAAGGGAAGGATTTGAAAAAAAAATATGTTGGTTCAGCAGCAAGCCCAGCAATCAAGTAATAAGAGGAACAAAGGTTTGAGAAACAAAGGCTTGGCATGTGGTTTTGGAAGGGTCATATTTGGGTAAGCGCACATTCGGGAAAGTGGTGTTTTGAGCTACTTCTTACATACCTGCCCAAGTGTTGCCTCAAGGCAAAGCAGAGGTGGAAAATGGATGATTCAACAATATGGGGTCAGTCTTGCTCAGGTGTGATAGCTCAGCCTCCATATTGCCCAGTAGTCACAGAGCTAATAGCTGTTTGAGGAGAATGAGAATGTCAGCCCATTTCTTATAATAGATACCAAGGGCTTCTTGAATGGACCAGGGGAGGATAAAGATTCAGGATGTGGGAAGAAGGAAAGAGAGAATATCCAGGCATAGAGAAGAGATTGAGGGATCATCAATGGGGAAGACAAATACCTCTACAACTCCTTCCCTTCCTGTAGGGCTTCAAAGATCTCTGTCTCTGTCTTTCTCCATCTCTCTGTCTCTGTCTCTCCTCTCTCCTTCCTCTCTGTCTATCTGTCTGACTATCTCCCTCTTTCTCTGTCTGTCTCCCTCTGTCACTCCCTCTCCCCCATCTCTACTCTTTCTCCTCTCTTCCTTTCTCTCTCCTTCCCCTCTCTCCTATCTCTCTCTCTCTCTCTCTCTCTCTCTCTCTCTCTCTCTCTCTCTGTCTCTCTCTCCTCTCTCTTTCCTCTCTGTCTATCTGTCTGACTATCTCTCTCTTTCTCTGTCTCCCTCTGTCACTCCCTCTCCCCCATCTCTACTCTTTCTCCTCTCTCTCTTCCTCTCTCTCTCTCTCTCTCTCTCTCTCTCTCTCTCTCTCTCTCTCTCTCTCTCTCTCTCCTTCTTTGTCTCTCTCTCTCTCTGTCTCTCTCTCCTCTCTCTCTCTCTTTCTCTTCCCTGCTCTCTACTCTCTTTTTCTCTCCCTCTCCCCCCTCTCTCTTTAATTGGGGAAAACTAAACAGCTAATTGCTGTGCATGGGATCCTTTCATCTTTTAGCTGGCTTAGAGTTGGGCTCTGAGCTGGTGAGGAATGTGAGGGGATGGGTCATATGACCCTGGGTATTCTGCATCGCTCACGCTCAGGACTTAGAGGTTCACAAGACAATAACTAGGAGGGAACTTAAAGTCATCTAATGCAATCTCTTCATTTTTTAAACCCCTATCATCTGTCTTAGAATCAGTACTTTGTTTTGGTTCTAAGGAGGAAGGGTCTAATGAGTAATAAGATAATAGGTAATGGCTAGGCAATGGGGATTATGTGATTTCTGCAGGGTCACATAGCTAGAAAGTATCTGAGGTCAGATTTGAACTCAGGTCCTCCTGTCTCTAAGCCTGGTTTTCTATTCTTTGAGCCACCTAATTGCCTCCTCAAGCCCCTCATTTTACAGCTGACAGAATCACCAAATGCCCTAAGTGGAGAGGTCCTCTTCAGAGGCTACCTCATCTACCCATCCCTGAATAAGAATCCTTTCTACAACATACCTGACATGTGGTCACCCGGCGAGAACCTACTCTGCTAAGGCAGCCTAGTTCGACTTTGAGACAGCTGTAATTGTAACAAAATTATTCCTTATATCAAGCCAAAATCTACCTCTGCAATTTCCACCAATTACTACTCCAGCTCTGCCCTCTAGGGCCAAATAGAACTAATCTACTCTTCCACATAATAGCCCTCTGAATATTTGAAGACAGCCACCATGGAGCCCTGCCCCAAAGTGTTCTGTTCTCCAGCTGACACATCCTCAGTTCCTTCAATTCCACATAAGACATGACCTCGAGGCACCTCGCCATCTTGGTTGTCTTCCTCCCTAGGAGCTCCAGCTTTTTAAATATCCTTCCATAAATGTTGCCCCTCTCCTCCCACCTTGCTGAACCCCACACTGGTCAGACCAGGGCAGAGTCTGTCAGGGCTTCCTTTGGTCTAGACACAATTCTCTTAAGGGGTCCCAAGATCCCCTTTTGTTGTGGTTGTTTGGTCATTTCGGTCCTATTAGATTCTCCATGACCCAATTTGGGGTTTTCTTGGCAGAGATTCTAAAGTGGTTCACTATTTCTTTCTCTAGGTCATTTTTCCAGATGAGGAAACTGAGGCAAATAGGGTTAAATGACTTGTCACTCAGCTAGAAGCCCAATTTAAACTCAGATCTTCCTGGCTCCTGGACCAATTCTCTATCTACTATGCCACCTAGAAACCTATTAATCTTTTTTTTAAAGCCCTCACCTTCTGTCTTAGAATCAATACTATGTATTGGGTCCAAGGCAGAATAGCAGTAAGGGCTAGGCCATGGGGGTAAAGTGACTTGCCCAAGGTCACACAACTAGGAAGTATCTGAGGCCACATTTGAACCCAAGATCATCTCTAGGCCTGGCTTTCAATCCTCCGAGCCACCTAGCTTACCCCCTTTGATAGAGCTTTTTCAAATTTTTTTGTTATCTAGTCTCCCCTATCTTATTTTGGGAATTTGAATTTTTTTCAAAGGGCAATTATTTGCATTTCTATTAAATTTAATCTTACTCCCCAAGACTCTGTCCCAGGCCCTCTTCTCTTCTCCCTCTCCATTATATCCTTTGGTGATTGCTGGTTCTCACAGGTTAAATTATCATCTCTATGCAAATGACTTACATATCTAAATGCCCATTCCTTACCTGTCTCCCAAGTTCCACTTTCCCAAGTTCACCATCTACCTCTTGAGCATCTCAAACTGGATGTCCTGTAGGCATCTCAAACTCAGCACGTCCAAATCAGGACTCATTATCTTTCTTCCTAAAGCCTCTCTTTTTTCTAAACCTCTCTGTTACTGTCAGGGACACCATTATCCTTCCAGACTCACAGCCTCAGTGTCATCCTCAATTATTCCCTCCCATGTGGGGACCAGATTTGTCATTTCTAGCTCCATGACATCTCTGGCATCCATCCCCTTCTCTTCACCCCCACAGCCCCCACTCTAGGGCAGGCTCTCATCATCTCACACCCAGAGTACTGCAATAGGCTGCTCATTGGGCTCCCTGTCTCAGATCTCTCCTCCCCCTCACATTCATACTCTACTCAGCTGACCAAAAGGGGATTTTTCTAAACTGTAAGCCTGAATTCTCTCCTTCCTGCCCTCTCTGACTTCCTTCAAGACTCAAATTCAAGAAAGCCAGGCCTAGACACAGGAGGTCCTACAGTTCAAATCTGGCCTTAGACTTGGAGGTTAAGTCAGAACTAAATGCCCAGGGAGCAATAGAGAGCCAGATCCAGAGATGGGAGGTTCTGGGTTCAAATATGGCCTCAGACAGTTCTTAGTTGTGTGACCCTGGGCAAGTCACTTTACCCCCATGGCCTTCTGGTCAGGGTTTTAAAAAATTTTTTTAAGATTCAATTCAATTCCCACTTCCCTTGAGAGGGCTTTTCCCTGTTCCATCTACTATTAGTGCCTTCTCTTTGGGATTATTACTCTTGGGGAATAAGATTAAATTTAATAGAAATGCAAATAAAGATTTCCAAGCCATGATCTCTTAAGGCTAGGTCAGCAGTTACATGACTCTCTCAGTATACTCTGAGGGAACACTCTACCTACCCATTCCCCCAAGACTTATAGGCCAATTATACCAGAATGGGTCCAGCCAGCTCTCCTTCTGAGGATGCTTCCAGCTTTTGTATGATCGTGGTACCTGGGATACATCCATCACCACCACTGCTAATAGAGTGAGAGCATCCCAAGAGTGGTTAGGATACTGGGGGCAACCAAAGTTTCCCTTGAGCCAGAGGAACCCTGTCATGATCATGTTTCACCAGCAAGCACAACCTTAGCCTCATTGGCTAGGGCCTTCCTATGCTACTACTGAAGGATCAAGTCACCATCTTGGCTTAGAGACAGCTCGTGGTAGACAAGAAGCCATCTCCCCAAGAACGAGACGTGTGGCTGTCAGTGTGGGTCCTTTGGGGTCCTTATTTGTCATGGGGTGGTAGGTATAGAACCAGATGGAACCTTAGAGATGGTCTGGTCCTAGCCCTTTATGATACACATAAGAAAATTGAAGCTCACAGAGCTTATCTATAACCTAGGACCACACAGGTAAAAGTTGACACGGGCAGGAAGCAGAAGAGCTCTAATTCCAGACACATTGTCCTTTCTACAACATTCATCACACTTATCTCTCTTTCAGTCTGTCTCCACCCAACTCTCTACGTGGAGAAGACGCCTACCTTGATGACTGTTTGGAAAAATCTGGAGGAAGGTGAGATTGGGCAGAAACAGAGGATGACAAGCTTTATTTCTGAGACACTTGATCTCTGTCCCCTTGCATCTCTTCATCTGTCTCTGGGCCTTTGTGTTTCTCTATCTCTATTTCTCTCCATTCTTCTACCTTGTTCCCATCAATCTTTCTTTCTACCCCTCAGGTGTCTCTGTTTCTATCTCTCCATTTGTGTCTGTCTCCTTCTGCTCATTACTCTGTATTTATTTTATATCTTTTTGTATCTACAGCTTTCCATCTGTATCTCAGGCTTTTTGTACCTCTGCATCCCTTTCACCATTGTTATGTTTCTTTCTTTCCCCCTGTGCATCTCTATCTCTGCCTAAATCCCTCTCTGCATTCCACTGTACCTCTCCCTTTTTGTCTCTGTGCCCCTCGATTTCTGTTTCTGAGTATACTTTGTCTGTATCTCTGTAGGTCCCTGCCCCTCTCCCTCCACTTTGGTGGACAGAATTCAGAATGCCAAATGTCAGGCAGATGATAGCATTGTTGTGGCCAAGCTTTAAGTGTCTTTGCCAGGTTTCTGTGTCAACAACCCACTTGTCTGGTGTATGAACAGTCCTCATATACCAGGAGGATTGGACTACATGAACCTTGGAATTCCCCAACAATCTGAGACTAGTGGGCTAAGAGGAGAAAATGACTAGAGATGTAAATGAGAAGAACCCCCTCTATGAGATGCAGGAGCATGATTGTGTTGGCTCTGGTTTCTAAGCACCACTTAGAGCCTGCTTATTCCATGAAGCCTTCCTAGGTGATGTGGAAGGTAAACTGTCATCTCATCAACATGCTTTAGATCACAAGCTCCTTTAGCCCAAGGACTAGGTCTTCTACTTCTTTGACATTTTTGGATGGGCATGAATAAAATGGAGAACATTCGAAGGACAACAACATGCCATTTGAGAATTGGTTGAAAGAACTGAGGATACCTGAGGTCGCTAGGTGGCTCAGTGAATAGAGAATCAGACTTGTAGATGGGAAGTCCTGGGTTCAAATTTGCCCTCAAGATACTTCCTAGCTTTGTAACCCTGGGCAAGTCATTTAACCTCAGTTGCCTGGCCCTTACTGCTCTTCTGTCTTGGAACTCATATTTAGTATCTATTCTAAGTCAAAGGGTGAAGATTTTTTTAAAAGAACTGGGGATATCCAGCAAGGAGAAGCATTAAGGAAAATGTGACAACAGTTTTCAAATATGAGGGGCAAAATTTGAGAGGTTACCAAATGAAAGAAGAATTTCAGGAGTTTGACTCCTGATGTCAGAACCAGAAGAAATGGATGGAATTTTCATGGAGGCAAATTTTGGCTTGTTGTAAAGAAAAAACTTTGAATAAGTGTTCCACTTTTGAACAACTCTAATGAAGCTGTTCAAGGTTTTTTGTTTTATAACAAGCCAAATTTTACCTCTGACACACCTCAGTAGAGTAGAAATAGCACTATTCTGTGGTTAGAGGCTGTGAGTTCAAATCCTACCTCTGACACTTCTCCTTGTATGATGTTAGGCAATTCATTTAACCCCCTGGCCTCTGTTTATCTACATATATAAAATGAGAGAGATGAACTAGATGGCCTCTGAGGGGATCATAGATCTAGGCTTTTGAAACAACCTCAGAGGCTAAATCCAACTTCCCTCCCTACCTTCCCTGTAACATAAACGAACATGTTTACAAATGAGCAAATGGAGTTGTAGAGAGGTTATGGTCACAGTTAGTGTCTTAGGGAGTCTCAAAAGATAGTGGTTTGTGGGTAGCTAGGTGGCTCAGTGTATAAAGAGCCAGGCCTGCAATTTGGAATTATGCCCAAAGGGCTTTAAAAGAATGCTTACCCTTTGACCAACCATACCACTGCTAGGTTTGTACCCCAAAGGGATAATAATGAAATATTTATAGTTGTGCTCTTTGTGGTGGCAAAAAAATTGGAAAATGAGGGGGTGTCCCTCACTTGGAGAATGGCTGAACAAACTGTGGTGTATATGTTGGTGATGGAATACTATTGTGCTAAAAGGAATAATAAAGTGGAGGAATTCCATGGGGACTGGAACAACCTCCAGGAAGTGATGCAGAGCGAAAGGAGCAGAACCAGGAGAACATTGTACACAGAGACTGATACACTCTGGAACGATCAAATGTAGCTGACTTTGCTGCTGATGGCAATGCAATGATCCAAAATAATCCCAAGGAATTTAGGAGAAAGAACATTATCTACATCAAGAGAAAGAACTGTGAGAGTACAAATGCAGACAAAAACATATGATTGATCACTTGTTTATATGGGTATTGGATGTAGGATTTGGGTTTTTAAAAGATTACAAAAATAAATAATATGGAACTAGGTATTGAGTGATAATACATGTATAACCCAGTGAAATTGCTTGTCAGCTCTGGGAAGGGGAAAGGGAAAAGGGATGGAAAGAACATGAATCATGGAACCATGGAAAAATACTTTAATAAAAAATATTTTTAAATAAAAAGCCAAGCCTAGAGTCAAGAAGACATGGATTCAAACCTGGTATCAGGCACTTCCTAGCTGTCATGATCAGGAGCAAATCACTTAACCCCCTTTGCCTAGCCCTTACTGCTCTTCTGCCTTCAGAAGGTAAAGGTTTAAAAAAAAGATGGTAGTTTAGACTTAATGAACTTTGAGGTCCCATCTGTCTCTGACACCCTATTTTTCTGGGCTTTCACATTCATGCTCTTATCTGCTCTTCCTAACACCCAATGACATAGACAGAGCAGTATTATTATTCCCATTTTACACATAAAGAAAGAGACCAAAAGGGAAGCAAGGTGTGTCTGGGGTGATGCCTTCTCCATCAGTAGAGATCTTGAAGCCAAGAATGGATTTCCACTGGTCAGGTAGATTGTAGAGGGGGTGATTTCAGCGGCCTCTGGAATCCCTTCCAACTCTGAGATTCTGTTTCCACTTAGAAAGTAAATGACTTACCCAAGGTCACACTAAAAGGGAATGAGAGGGGACAGTTATCCTGGTTGAGACCCAGGGCCAGCCTTCTTCCTCCCCTAACTCCCTTCCACCACCACCACCCACACTGCCTAAAGGAATGTATTGGGCCTCATCCATGGGCTCTGCCACCTGTTCCTCCTCTCCTGGCAGCCCGTTCTCCCTGCAGGTCTGAGGCCGGCTAGGTGCCCTCTTTGTGTCAATGTTTGTTGGCCTGCTGCAAAGAGAATGATGAACAGGATGGTTTGGACAGCAAGGTATGGCACAAAGCTATGTTAATTCTTCATAAGCTGCGTCTGCCGCCTTTTATATATCAACCTGAAATGTAATTATCTTTATGGCTTGGGGAGTAAATCACGGGTGTGTGTCAAAGAGATTTGCTCCCCTGTTTTATTACGTAATATATTAGCTCTACAGTTTTAAGATGTCATTACTTGGCTAATCACACGAAACGTTTTCATGGGCAAACAGTAATGTTGGAAGAAGCCAGGGGCCAGACGGCTGCTGCTAAATCTTTCGATGGAAGCCTGAGAAAGACCTCAGGACAGCAAGGAGGCTGGCCCACGCTCCTAGGCTCCGAGCTCCGCACCCTCAGAGGCAGAGACACCATCCTGCGCTGGGGAGGAAGGGTAGAGGAGCCAGGATATTTCAGATTGGAGAAGGTCCCAGAAGGAATGTTCTGCAGATGTGAAAGAACACCATTCCAGACTTTCTGGTGTAAACAGAACAAGGGGGTGGGCACTCAGAGCAAAGTAAAAGGGATTTGGATTGGCTATGAAAACAAATGTCACAGAATCATGGACTTTTAAAAAACACTCATTTTCTGTTTTAGTGACAACTTTAAGTCTTCAGAAAGAACAAGGGCTAGGCAAATGGGGTTAAGTGGCTTGCCTGGAAAGCGTGTACGGCCAGATTTGAACCCAGGTTCTCCCAACTCCGGGCCTGTCTCCCTACCTACTGGGAAACCTAGATGCCCCAAGTCATAGGCTTTTAGACCAATAAGAGATTTTATGGATGAGGAAAAGGAGCAGGGGGATATTCCATTCCAGACTGTATAGCTGGGTGGCAGCAAAGCTGGGCAGCTAGGTAGCACTGTGGACAGAGCACTGGATTTGGAGGCAGGAAGGCTCATCTCCATGAGTTCAAATCTGTCCTCAGACACCTACTAGCTGTGTGGTCCTAGGCAACTCATTTAATCCTGTTTGCCTCGGTTTCCTCAACTGTAAAGTGAGCAGGAGAAGGAAATAGCAAACCAGAATCTTTGCCAAAGAAAACCCCAAATGGGCTCCCAAAAGGCAATACCCAACTAAAAATGTCTGAATAACAAAGAGCTAAGCAGTCTAGAGTCCTCTTTCAAGTAATTTTCCCTCTCTCGATCTCAATTTCCC
This sequence comes from Monodelphis domestica, assembly GCF_027887165.1. Taxonomy (NCBI): domain Eukaryota; kingdom Metazoa; phylum Chordata; class Mammalia; order Didelphimorphia; family Didelphidae; genus Monodelphis; species Monodelphis domestica. Next base: position 230,553,300 of record NC_077230.1, read on the forward strand.
CTGGTTGGTCTAAATCATCTTGAAAATCCCTTACGGTTCTAATAAAGTATGACCCTATGATTCTTTGTGGGCTCTAGAAGAACTTTAGTGTTGGGTTGGGTTTCTCAGGGTCCCAGAGAGGAAGTGGGCTTTGAGAAAGGCTTTGAAAGATAAAAATGGGATCAATTTAAAGGAGAGGGAAGGAAATTTGATGAAGGGAAAAGAGCATGAGCAAAGTTACAGAAGAAGAATACATCTGATAATTCTGGGGAAATAAATAGGCAAGTTTGCCTAGAATGGAGGATTCATATAGGGGAGTTGAGTCATAGGCAATAAAATATTAGGGGTACAAAGGAGCCAGATTATGGAGGGAGTGTAATGTCGGGTCCCTTCCATAGGCAGTGGGGAACCTTTGATGATAATTGGTTGTAGGGGAAGTAGGAGCAATTCAGAAACAGACAATGTGTCTAGCATAGGGATTTAGGAAGCTTGCCTTGGCAGCCTCCATTAAAGTCCTGTTCCAATGCTTGTTTCATTATGGGATAGAAATAACCCTCAGTTCTTGAAGCCTAAACTTTTACCACTTCCACCCAAGATGAAAGGGGCACCTAGGTAGTGCCAGGCCTGGAGTCAGAAAGACTTACCTTGACTTTAAATCTAACTTCAGACATTAGTGCTATGTGATCCTGGACAAGTCACTTACCCTTATTTGTCTTGGTTTCCTCATCTGTCAAATGAGATGGAGAAGGAAATAGCAAACCATTCCAGTAAATCTTTGCCAAGAAAACTCCAAATGGTGTCACAAAGGATATAAAATGACTGAAAAGGACTAAACAACTGGACCAAGATGAGAACGATTCAAGCCTGGGTCAGATGACAGGCTATGTCTTTTGAGGACCAAAATGCCAAAATTAATAGAGACATGGCATAGTAGAGAAAATGCTGAGGCAAGAGTTAGGGAAACATAGGCTTACATCTGCCTCCAACAGTTACTACTTATATGACCATTGGACAGGCAAGCCACTTTTGTGAACATCAGTTTTTCATCTGTAGAATGGGGAAATCTGTGATATTTGCCTCCCAGGGTTGTTATGAGGCTCAGCTGAGATCACATACTCAAAGCATTTTGTAAACCTTAAAAATGGTCTACACATGCCAGTTAGTATTATTTCCAGGTGATGACATTTTTGGTCAGAGCAGCTCATGAAACTGAACAGTCAGGTGGGTTGGGGGGAGTTGTGCTTTGTGTTGGGGAAGGAAGTATCCCTACCTGCAGCTCTGACAAGTATGAGGGATTAAAAAAGAAAAACAAACCCTTACCTTCCATCTTGGAGTCATAGTCTAAGACAGAAGAGTGGTAAGGGCTAGGCAATGGGGGTTAAGTGACTTGCCCAGGGTCACACAGCTGGGAAGTATCTGAGGCCAGATTTGAACCTAGGACCTCCCTTCTCTAGGCCTGGATCTCCATCCACTGAGCCACCCGGCTGCCCCCTAAGTGTGAGGGATTTGTTCAAGAGTGAGGAAGAAATCGAATGTAAGAAGAATATTAAAAGACTATTAGCATAGCCCAGAGAAAAGTAGTGGGGTCTGACATAGGGCAGTGGCAGCAGGAGTGCAAATGAGAAGATACATTAAAGGAACAGACTAAATGAAAAGTTAGCACAACTTAAGGATTGAAGGTGGAGTTTTGGTGGAGGTAATAGAAGGAGCCAAAATTGACTAAGATCCCAAGTTTGAGGATCTGGGGGTTGGGTGGTGCCATCAACAGAAATTGGAAAGTTGGTGGGAGGTTTTTAACTTTCCCTTCCATCTTAGAATCAAAACTATGTATTGGTCCCAAGGCAGAAGAGAGGTAAAGGCTAAGTAGGCAGTAGAGGTTAAATGACTTGCCCAGGGTCACATAGTTAGAAAATATCTAAGGTCAGAACTGAATCCAGGACCTCCTGTATTCAGGCCTGGCTCTCAATCCACTTGAGCCACCTAACTGACCCTGGAAAGTATTTTTTAACCATATTTTCCCCAATTAAATGTAAAAACAATTTTCAACCATCATTTGTAAAATTTTTAAGGTCTAAATTCTCTCTGTCCCTCTTATACTCCTTCCCTCACCGTCTCCCTGAGATAGTAAGCAATCTGATTTAGATTTTGCATGTTCACTTATATAAAACCTTTCTAGAAATTGAAAAGTATTGATAGGGGGTTATGGAGGACGGGAGAGAGCAGGAGAGTATGAGTTTGATTTGGGATGTTTTAATTTGACTTAGACAGTGGATTGTCCAAAGGAGAAACCGAGACTGGAATTGAAGAGGATCCCTAGATGTGTGTCATTCCTCTTCCTCTATGGTACTCCTTCTTAGCCCCTACCCCTTCATTCCCATACTCCCTTGCTGCTGCACGGGGTGAGGGGGGGCTAAGCCCTATTGCAGAGAAGAGACCCCACAGCTGGTAGAGTTGGCAGTAGTCAAGAACAAGTTAACTCCCCTCCTCCAGGCAGGCAAGCCTGTCTCCTTCCATCCTTCCTTCCCTTGGGCAAGTGAATCCCCCCATTGGTGACTTTAGCTTCAGTTGTCCCCACTCATTGTCCCCTCCCTGCACCCCTATAATGTTCCACCCAGAGTCCAATGGAGCCCCTCCACTGACAGAAAGAGGGTCCTCTGCGAACTGAAGCTGCCCCGGCACTTAGCGCAGAGAGGGAAGGAGGAGTGAGGCTTCCCTAGGTCCCACCAGCACCTGCCATGCCAGGCTGCCCCTCAGCTCTCAGGGCATCCAGCAGACACAGCCCGCTTTGGCCAGCCTGAGGCATTCCCACACCTCCATCCCCGGCCCCCATCGGGCCCCTAGTTCCTGCTCAGTGGCTTCCCGGCATCTGGGAGAACACCTGGGAGCCCCAGGGGAGGGGAAACGAGGCTCTGGTGTGCCTGCGGTCCTACACTGGTGACTTCACGAGCAGTGAGGGGCGCAGCAACTACACTTCCCCTGGGATGTTGGCGTTTTCCTGAATCCTACAAGGACTAGTCGCTGCTCTGCTTTGACCCCTCTGGGATCAACCCCAATGCTGGTAACGTGGATAATCCTTGACAAGCAACTGAGAGCTTTGGAGGCGGGCTCAGGAGACCTGGCTTTGCCCCTTACTGACCACGTGACCCAGGGCAAGCCCAGAGAAGCTTAGAATGATTCCATGGGGGGGCTAGGAGGGCCTCAGAGGCCATCAGCCAACAAGCACTTGTTTTTTCCTATTAAGTGCCAGGTATTGTACTAGGTACTGGAGGTACAAATGCCAGGACTGAAACAGTCCCTACTGTCGAGGAATCGACGCTCTAACCTAAGAAACAAGAAGCACACTTTTTAAAACCTTTACCTTAGTAAAGTTTAAAAAATTGGTCTTAGAACCAATACTAAGTATTGATGAAAGTCTCCTTTAAGCTCAAGTCACCAATGGGAGGATTCACTTGCCCAGTACTAAGTATTGGTTCTAAGAGCGATGAGCGGTAAGGGCGAAGCAATTGAGATTAAGTGACTTTCCCAGGGTCACACAGCTAGGAAGTACTTGGAGACAAATTTGAACCTAGGATCTCCCATCTCCAGGACTGGGTCTCTATCCATTGAGCCATCTAATTCTTCCCAATAAGTATAGATAGAATATATATAATAAATGTATGAATATATGTAATAATATATATAATAAATAAATAAAAGGAAAGGAAAATGCCATCTATATTCAGCAATTCAATTCAACAAACATTCATTGTGGAGCATGTGAGCTCCCCAATTCCTGGCATGTGTTTAATAAATGTTCGTTGGTCAACTGATTTTTTTTCAGCCTTCAGAGGCAACGTGGCATAATGTTGGACTTAGAATAAAAAGCATCTGATATGTCTTTAACGAATAATGCTTGGAAATGATCAAATAAAATATATTTAAAAAAAAAAAGCACCTGAATTCAAATCCTACTCAGATCCTTACTAATGGTTGACCTGAGGTAAGTAAGTCACTTAACCTCTTTCAGGCTCAGTTTCTTCATCTGTGAAATGAAGGTAATAATAGCTATGAGCTCCCAGAGTTGAAGCTCAAAATGAGTGGATATTAGTCAAGAGAAATAGAAATGTTAGCTTTTGTTACTTGTAACTATGCATTATATATAAATATGAGGCATTCATAATACCAGGGTGACTATAAAGAAATATGATTGCTTTTCTTTTCCTTTCTTTTTATAAACAAGCCACAAGTCTCACGCCCCAATAATTGTTGTCCCCTTTAAAGTAGTCATTTGGAGTGGCTCAGTACTTACTCTAACAATATAGATACTTGCTCAAAGCATTTGGAGAACTACTTTTGGAACTGCCTTCAGAAATCACCTCATCATCTTTGAAAGCTCCTTTTGGATATTGATTAATCTTTTTCCTTGGAGGTTAGACATAAGTGTGGGAGACAACAAGTGCTATGAGGAATCTGAGGAGCCACATTGGGAAATAGTGCTGGGGTCAGACAGAGTATAACACTTTTTTTAAATCCTTACCTTCTATCCTTAGTTTATCAATTCTTTTTTTAATCATTTACTTTTTTTAACTTAAAAACTTTTTTTCAATTTTACATAGAAACGATTCCAACAATTCTTTTCTGACATTGGTAATCACATTCTTTCCCTCCCTCCCCACATCCCTGAGATAGTCAATGGTCTGATATAGATTATACCAGTACTTTTATGCAATACATATTTCCATATTCCCCATGCTGTGACAGAAGACACATATCACACAAACAATAAAAAATTCATGAAAGAAACAAAGTGGAAGAAGCATGCTTTGATCTGCAATCAAATTCCAACAGTTCCTTGTTTGATTGTGGACAGCATTTTTCATCATGAGTCCCTTGCGGGTTATCTTGGAACCTTGCCTTACTGATAACAGTTTAGCCTCCACAGTTCATCATACAATATTTCTATTACTATGCATATGTTCTGTGGATTCTGCTTATTTCACTCTGCATCAATTCATATAAGTCTTCCCAGGTTATTCTGAATTCATCCTATTCATCATTTCTTATGGCAAAATAGTATTCCATTATAACCATATACCTCAGCTTGTTCAGCCATTTGATGGACACTCCCTCAGTTTCCAATTCTTTGCTGCTACAAAGAGAGCTGCTAAAAATATTTTAGTATAGGTAGGTCCTTTTCCTTTATCTCTGATCTCTTTGAGATAAGGACCCAGTTAGTGATGGTTTTTTTTTTTAAACCCTTACCTTCTGTCTTGGAGTCAATACTGTGTATTGGCTCCAAGGCAGAAAGAGTGCTAAGGGCTAGGCAATGGGGGTCAAGTGACTTGCCCAGGGTCACACAGCTGGGAAGTGTCTGAGGCCAGACCTGAACCTAGGACCTCCCGTCTCTAGGCCTGACACTCAATCTACTGAGCTACCCAGCTGCCCCCCCAGTTAGTGATGTTGATCAAAATTTTACAGCCCTTTGAATATGGTTAGAATCAATTCTAAGACAGAAGAGTGGAAATGGCTAGGCAGTTAGGGTTAAATGACTTGCCCAAGGTCACACAGGTAGGAAGTATTTGAGACCAGATTTGAACTCAGGTCTTCCTATCTCTAGGCATGGCTCTATCCACTGTGCTACCTAGCTGCCCCTAGTCTAACACTCTTAATTCAATTCAATTCAACAAACATCTGTCAAGTACCTTGTAGACACTGTGGTAAGCTCTGGTTATCAAGGCAAAAATGAAAGCATCCCTGTCGATGTGGCAAAATTAGGTCACTAATGCATTCCTGGTGGAGTTGTGAATTGATCCAACCATTCTGGAGAGCAATTTGGAACTATGCCCAAAGGGCGCTAAAAGGCTCTCTGCTTTTTGATCCAGCCATGCCACTGCTGGGTTTGTACCCCAAAGAGATAATAAGGAAAAAGACCTGTACAAGAATATTCACAGCTGCGCTCTTTGTGGTGGCAAAAATATTGGAAAATGCAGGGGCAGCTGGGTAGCTCAGTGGATTGAGAGTCAGGCCTAAAGATGGGAAGTCCTAGGTTCAAATCTGGCCTCAGACACTTCCCAGCTGTGTGGCCCTGGGAAAGTCACTTGACCCCCATTGCTTAGCCCTTACCACTCTTCTGCCTTGGAGCCAATACACAGTATTGACTCCAAGACGGAAGGTAAGGGGCTAAAAAAATTGGAAAATGAGGGGATGCCCTTCAATTGGGGAATGGCTGAACAAATTGTGGTATCTGTTGGTGATGGAATACTATTGTGCTCAAAGGAATAATGAACTGGAGGAATTCCATGGAAACTGGAACAACCTCCAGGAAGTGATGCAGAGTGAGAGGAGCAGAACCAGGAGAACATTGTACACAGGGACACTGTGGTACAATCGAATGTAATGGATTTCTCTACTAGCAGCAATTCAATGATCCAGGACAATTCTGAGGGACTTATGAGAAAGAATGCTATCCACATCCAGAGGAAACACTTCGGGAATAGAAACACAGAAGAAAAACAACTGCTTGACTACATGGGTAGAAGGGATATGGTTGGGGATGTAGACTCTGAATGAACATCCTAATGCAAACATCAACAACATGTAAATAGGTTCTGATCAAGGACATATGTAATACCCAGTGGAATTGTGCATTGGCTGTGTACAGGGGTGGTGGGAGGGGAGGGAAAAAATATAATTCTTGTAACCAAGGAATAATGTTCTAAATTGATTAAATAAAATTTAAAAAAATAAATGTATCAATAGGAAAATATATATATACTTCAGAAAAAGATTTTAATAAAATAAAATATACTTAAAAAAAAAAGAAAGCATCCTTGTCCTCCAGGGGCTTCCATTCTACATTCTGCTGTGGCCTATAGTTAGCCTGAAGCCAGAGTTGGAAGGAATCCTCAGAGGCCATCTTACCCAATCTGCCTGAAACATGACTACCCGCTACAACATCCCCAAGAAACATCCACCCATCCTGGGCTTGAAGGTCTCCAGTAATGGAGATCCCACTTCCTCTCAGGCAGTCCATTCCACTTTAGCACAGCTCCTTGCAACTGCCCTCTCCCTAAAAGAGAATATTTTTCCGTAGCCCTCCTCCATGAGAGATAAATGAGCGTACACCACATAGCAGTTTATTGTGACGATGCACAGGCTTAACCAATAGAAAAGAAAGGGACATTTATCTACAAAGCTGTGAGACCAGTGAAAGCTGAGGTTCATCTGAAGAAAGTCCAGAAATCATCCAGGCCCCTTTAGTGCTTCAAAAGGCTTCTATCTCAGACATACCTATTTTAGCAGCTCTTTTTGTAGTGGCAAAGAATTGGAAACTGAGAGAGTGTCCATCACTTGGAGAATGGATGAACAAGTTGTGGCATATGGTTGTAATGGACTATTGTTGTGCGGGATGAGTTCAAGAAAAACCTGGAAAGATTTATATGAGATTGATGCAAAGTAAGGTTAGAAGAACCAGGAGAGTACTATATATAGTAATAGAAATATTATACAATAATCAATGATGAAGGACCAAACCATTATTAGCAAAACAACTTTCCAAGATAACTCATGACGAAAATGCTCTCGACAGCCAAAGAAGAAGCTGTTGTAGTCTAATTGCAGATCAAAGCATGCCATCTTCCATTTTTTTTCCTTCGTGAGTTTTTCATTATACATGTGATATGTCTTCTGTCATGACACGAGCAATATGGAAATCTATATTGCAAGAAAGTACCGGTATAACTTACATCAGACTATTTACCATGGAGGCAGGGGAAGGCAATAAGGGAAGGAAGGAGAAAATATGAATACTAAAATGTCAGAAGACAATTATCAAAAAAATTTTCTACCTGTAACTGAAAAAAATAAATATAGTATTTTTTAAAAGACTTCTGTCTTCAGGAGCTGAATCTCTGCCTGCTTAGGGGTCAGTTGAGGAACCAATGATTTCTCCTTCCAAGCAGCTATTAAGATTTGAGGGCTCAGAGTAGGAGACCTGGGACTGGGGTAGGAGGGAGGGTGGGGAAGAGCTGATCTGGCTTCCTGGCACTGGGCCCTGGAACTCAGCAGAGCTGATGTGAGGAGGGGACTTAACCTACTTACTAGCTAATCCTATAGTCTGTCTTCAAAAAGGCACTGAGCCCCACAGCAGGCAGGTTGGGCTGGGAACTCCCCAGGGGCCAGGGTAGATGGAAAGACACACCCCAGATAACAAAGAAGTTTGAGGGGTTGGAGAGTGGGAGCCAAATGGAGAGAAGGAGCTGTGTGCAGTCTTTCCTTTCTGTCTTTTCCTAAAGGGAGCCAGTAACAGTGATCTGGACCCTTGGGCACTCTGTCCTATGGCCTGGGCTCCTGGGGTTGACCAACGCTTCCTGGAATGGCAAAAAGTATCCCCTAAAGAAACATATTTATCAGACACCACACACACACACACACACACACACACACACACACACACCTCTGCCTACCTGTCACAGACCTTGAACTCCTTAGACCTTCCCTGGAGGCTACTAGGTATCTAGAGGTTCCTAGGAGTGAGAGCTCCTCCTTACAAGGAGGTCCATTCCCTTAAGACTGAAATCCCTTGTGCTATTACTTATTTCCCCAGCCCAGTCATACGGTATATCCCTAGCAGGCACAGGAAGCACCAGGTCTCTGCTTTTTCTATCCACAGAGTTCTTGAGCTCCTTGGAGAAGACTAGTTCTCCTAAGCCCTTCCTGACAATTCCTATTCCCAATTCTTAGCTTTCATCCCTGTCATTGAGCCCTAATTTCCAAAATTTTGTCCCAATTCTAGCTGACAGCTTCCCCCGTTTCTAATTTCTAATTTCTATCCTTGACATTCTTTATCCTTATCAATTCATATATTCAGCACTTTGCCTTTTCCTCCAATTTTGCTGTTGTTCAGTCATTTTTTAATTGTGTCTGTCACTTTGTGACCTCATTAGGGGCTTTCTTGGGAAAGATATTAGAGTAGTTTAGCTTTTCCTTCTCTAGCTCATTTTACAGAGGAGGAAACTGAGGCAAATAGGATTAAGTGACTTGCCCAGTATCCACATAGCTAGACTGAGGCCAGAGTTGAACTCAAGAAGATGAGTCTTCCTGACTCCAAGCCTGGCACTCTATCCAATATACATCCTAGCTATCCTTTATTTCCAATACTTACCCTCACACCCAGTCCTTAGCTTTCATCCCTGAAATTTACTAAATTTACTAATTACTTACTATTGAAAAAAATGGCATTTCCCACCTCCATGACTTTACACAAGTAATCTCCCATATCCAGCCTGAACAACCTTACCTCTATCTTGTAGGATCCCTAATTTTCTTCAAAGCACGACTGAAATGCCATCTCTTACTAAGGCCTTTCCTGATCTCCCCAGTTATTAACACTTTCTTCTTGAAATGGTTTCACTTATATTCTGTATTTACCCATATGTGTTGATTATATTCTTGACCCACAAGAAGGTGAGCTCCCTCAGAGCAGTGTACTTCATTTTTGTTTTTGTACATCTAGCTCTAGCACAATGTCTGGCACACAGTAGGTGATTTATCAATGTCAGTCGGTTAATAAACAATTAATAAAAAAATAAAATGAATAAATTTATTAAATGCCTATTATATGTCAGGTACTGTGCTGAGAGCTTGAAAATAGAAAAAGAGGCAAAAGATATGTTTGTTTGTTGAATTGAATTAAATGCATATTTTTACATGTAATCTGGCTTGCTCCACCTAAGAGGCAATATCTAGAAACTTAGAGGGTCAGGTACCTTTCAGCATTTGGGGCTTGAATATAGATTTATGGGTCATGTGAGCAATAAGACAGGGAATTAGACATTTTCTCTGATCTCCACAACATCTCAAACCTCTCCAAAAGAAATCATGCACCAAAGATAAAGTGGTCATCTGGTCTAGGATGACCAGAATCCAAAATAAGATGGAAAAAACAAACCATGAACTGGCATTTACTGACCCTGAGTTCCCTCACCTCTCTACCATCAGTAAAGCTGCACTCCAGACCCAAGGAAACAACACATAGGTCAGGGCTTGCAATAAAACTCAACTTGACTATAAAGAAAAAAAAACAAACAAACTATGAACAAATGTGTACACCGATGTCTGGGATAGCAGAGGCTGCATCACTGCCACCACTATACCGGGCAGCAATATACACAGTGCGGAATCCCCTCCCCCATATTGTCACTCACCATGCTGACATCTTCCATTGTGCAGCCCCATAATCCTTTGTGTGGCACCTCGTTCTCATTCAGTTACTCTCAGAACAAGGCGCCATTCAAAGGATTATGTCACCGGAAGTAGTACTGTATGTGAACGATGCTGTGCTTTGTGGAGCCACCACATCAGTGCTCCTCTCACTGACCACCAATGAAAGAGGTGCCCCTTCTGGAAGTGCGGTGGGGGCGGGATACATGGCCACAGGGGGACACCGTTTGGGGACCCCTGTCTTAGAAAGAAAACCAGAACTGAAGAGATTATCTGTTTCTCAAATATCCCAAACAATAGAAATGAAGGAAGAGTGAATAAACGCAATTGCTAAGGACAGCAACAAAGTCATGTATGGAGACCAGTAAAAAATTTCTTTCCAAATGTACACAAAGAGCAAGCAAAAATCTAGTAAAGGTAAAAGTGAAGAGATAGGCCTGGAGCATTATGGACAGAACATAGTGACACCCTGCCTACAGGTGAATCAACATTTGTTTTGTGTATATGTGTGTGTATAATTGTACTACAACATGAATAGATACATGAAAGGAGAGAGGGGAACAGGGGGATCAAAAGGAATCTGTGATGTGCTGAGTTAAATCTAGAGTCAGCAATGAAGGGAAGATGGCCCCTATCCCAAAGAAGAGCCTACAGGGACTCCCCTATAGTGAGCATGAAGAGAAGTGGGAAGTGGAGAAGGATTGAAAAGGGAAGGAAAAAAGGAGGTCCTGCTTTGGTGGTGGGAATGGGTTCTACTGATGAATACTTCTATGAGTGAAAAAAGATGGTCTGTGAAGGGAGATAGGAACCTTGCTCTGGGTGTGGCTTGGGAGATTTGGTACTTCAAAAGTCTACTTATCATATTTCAGGTTAGGGAGATTTAAAACTCCTGGTGGCAATTGCCACCTGGAGATTGGGAGAACTTGGATCCCTGGGGGAGATTTTGAGGCAAATTGGGAGAAGGGAGGCAGCCAGGGCAGGATATAGATAGGTGGTGGACTACATATTCAGGGACATGGTGGGGTAAAAGTCCTATCATGGATCAATGTGTCCTCTCTGACATCAGTAATATTTGACATTTTTTAGCAATGTATAAAAATGGAATCAACAAGCTGCAGTGGCAGAAAATACCTACCAGGGAAAGCCCATAATGGATACTTTGGAAGCTTTGATTGTATAAGGAATATAGAGAAAAGAGAAACTAGGTAATATTAGGAATCATGAATCAGAGAATGAGGGTCTAAAATCAACAGAAAGAGAGGAGCAATAATGAAGAAAGTGAAATAAATCCTTTTTGTAAAAGAGTCCAAAAATGAATTTTTTTAAAACTAATGAATGGGACTAGTTGAAGGGAAAGAGAGAAAATAGGAATAGACTAACTGATCAGAAAAAGGGGGGATTTTATAATCAGATAAAAGTAGGAGAGAAAAAGGAACTAATAAGCAAAACCCCAATGGGAAAGGGGTAACAAATGAGTGGATGAGATCAGAGGTAAGAGGAAGAGAGCCAGTGGGAACAAGACTAACTTTAAAAAAGATTACAGTAAAGTAACTGAAGGAATATAGTATTGATTTAATAGCAGAAGAGGGAAAAATTATAACTCAAAAAAATATTAGAGACAGATGGAGAAAATATAAACCTAATTCTCACAACTTAAAATGTGAATTAATTTAAAAATCCAATAAAATGAAAAAGAGTGACAGATTAAATAAACAAAATCTTATAATCCATTGCTTATAAGAAATAAAATTTTAAAATAAGGACATACACAAAATAAAACAGAGGGAATGAAAAAAAAATTTTACTAGCCATCAGGTAAATCCAAAAAGCAGGATACAGTCATGTTATTTGATAAAGCAAAATCAAACAATCAAAAATATATAAGTACATGGGGACTTTGAATGTACTTCCAAGGGGAAGAATCTAAGAGAATGGTATAGGAAGGAACAGAAGTCATGCTGGAGTCTAGAGTAAGGCTAAAGCAATAAGTAAAGGATTGACTAGCAAATGGAAAATGGTTTTCCCCATTGGAGGAGGCAAAGAAAGAAGCTGCCTGGGTTTATGTTCCTCATAGGTTCCAGTGCCTTCTCATCACGCCTTACTTCTGTTGGCTCTCAATATTATCTGGCTGGTTTATATATCTCAACGATTGGCTCTCTTCCACTCTCCATGTAGCTTTCTACATGACATCTATGCAACCTCTGCTTGAATCCAATTAGTAAATGGCCAGCCATTCCTTAGTTCTCTGATGGAACAGGGCTAGGTACAATCTTAGTTATAGCTCTCTAGCTTGGATCTCACTCTTTCCTTGGCTACTCTCTTTCTTCTTCACCCATAAAGTCAATTTAAGGTCAAGCCCAAAGTCCCAAGTATCTGGGATACTCTCAGAAGTGTCTTCCCACCCTATTGGGCTCACTAGGTTTCCTTGATAATAATATGGGAGGAGGGCCAGTCCAGATTACACTTACATACTGCCAACACTATGCACCCAGCCTTGTCTCTGACTTCATCCTCCTCAAGTTCCAACACAGCCCAATACCAAAGTCAATAGCTCCAGGACTGAGGTCTTACCCATCACACCTGGCCATGGCTGTGGTCCCCTTGTACCCTTGTCATTATCCTGATCCTAACCAAAGTCCCTATTCTATCCCTCCCCACCCTCACATCCAAACTTACCTTGACTCAAGCTCCCCCAAGGTTTGTTTCAATTGCCTTCTACTCACCTCCACAGCTGCCTGCCTGCTTCAGGTGGATGGTGGCCAGGCCTCATCATAAAGCAGCTGCTAGAATTCTCCTTGGGTTGTCCTACCACAATTGCCCTTGTAGTTGAACTCAAGGACTCATTAGAGCCAAATCTTTTCTTTGGGCCAGTTGAAGTAAATGAGGCCTCATAGCCCTATAAGAAATGCAATGGTCTTTGGTAAATTTGAGGGAAGATGGAATTTTTCTAATTTTTGAAATGATGGAAACTGTGCCAGTGGCCTGTCCCTTTCCCCCCTTGGTTTCAGGAAGAGAGCTTAGAGTAGGCTAAGTGATTATGAAGTGAGATCAATGGAATGCCAAAACCCACCATTCAATAATGAAGGTTCCTGATTGGCTGAGGGTAAGTCTGGCGATTGCGTAACAGCCAAGCCCTGAACCTGTGTAGAGAAATCCACATTTGGCACAAGAGTGCTCGGGGATGGAAGATATCATCCTTTCATGGGGCCTTGAGCCAATCTAGGCCTGAAGGACTTTAGTTAAGTATTGGGTTAGAAAACTTAGGTGCCACTCAGACTGGGAGAAGGTGGATTTTTCTTTTATGAACACTTCTAATTACCTTATCTCCATGTGTTATTTTTGAATTTGTCTACATCCTTTTCTCTTTTAAATAAGCTCTAGCGTCCCCTTGTTACGTGCATTGTGTAGAGGCAGAGTGGATGGGAAAGAAAGGTGCTGAACAGGGCAGTAAGATAGAGTGGCAGAAAAACAGGTCTGGGCAATTAGGGGTCACAAGTGGCAGACCTTTAACCCATACCACCAAACTAGCTAAAAAAGCCAATATAATAGGAACAAAAATCTAGATATCATCCAGAGGTCCTCTTGTCCAATCCCCTCATTTCACAAATGGAGAACTTGAACTTCAGAAGAGTTAAGTAATTTGTCTCTGATCGTACGGTTTATATGTCAGAGGAAGGATCCAATTCCACCAGGACTGCCTGACTCCAAGGACCATTAGGCCATATTAATGCATACTCAGATGAGTATCTCCTTAATAATAATTATTGTTATTATTATTATAGCTAACGTTTATAGAGCACGCTAAGGTTTGCAAAGTACTTAACAAGGGTTACCACATTTGAGCCTCACAAAATTCTATAGAGGTGCTATTACCTCTCCTTTTTTTGATGAGGAAAATGAGGATCCCAGAGATTAAGTGACTTGTCCAAAGCCTCACAGCTAGGAAGCCTCTGAGGCAGAATTTAAATTTGGGTCTTCTTGAATCCAGATCCAGCACCCTATCCTCTGAATTGTTGCCTCTCCAAATCTTTGAGTAACTCTTCTAACTATAGAGTTTCTCGTCATATCAGGGCCACAAAATTCAGGCACAGGGAGGGGGAGAAGGGTTAGGGTTAGGGTCACTGGAGGTGATGCCATGGAATAACAAGAGCAGCATAGCAGATGCTCCCTGAGTTCTCCCAATTCCAAGCTCTCCCAGAGGCTGAGAGAGAGGATGGGCACCACTAGGTTGCTGGAGTTAATAAATGTTGACATTTGGAGAGCTGGAACTGTCAAGGTATTTTATTGGTGTTAATATGATGCAGGCAGGATTATCAGTTCCCCAAATTGTCCTCTTTCACAAAGCAAGTAAAGACAGAACAAGCCTCTTCTTTCCCACCACTCACTTAGGATTTGATTAAAAGCATCTTCCTTGTAATGAAGACAAGATTGAATTACCACTAAACTGTCCCTGCTCCCTGGTTTTATTTTTCCTATCTTCCTTAACTCTTCTCTCTGCAATGGATGGGAACCCCCAAACTTTCCCCATGGACTCAATTCTCTCTCCTTCCCCCACCTTCCTCTTTTTCTGACCTCCCACACACACACACACACACACACACACAAACATGAATGTACATACGTCCCTCATTTTCTGTTTTTCTCTTTGGGCCTGATTGTTTCCTGGTCTCTCCAATTTCTCTCTCTACATTTGTGTTTCTGTTTCCATCTCTTTATGTCTCTGTTTCATTCTCGGGGGGTCTCTGCTTACATTTCTGTCTCTCATTTTCCTGTATCTCTGTTTATGTGTATCTCTGTTTCTCTCTGTCTTGCTGTTTTCTGTTTCTCCCTGGGTTTTCCTCTTTTTCTTTCTTCCTGGGTGTGTGTATATGTACTTTGGTCTCTGCCTTTTTCATCTCCTTCCCCACCACCCAGGTTGATCAGTTTGTCTTATGCTTCACTCTTTCTCCAGGTTCCTGTGTGTCCTGCCACTATGCCTGAGCTATCCATGTGAGTGATTTCAGATCCCAGCCTGCAGAAATTGAAACATTAGTCAGCAAATGCTATGGCAGCCCTTTTTCTCTATGTCTCTTCTCTGGCCTCACTGGCACTCGGTCTTCACCATACTCTCACTCTTATTCCCTTTTCATCCTCTAATCCATGTTCTCCCCCTGGAAGCATCCTCATGCCAGTAACCCTTTCCTTCACACCAGGGTATTATGTGTAGCTTCCTTACCACTCCCCTCCCAGCTGCCCACACTTAGGTACTAAACTCCTCCACTAATTTGAGCAGCCCAATCTTTCCAGTTGCCTCTCCTGATCATGGAGAGTGATTTGTTATCCCTTCTCATCCATGACCCCCATATGGTCAGCCTTCAAAATTTTAACATGATGCTTGCTTGCATAGAAGCAGGCTCAGCACCCCATCATTCCTGCCCACCTTCCAGATAGGGGATTTACTCTTCCTTTCCATGCAATCCATGCTCATGAGAAGGTTCCTTACATAGCTTGGGGACACTTTGGAGGGGGTGAGATAAATACATGCAGAGTCTACATACCTAAATCCACTTGGATAGCATTATGAGAAACCTAAACAAGTTGGCAACATTTTCACTATCCCAAGGTGAAATTGGTAAAGCTAAAAGGCAGAGGGGCATTCCTGGAGGTCTTCAAGAAAATGCTAAATATTTACTTGTCAGAAATGTTATCGAAGGTATTATTTTTCTAATATGGGTTTGCCTCTTAATCACAGAGGTTTCTTCCAAGTCAAAAAATTCTATGATTTTGTGATTCCTTCAACAGCAACTCCTTCCCCAAGTACACTGAATCCAGGCATAGCCTGCCCAGCATCACAAAATACATTAGGTGAAACAATTTGTTCTAAAAAAGAGTACCAACAGTGTTGGCCATAGTTAATTTATAAGCTTATAAATTAATTAACGGGTGGTTAAACAATGTTACAACAGGGATTTGTGACTTTGTGGTTAGGTTTAGTTAGAATGTATTAAAATTGCTACAAAGTGCCCTTGGTCAAAGAATACCATGTTGAGTATGCCTAGGCATGATCCCTTGGAGGAAAAAGCTCCACTGCCCTCTAAGGGTCTCCTGATCTATTTGGAACTAACCAAGGAGGCATAGAAAAACCAGAGTCCCAATACTTGTTAGATTTGGAAGCAGCCCTAGAAACCATCTCATCCAGCTATAGAATCATGAAATTCCAGAATTGAAAAGAACTTTTGAGATCATCTAGTACAGCCCCTTCCTGCAGCATGAATCCCCAATGGTGGTTCTTTGCCCTCTGCTTGAAGACTTGAAGACTTGAAGGAATGCCATAGGGGGCTGGGGTTCAGCCATAGTGACTTAGCCAAGATTAGATAGGGCTCAGATTGATAGAGTCCAGATCAGAACCCAGGACTCTGGACTCTCAGTCCAATTTTTTTCCTATACTACATCCCAGCTTTCCCCTAGTCGTCAAGTACTTAAATGTTTAGGTGTCTTCAAGAAAGATGCTTAGTGAAAGCTATGGTGGAAGTGGAATTTAGCTGGGCCTTGAAAGTAGGGTAGGGTTTGAGAGAGAGGGAAAGAGGAGAGGCATTTCAGGCAAAAGGAACAAGCAAAGCAAAGCTAGGTAGTAGAGGATCCCAGAATGTTATTCCTCCTTAAAATCTCCTGAAACCAAGAGAGGATGAGTTAAAAAGAGGAAATCCTGAAAGGCTGATGGGTTCATGCTATGAAGGGATGCTGGGCTCCAATCCCCAGTGGGATTTCCCTGAAAGCCGATTGACTTCTTTGACTTTAATCCCAGAGAATAAATTTTAGAGCCTAGTACACACACACACACACACACACACACACAGAGGAATTCCCAGAAAAGGAAACTGAGAGGAGTCTGGGGGAGTCAGATACCAGGCTATAAAGGGAAGATACCAGGAGGAGGGGGAAAGAGTAAACCCCATCTTTTGAAGTAATGTAGATCCCTATATTACCATCCTTTCCTGATCTAAGTCTTTCTAGGCCCAGCCCACCTACAGAGTGCCCAATCCTGACTGGGCACTGTGCCCATGGGGGAAGGGAAAGAATCTGAGCAGGGCTGGATTCCCAGGCTCCAGAATATACAGGCAGGACAGCTCCCATACAATTAGTAGATGGGTACCCCAAGTTCTACTCAAAGGACAACCCCTCCTACACTATGACTCAGAAGAAAAAGAAACCTACAGGTTTCTCCATAGACATCATAGAGGACATGACAGGAAGGCTCATTTTTGGTCTTTGTCTTGGCTGCCCTTCATGTCTGAAATGCTTTTCCTCCTTGTCTTGGCCCCTTAGAATCCCTGGCTTCCTTCAAGATTTATTCTACTGATAGCCTTTCCTAAGCCCCTTCTTTCTTCTCTTGCCTTTCTCCTAGGGAAAGTTGTCCCTTTCAACTATTCTAACTCATAGACCAAAGACAGGGCATCAGTCCAGAAGCATTTCATGAGCAAAGGGTAGATTCTGAAGCCAGAAAGTGAGAGGAAGGCTCAGTGTCCTAGTAGCCATTTTCCTCTCCTAGATTTGGCACTGGCATTCTGGGAACATATAATCTAAGGTAGCTATGTGAGTAGGGAGAAAGAAGGGCAAGCAACTTAGAGAGTGAGAGATAATACTCCCTGCTCTGAGGAGAAACACTCTGGAGACATGAATAGGGATATGAAGGTATATATATTGACTTACAAGTGTTTGTGTCTATGTATGAAGCTCTATGGGATGTTGCACATGTGTGTGTGAAGTCTTTGGATCCCTATGTTCGATGTGTAGGTCATGCCATGAGCTTTGTTCTCCCCTCCTGCCCCATTTTTATGGGTTTATTCTTGTGTTCCAAGACCCAAGGAATAATGTTGTTCTACCCTCCTCTGCACCCTGGGTTCTCAGAAATTATCCACTCATCCAGCCTCTAGGAACCACATTCCTCTTCTATTCCTTTATCCTCCCCAAAGTTCCTGGGGGGAGTGACTCCTCACAACAACCTCACAGCCCTCTAGCCCTCTGACTGAGGGGCTGCAACACCTTGCTGGCCTCCACACCCCTGCCATACCGTAATTCCTTCAGAGGATTCTCCTTAAGCTGAAACCTCAAAATGAAGTCATTATCTCAATACCTGCCAAGTATTTGGGAGTCAGTCTCTAGAACCAGTCACCAGCCTACTCCAATCCTGCTCATTGCCTGCGTGGCAAGCCTCAGCCCCCTCCTTCCATCGCTTCTCCTTCTCCCCCCACCCCAGTTAATCCTATCACTGCCCACCCCCCTCCACTTCTGTCATACTCATTGAACTGCAGTGAGATCAGCCAAGTCCCATGTTTCCCCATCTCCCCACCCCCAACGCTGGCCAGAAGGGTCATGGGTTTAAGAGAAAGGATCAGCGCTTTCTCCTGATTCCTCAGCCTGGCAGGGACCTCTAGAGGTCATCTAGTCATTACCCCGCCTCCACCAGGGCTTATCCTTATCCCAGACAGTTCTCTTTAATCTTCAAGGTTCCTTCTTGAGGAAGACCTTCCCTGGTTGGATTGCCCAGATCTCGGGATCTCCAAGCCTCAATTTTAAGGAAATCCTCCCTTTGGCTAACCTGAACACCTCCAGCTATCATGCCATGTTCTTCCTTCACCACCCACCCCCACCCTACAGCCTCACAACCCCTCGGGAAGGCTTGTCTCCAGCCTTCCCTTCCCCATCCTGCCCCCAGGCTCCCAGTGGATGGGGTTGGAGCCACCATATGCCCCTTCTCCAATCTTCCTCCTGTCTTAATGGAGCTATAAGCCTGCCGCGTGTAGGGAGAGGCGCATCCTTCAGTGTTGTCAATTTCACAGCTCGGGCTTATCGGCATCTTCACACGGTGTCAGCCTGTCAAGCGGGAGCTGGGGGGCTGAGAGTGGAACAAGCCGGGTTAAACGTTTTTCTCCCCACCCCCGCTGCCGAGGACAATCTCAGTGCTGCTTTCCAAGGCCCCAGTCTCGATAGCTTCCCATAAAAGACATTTGCTCACTGTCATCCGTCCTTATTTGATTATAGTCTCATTCGAAATGCCGGGAGGGATTTAGTGACAGAGAGAGCCCAATTTCTGCCATTTTGTTTGTTGTATCTAGAACTGGCTGTGTTTGGATAGGCAGAGAAAGAGGAAGAGTACTGGGGCAAAAGAATTAGGCTGAATATGGAAGAAGGTGGAGTATATGTGACCAAGACTGGCACTGGGAGAGAAAAGTAGAATATATGGGAGGTGGGACAGAATTATCTCCAGATGTAGTTGGATGTTTGTTGATTAATATTGGATGTTTGTTTTTTAATTTGTCTTTTTTTTCACAAGGGAGGGTTCAGAGTTGGAAGGGTGAATGAATAGAATAGAAAAGGGAAAGATAAATAAAATGCATTAACAAAAACACTGATGGTCTGGATCTCAGGGTCAGAGAGGTGAGGGGGACCTCAGACAAGCTGTTGTATAGAGCATCACATACAGCCACTGTACTGGGTGTTGTTGTTCAACCATTTTTTCTTTGTTTCTGGATTCAACTTGGGGCAGAGGGAAAGGAAATTTTCTCAGAAGAGAATATATTGTAAAGACAATAAACCTCCATAAAAATGTTTATTTCAAAGAATTCCTGGAAGTCCAGGAGCCTGACAGCCATGAGCTGGGAGTTCTTAACAATGAGAATGCCTCATTAGGGCCTCCAGAGGTCACCAAATCCATCCCTTAACATACATCCCTGACCAATGCTGACATTTCTCAGCTCTTCAGGCAGAGAACACGGAGAGGAAATGCCAGAGAGGCAGAGGCTTCTGAATGAATTAAACATCAGTGCTCTTCATATATGAGAGATGTGCACACATGTGCATGAGCACACACACACACACACACTATATGAATGACAGGTTACCTGAGTGCTAATGAGGTCACATTCCTATGTTCTAGCTGACTTTGCTGTGTTCTATGGAGACAATTGACAACTCTCCACCCCTCATCTTGTCAGTCACCTAGAAAACTCTGTCTTCAATGAGAAGGCAGCAAAGGGAAAGAACAGAGCTAATAAAATGTCCATCTCTTCCCACATCTGGGAAAACAGTTCAAAGCCCATGACTGACTGATGTGGGGGTGGAGGAGAAATCTATTTCACCAGGAAGGGGCAGCACATTCTGTACATATATACACATTGTGGCTGATGTTGGAAAACAGGCTAATGTCTAAAATTGCCCTAAAACACTGACTAATGTGGCAGCCTGAGCAGTTTAATTTACCAGGAACTGCTTAATTTACCTAGAGTAGTTTAATTTACCAAGTCCATAAGGAAAGACATAATCAGAGAATTGAAGGTGTGTTTGTACCTCAATTAGGTGTTTCCTGGTGCTTATCTTTTGCCAAACACCAAACATCATCCAGCCCTTTTGGAGGCTAATGTTAGGTAGCCTTTCTCTGGTGAGCATAAACTATAGCACACATCCACAAACTCTTGCACTCGTGGCCACACAGTCATTCATATTTATACATACACTGACAGAAATACTCACATAGATGTTTCCATGCTTATATACACACTCAAACATGCAAATATATCTATACTCCATTTCACGTAACAAGCTTACCTACACGTGTACAGGCAAACAGATAGGTAGATAGATTGACAAATAGGCAGAAAGACAGAAAGACAAATAGATAGACAGACGGATGGATAGATAGATAGATTAGATAACAGATAGAAAGGCAAATAGACAGACAGACAGATAGATAGATAGACAGACAGACAGACAGACAGACAGATAGATAGATAGATAGATAAGCAGACAGACAGATAGATAGTACAACAATATGCTCTTTGATCTCTTTCTCCCCAATAATACATCAAAATCTACTCCTTGGAGTCTGATGGGGGAAGAAAGAAGGAGAAAAGAGCATAATTACGTGTCTGTATGGTATTTTTCTCACTCTCTTGTGGAAATCAGAAGTAAAATGATATGGAGTCCTCATCCAATATTCATTGGGAATCATCCTGTCATGATCCTAAAGAAAAAAAAAATTCCTTTCGAACCTACTGTTCCATTCCAGCTCCTCAAAGAACCACAATGTGCCAGGAGCAAGGAGCAGAGTGGAGTGAGACAGAGTTGGCGCCGTGTATGGGGATCAGCCTGGTGGCGAGCACACGGCAGCAAGGCTTAATTATGATTCACTGAGCCGCATTGTGGAGATGTTTTAGAGCCACTTAATTAGTGTAGGAATATACAGCCATAATTATCCTGAAATATGGCCTAATTAACCTATGGAAAACCCAGGCCCACTGCTCGGAAATGTTGGAGACATTAATAGTCTATTAATACACTGGGTCCGCTCATCTGCCAGGGCTGCTGGGGGGCCACTAGGAGCCAAACAGTTGAGAATAGTGTTTTCTGTTAGAGGTAGCATTGCCATAAAATAATTTTCTATAGAGCCAAAGAAAGGAACCAGGAGATAGGCTAGACAAGTCCAAGAGGACCTTCCCTACTCTAAGGCAATAAATGGTACCTTCTCTAAACACCTCAGAGAAGTTGAAGCATTTCAACTTCAGAGACAAGATAATAAAATAGAAATAGCTCATACATCTAGCATGCCTTCATATTAGTACAAAACAGCTAGAAATGGGAGGTCCTGGGGGCAGGTGGGTATCTCAGTGATTCCCCTCTCTAGCAATGTCTAGAGAGGGGAAGTCCTAGGTTCAAATATGGCCTCAGACACTTCCTAGCTGTGTGACCCTGGGCAAGTCATTTAACTCCCATTGCCTAGCCCTTACCACTCTTCTGCCCAAGAACCAATATACAGTACTGATTCTAAGACAGAAGGTAGGGGTTTAAAAAAAGAAAAGAAATCAGAGGTCCTGGGTTCAAACGATACCTCACATATGTCCTAGTTGTATAACCCTGGACAAGTCATTTAACACCCATTCCCTAGCCCTTACCACTTCTCTGCCTTGGAACCAATACACAGTTTTAATATTAATATGCATAAACCCTATGAGGGGTACAGGGCAAGGATTAGGTTCCACACTTTATATAGATAAGGAAACTGACCTTCAGAGAGGCTGGCCAACTTGCCAACAGACTCAAAGATAGAAAGGCTTTGAGTTGGCCATGGAACCCCAACCTCCTGGTTCCAAGTCCATTTTTCTTTCCATTACATTTACTGAAGATCCTCTGACATTCCCTTCTAGAACAAAGGGTTGGCTTGAAAGTCAACTCAGAGATTACCTAACAAGCTAGAAGATTCTATCCAACAAACATTCCCAAAATGAAGAAGTCCATTACAGAGATCAAAGGAAGATGTCATTATTGATTTGAATTCAAACTCATTGCTCCCTCCATTGAATGGACCTCAGTCCCTAGAACAGGGAAAGTGGAATGGACAGGTCCCTTGAATCCCAGAGGCAAAGCATTCTTAAAGAGGACTATGGAGGCTTGAAGTTTGGAGCCTGCTGGGCCAGCACTGTGACAAATATTCCAGCAACGTTCTCATTCTTTAGTGATCAAAGGAGCTGGAATTGAACTTGCTGTAATCATCCGTCAGGGAGTTTGCTTAAAATTCCCCTAATTATGGAAGAGCAGAAGATTGCTACACAGTGTGCTGAATGGAGAAATCGAAGGCACCCTGCTCCCAGCTGCCAGGGGAAAGACACAAGCATGGAAGGAAAAGGGAAGACCAGGAGACAAGAGGAAGGGAAGTTTGGTAACAAATGGCAAGATATGAAAAGAAAAAAGGGAATGATTTTTCCTCTCTCTCTCATTGACTGTTGACAATCCCTTGGAGTTTAGGTTAATGTGACCAGGAGAAGAGAGAGGCATTTCTATTAGCTAGAGGTTGACACCAGTTGGGCAAGGCTGTGTCCCTGATGTAGGAGAAGGTGCTCTCTCTCTCTCTCTCTCTCTCTCTCTCTCTCTCTCTCTCTCTCTCTCTCTCTCTCTATCTCTTCCCCCCCCCCATACTAACACAGGGCCTGGCACATAGTAAGTACTTTGTATATGCTCTGTACTGATAGACTAGAATGAATGGGGGGAAAAGAGATTGGTCAGTGAGGAAGCTGATGCCCTGACCCAAGAGGCTTCTATGGGTGGATCCTTAAACTGGGTAGCACAATACTGTCTAAATTAAAGAAAAGAGGAGATCCAATTTCTATCACCTTTGGAAACTCCCAGAATGATAACAGATACAACATTGGACACAATAAGTCTAGGCTGAATACAGTACTTTAAAGAACTATTGACATCAGCAGGGAATGGATGAGTAAGAGGTGAGGGTGATATGATGCTAAAAAGAAAAAATAGTCAAAAGTCATTCAGAGTAGACTTGTTGGAAAAGGTGTGTTGAGTGGGGTTTAGAAGAGGAGAAAAAAGCAGACTGTGCAAACACCAGAATAGCAGAAGCAGAAAAAGTAAGAAGAGAATCGGGTTGGGGTGCAGCTAGGTACTCAGTGGATTGAGAGCCAGACCCAGAGACAGGAGATCAAATCTGGCCTCAGACACTTCCTAGTTGCATGATCCTTGGCAAATCACTTAACTCCCATTGCCTATCTAGCCTCTTACCACTCTTCTGCCTGAGTGATTCTAAAATGGAAGGTTTTTAAAAAGAAAAAAAGAAGAGATTCCGGTCAGATTTGGATTATCTTTGCTGGAGAGGAGAATCCAAATCTGGGAGATGAGGGTAATAAATATATGTGAGAGATGAAGGGGACCAAGATGGGGGTGGAGAAAGGACTCTGAATCTGGGCCACATCTGGACTTGGAGCAAGGATCAGTTGTGATCCCCTGAGCAGGAAGTTCAATTTGACTTAACAAATATTTATTAAGTGCCTACTGTGCAAAGAGAATTGAGGCAGTTCATGGAAAAACACTATGCTACACAAGGACCAAAATAGCACATTAGTTAGAGGACACTTGTCATTGATGGATGAGAGTGGAGAGAAGGTAAAGAGGGGAGCCAAGGAAGTCCATTAGTAGAAAACACCCCAAAGGGGAATAAAAACAAAAGGTTGAGGTTCCTGAAATCTTGAATACCTAACCAAGAGACTCACCTTCCCTTTTTCCATTAGGGAAATGGGGAGGACTAATCTGGGGAGTCAAGAAGAGGAATATTTTTTAAATTCCCTCTAAAATGATAACAAGGAAGATTCTTCTATAATCTTTTCTGGTGTATGGTATAATAGAAAGAACAGGGTGCACAGGATATTCATGGAAAACCAGTGACTCTAGTGTGAGGACCTGCCAGGCCCTTTTCAGGGATGTTTATCCACCTTTGGTGTCCAAAAGCTGTAGTATGTGCTGAAACCACATCCTGATGTCTCAACAGGCAGGCTAAACTAGGTTGAAGGTACTTGACAGTTGTGGGGGTGTCTACACTAGGCATGTGAAGACTTCCTCCAGCAAGTGGAGTGGATTAAGAACATTGAACATAGCAGAAAAGTGAGCTATGGGATCCCTAGAGCTTGGTTAGGCATATAAGAAGCCAAGGTCATCCACTGCATCCTGAGCCATCACCAGCTGTCTTGACTTGGGCTTTGCCACTGAACTGTGACTGGAAGAGAGAGTGAGGCTGATGAATTTGTGCAATTCTCACTTAAATCCAATTTATGTTTGAGTCAAGGAGATCACCAGTGATGTCATTTTGGTTCCCTTTGAGTATGAAGGACAATAACCACCACCAATTAATAGAAAGAACATTAAGCTAGAAGACTTGGGCTCAACTTCTATTTCCACTATGTATTCAGGTTGTCTTTGGACAAGTCATTTTCTCAGTTACCTCACATATGAAGAGTTGAACTAGATGATCTCTAAAGTCCTTTCTAGCTGTGAGAGTAAAAATGAATGAACACTCCAAGTATTTAAATTTATAGGATTTAATAACAACAAAGTGAGAGAGAAAGGGGTTCCTTCAGTGGAGTGAGCAGAACAGACAGTGCTTTACCAAAGCAAAATCCCAAAAAAGCCCTGCAGTGTGGGTTTCAGCAAAATGTATCTCCCAAGGAGGATTCTTCTATAATCTTTTCTGGTGTGTGGTATAATAGAAAGAACAGGGTGCACAGGATATTCAGGGAAAACCAGTGACTCTGGTGTGAGGACACCAAGTGAGGCCATAACTTAAAAGGATGCTGGGTAAATGTAGTTCAGGTGTATCAAATTTCTATTTGCACATAGCCCTGAAGCTTTGTGATCCTGAACAGAAAACTTGTTCCCTTTCATGATCCCCAAGTTCCCATCTTTAGCTTTGACAATTAGCAACCCCAGGATGGAGTAATCCTCCTGGAAAGCCCTCCAAGCCTAATCTGGTTTGAACTACTCCTAGAACCCAAGGTCTTGTTACTATTGAAGCAGACAGATGAAAACCATCATTGTCATCACTCTTCCCACCCACCTTCAGTGTCACCTTTGGAGTAGGAAAAAGGAGAGATTTCATCTGTTTAATTGAAAGTAAAATCAAATTCATGGAAGAGGAAAGGAAAGGGGAGGAAAAGGAAATGAAGAGAAGAAAGAATCATTTTGGTAGTGGGAAGACTAGATTTCCAATGCAAATGCTTGAGGGAAGGTTAGGTTGGGGGCAACTCAAACCATGAGTACTTTCCATTGCTTCCCAGAAGCCTTGGGAACCCAAACCATCTCTAGCCTTGCTCAAGCTGGGCTTAAACTCTTTTTGATAAGGAGGTCATACTCAAGTCTGTTCTGGTAAATGTTTAACAACTAGCTTTCCCACAAACATTAACAAAGATGTATTCATGACACTATTAAAAGCATTATTAATGCTTTTTATCTAGACAATCAATAAATCCATTCCTAACTTGTAGCATTTGCCAATTTTGAGGAGTAAATGGTCACAATGAAAATTTAACAATCAGCTCTCCTGTGCCCTTTCTACTGATTCCAGTTATATTGATTATATTGATAAATTGGATTGCTTTGTACACCAAGGTTACCTTCTGGTTTGTTTGGCCTAAATAAACCTCTCTAGGGACATAGAGGATGGAGGAAATTTTATTGTATACACTCATTTTCTTTTTTTGGTAATTTTTTTTCTTTTTTATTTGTTTACCAATTAACTGTAATAACAAATTTCCATATAAGTTTTCCAAAGTTATATGATCCAAATTATGTCCCTTCCTCCCTTCCCTCCCCATCCCAGAGTTGGCAAGGGAATACACATATTATCATGCAAAACATTTCCATATCATTCATTTTAAATGAATAATCATAAAAAAACCAAAACCCCAAAATATATACCCAAATAAACAAGAGATAAATCATGTGTTTTCATCTGTATTTCTACTACCAACAGTTCTTTCTCTGGAATAAATAGCACTCTGTCATAATTCCCTCAGAATTGCCCTGGATCATTGTAATGCTGAGAGTGGCTAAATCTATCCCAGTTGGTTATCCTATAATATTGCTGTTACTGTATATAATGTTCTGGTTCTACTTATTTCATTCTGCATCAGTTCTTGTAGGTCTTTCCAGCTCTCTCTGAAATCATCCTGTTCATCACTTCTTACAGCGCAGTAGTATTCCATCACCACAATTTGTTCAGGCATTCCCCAATTGATGAACATCCCTTCCATTCTCAAATCTTTGTGACCACAAAAAGTACAGCTATAAATAATTTTTGTACAAGTAGGTCCATTCCCTTTTTCTAAATCTTTTTAGAAAACAGACCTAGTAGTGGTATTACTGGATCAAAAGGTATGCATTGTTTTATAGCCCTTTGGGCATAATTTCAAACTGCCCTCCAGAATAGTTAGTGTCCACACTCACAAGTTGACTTGGGGAAAGTGAGAAGAGATTCTGCAAAAGGCAAAAGCAAAACATATGACATCACTTGTTACGTATATATGGGTATGTGATTTGGGGGTTTAGGCCTTTAAAAAATCATTCTATAGCAAAAATGAATAATATGGAAATAGGTATAAAATGACAACATTTGTACAACCAGTAAAATTGCTTGTCGGCTCTGGGAGGGGGAGGGAATAAGGGGGGAGAGAAAATGAATTGTGTAAATATGGGAAAAGATTTAAAAATAAATAATTTTTTTAAATGAAAAGGTGCTACAGTCTTCTGATCAATATCAAGTCCAATGGCATCACTGAGCTTGAACACACATGCAGGCATGCACATGCATACACACTCCTTTAGGGTCTGGAGTTGTGGTGGTGAGCCTATGGCACACATGTGAGAGAGGAAACTTGGAGCCCTCTCTGTGGACTCATGTGTGCCATCACCCCAGCACAGTGTTCTCCAGAATCCATTACTAGAAAGCCAGAGGGATTTGGGCCCAGTCTACTCCCCTCCCCCTCTCCACATGCACCTGAAGACATTTCTCACATCACCTGCCCTTCTAAAAGGTTCACCCTCACTCTTCTAAAGTTACCAAGTTTGAGGACTCAGTATTTAACTAGATTTGCTCTCTCTGCAACTCAAGTAGCTTGAAATGATCTGAAATTTCATCAAGCTTCCCTCCCCAGTTCTGATCCTTTATTTTTTTCTTTTTTTAAAGATAAAATGTTTTGGTGTTTTCTGTGTTTTACATAATCATAGTTATCCCCAATATTTCTCCCTTTACCCTTCTAGAAACCCATCTCATATAACAAATAGTGTTTTTAAAGACAAAACAAAATGAGGGAGGGGGAAATCAGCACAATTCTTCAATCCATTGGATTATATTGCCCCCAAATATCTACAGTGTGAATCCTCTATGGATTTCTCACCTCCATGAAAGGACTGATTGAGTTTGTCTGACTTTTTTCATAATGACATTGGGGAGTCAGTTAGAAGGGCTGGTTCTGAGATGAGGGAGATGAAAGGTGGTCATCATCTTGGTCTATGCAGACAAGAGTAACAGCTGAGGTCTTGAAGGAAACTGAGACAAGTATTGAGAAGTATGATGGAAGAAAGAGGATTCAATTTTCAATCAAAGCCCCTCTACTACTTTCTACCTGAAATGAGTTGGGCAATTCACTCCCTATCTCTAGGCCTCAGTTTCCCCTGAAAAATAAAGGGATTTGCCTCTTCCCCTCCTCTCCCTCTCTTCCTCTCTCTCCCTCTCTCTTTCTCCTCTTTCCCTTTTATTCCCCTACCCTCTCTCTCTCCCCCCTCCTTCTCTGTTTCTCCACCCTACCTCTTCTTCTCTTAAATTTTTTTTAATGAAAGGGGTTAATATTTTCAGAGAACAGATAATGAAGCATGCTACCTGGCTCCTGACAGAAAAGTGATGGATTCAGGTGTAGAATGAGACATTTTTTAGATTCAGACAATGTGGGAACTTGTTTTGCTTAACTATGCATATTTGTTAGATTTTTTTTCTCTTTTTTTCTAGTAGGAGACAGGAGAGAAAAAAATAGATTTTCATTAATTGAATAAAATTAAATTAATCTTTTTAATGGAGGGGGTTGAATTAGATGACCTTGTACTTGGTTACTTCCAGCTCCAAATTCTATAAACTTAAGAGATAAGAGTATGAATAGGGGATAGGACTTTGGGACCAAGGATATTAAATTACTAGAATGCAAGAAGATGCAAATAGGCAGACATTTAGTGTTTCCTCACACCAGAGCACTAAGAATATCCCTGGTTGGACCCTAGTCAGACAGGTCCAACTCAGACCAACAGACTAGATGGGAAGAAAATGAAGTGGTGGTATCTATAGGCAAAAATTTCCAGCAATAACATGGGACATTAGGTGGTTGATGGCTTTGCATAACAAAAGAATTGCAATTAGGAGGATGATCAGTTCCTGGGCAGGGGCTCCCTGATTGGGGTCCTGATGCCAGTTGTCTAATAAAAGCAGCCATAGTAGGAAATTGCTTTGTTTTAGAAAGGTCTCAGTGGAGTAGTCTCAACTTGGACAATGCCCAGACCTCTTTGAAAGGTCTTCCAGGAGAATTTCCAAGATAAATTCAGATTGAGTCTTGCAGATCACAGAGACCCCCTTTTTTTTAGCTCCCTCATTATACATTGAGCATTTTTACGATTGGACTAGGAAGCTTAGGTAGGTTGAGCATTCACAAAGATGCCCCATCATATACTCAACAGAAACCATTCCCTCCTCCACATCCCAAATGGTGGAGGAGGAAAAAGAACATCTGGCCCAGGGAAATATCCCAAGGGCTTTCAAGAGGGAGAAGTGGGTGATGAGAGAAGATGGCAAAAGTATGGAAGTGGGAGGCAGGGAGTGCCACAGCCCATCACCTGCAAAAACTGTACCTGTTTCCTATCTCCTTGTCTGAGGATCCCCTACATTCCATTCTTCTCTACTCTCTTCCACTGATGCTTCCTACAATGGTAAAATTGTCATTTTAAGATCAGTCTTTTTTTTTTTTAACACTACCTTCCATCTTGAAATCAACATTATGTATTGATTCCAAGACAGAAGAGTGGTAAGGGCTAGTCAATGAGGGTTAAGTGACTTGTCCAGGGTCACACAGTTAGTCAGTGTCTACAGTCAGATAAGACCATTCTTCTTGATGGCCAATAGCCTAATGGCAGAACCACTATCACCAGCAGCGCTGTCCTCATCCCTTACACTGCAGTGCCAATCTGGGCTCAACTTGTCAATTCATTTTGTTGCTTCCTCTATGGCATGGGGAATCTAAAGTTTAGCCCATATCACCAAGAACATCCCTGGAGGTGATGGAAACAGGAATAAGAGAAAATGGAATCTCAATATTCATGTTCATTGACAGAGTTAACATCCCTAATAGTGCTGTCTTCATCTCCATCATTCCAGTTCCAATCTAGGCACATCTTGTCAACTCTAGATGTTCCCTCCAAGGCACCATGATTAGCCAATATAACCAAGACCATCCCTAAGACAATGGGTCAGAGATAAGAGTAAAAGGATCCTGAAAAAAAAAAGAGTCATGTTCCTTGGGAAGGCTTCCAAGTATCAAGAATGGCACATTGAAGGGGCAGCTGAGTAGCTCAATGGACTGAAAGCCAGGCCTAGAGATGCTGGGAGGTTCAAATCTGGCCTCAGACATTTCCTAGCTGTGTGACCATGGGCAAGTCACTGTTGCCCTAGCAAATCATATTTATTTAGCACTTTAAAGATTGTAAAGTTTAGATGTGGCTAAAGTGCTGGGCTTAGAGACAGGAAAATCTAGGTTCAGATTCTGTTTTTGGCACTTAATAGTAACAGACAATCCTCACATTCTGGAAGTCCTTCCAGACATTTAACCTCCTGGAGGCAGATCCTAAGCATATAACACTGATTCTACCTCCAGGGCTCTGTCTACCACATTATGGTCTGTACAGTGTGTTGATGGTTGTTTTTCTTTTGGTTTTGCCTTGTTCAACTCTTCATGACCCCATTTGGGGTTTTCTTGGCAAAGATACTGGAGTGGTTTGACATTTCCTTTTCCAGCTCATTTTACAGATGAGGAATTGAGGCAAACAGGGTGACTTGACCAGGATCACACAGCTAGTAAACAGCTGAAGTTGTCTTTCTAATTCTAAGCCCACTGTGTCACCTAGCTGCTCCATGTTGATAGTTATACAAGGTGTTTTTACATGTATTTCTTCATTTAGTCCTCTGGGCAACCCTGTATTAACCTAAGTGTTAACATATCCATTTGACAAATGAAGAAACTGATGAGAATAAACCCAAAGATCCCAGCTTTGGGGGAAAAATCCACTATTTGACAAAAACTGCTGGGGAAATTGGAAAACAGTATGGGAGAGGTTTGAGTATTAGGTTTGGATCAACATCTCATACCCTACACCAAGATAAACTCAGAATGGGTGAATGACTTGAACATAAGGAAGGAAACAATAAGTAAATTAGGTGAACACAGAATAGTATACTTGTCAGATCTCTGGGAAAGGAAAGATTTTAAGACCAAGCAAGAATTAGAAAAGATTACAAAATGCAAAATAAATGATTTTGATTATATTAAATTTAAAAGTTTTGTACAAACAAAACCAATGCAACCAAAACTAGAAGGGAAGCAACAAATTGGGAAACTATCTTTATAAAAAAAAAAAAAACCTCCGTCAAAGGTCTAATAACTCAAATTTATACGGAATTAAATCAATTGTACAAATAATCAAGCCATTCCCCAATTGACAAATGGGCAAGGGACACGAATAGGCAATTTTTCAGATAAAGAAATCAAAACTATTAATAAGCACATAAAAATGTTCTAAATCTCTTATAATTAGAGAAATGCAAATCAAAACAAGGCTTGAAAGCAGAGGCCTATATTCCCAGAACAGAGAAAAAAAAAAGATAATCTGGGAATATATAAAGGCCTGACTAAGTCACAGTTTAGGTGGCTAGGAGAAGAGTAGATTTGACCTGAAGCTGAGATGACCTTGAACTTATGGAGAAAAGGAACTGTCTTTTCCAGAGACCTAGGTAGATGTACACATCAAAGTTCAGTCTGGGCTTGATAGCAAAAATAAGGTTAATTAGAAAAAATGGTAGGATGAGCAAGAAGTAAAATTACTAGACTCTCAAAACCTATGGCTCAAACTTGGAAAAAGAAATCCCTCTCAAGTGTGGTAGCAGCTGAAAGTGCTTCAAGCCAGTCGACTGTGATAGTCATTCTGGTAATACCTGTCTTGTGGCAGATCCTCATGAAGGTCCAACCCTCATCCTATAAAAAAAAATCCTTCCAATAAGGTCACATGCCTTTCTAAGAGGCAGAATAATATGATGGATAGAGAATGGACCTTCAAGCCAGAAAGACCTGAATTCAAGTCCTACCTCTAAACTGATGGTGCCATTTTGAAGTCACTTAAGGCTCTTAGTGCCTAAGACAATTCTCTATGTTTTAAGTTGCAGATGAGTTGCATGACCTATACCCATGAGGACCTAGCACAGTGCCTGACACATAGTAGGTCCTTAATAAATATTTATTTAATTGAATAATGAAAACATTTGCCCACACCCCCCTCAAAAAAAAAAAGAGATCCTATGATTAGTTTAATTTAATTTTAGACTCAACAGAGATCATCTCTTCCTTCCCTGTATTGCCAGAGAAGTTTCGTTCAAATTGTTCCAAACTCTTTAGTCGGTTTGGGGATGGGATATACCACCCCAGACAAAAAGAACCTACTAATCCTCCAACCAGGGTTCCACCACCTTTTGGAAGGTCTTCCATAAATCCTTATTGCTAGAAATTGGATTTTCCCTCTTTCTATCTCCGGTTGTTCAGTTGTCTTAGTTATATCCAATTCTTTATACCTCCATATGGGGTTTTCTTGGAAAGATTCTGTTTTTACCATTTTCTTCCCCAGCTCATTTTACAGATGAGGAAACTGAGGCAAACAGGGTTCAGTAATTTCCCCAGGGTCACACAGCTAGTAAGTACCTGATGCCAAATGTGATGAGTCTTCCTGACTCCAGTCCTGGTCCTCTATCCACTGTGCCACCTAGCTTCTCTTTGCTACCTCCTGCTTTCCTTCATAATGATCATATGCTTCTGCTTCAGCTTTCCTCATCTTCCTTTTCCCCTTTTTCTTTCTTTTCCTCCCCTCCCCTCTCCTTTTCTTTCTCTTCATATAATTCATTAAATTATTTTAAGTTAAAATAGTAGGGACCAAAATCTATTGGTTCTGGCTGAAGTTCTTTTCTTTTTTTGATTTAACAAGAAATGTATACAACAACCACCAAGAACCTTCTCAGACTCAAACTACATCCTTTTTCCTATTTATTTCTATAGTTCCCCCTTACACATATTATCTTGCCTATAGTGCCCCCTGCTGCCCACCACATTCTCCTAGCAGCAGAGAGAGACCCTAGGGTACCTTCTTTGAGAATTCTCATCACCAGTCTCATTTAGTTCCCTCCCTCTTCCCCATTCCCCACATCGTTCCTTAAGTGATGGTAAAGGTAGTAGCTAAGTGATCTGTAGCTCCCTTTCCTTCTTCTGCTGTAAAATATGGACAGCAGGAACCACGGGAGAAATGAGCCTTGAAAATTAATCTGCTTTACAATCCTCATGAATATTTAAAAGCTGATGAATATGTAACTACATTTCTCTTCTCTTCCATTAGTGCCTGCTTGTGACTTACTCCCGTTTCTCCAGGTTTTCTTCAGTAGATGATTTGCAGAACTTTTTTTTGCCCAATGAGGCACCAGGATTTCCAGGACTTCCATCCATTCCAGAGGATAGGATCTGTCCTCTTAAAATTCCCATTGGGTCTGAGAAGGGTCCTCCTAGCATCTTTTTCCAAGACGGAAGCTACCAGGTTAATAGAAGACAGTTAACTACTGCTGGCTGGGTCTGGGCTTTTAGGAGTAACTGAGGCAGAAAGATATTTCACAGGAAAGATGGAACAGCCTAGGATCTATTCAGAGACAGCAGAGAACTTTAACCAAGATCTCTCACCTGTTCAGTGAACACATGGATGGGGGTAGGTGGGCAGGATAAAGATCACTAGAGGTAAACACAACTGCAGAGGATTGTGAGAACCAGGCAAGTCATGCCATAAGGAAGAGAACAGCGAATGTATAAAGCCCCCCAGGAGAAGATGAGAGAAGGGGGAATGAGAGAAGTAGATGATGACCAAGCATAGATAAGTTATTGGTCCAAGTTATAGCTTCAAAAATGATTGAGCCTCACACTCACTGAATGTCTAAATTGCCTTTGACATCCCTGCACAATAACTTGGATGCCTGTTCCTCCTGGATCCACCTAACCCAGACTTCATACTCGGCTGGACTCTGAGAGATCTGACAAACAAAAATATACTCCTTAGCAGAAATTCATCATCATCGTTGTTATCATCATCAGGGTTTCTCTATATAGAGTATTTTGCAACTTCAAAATGATTTTACTTGGCAGTGTAGATATCCTAATTTTCATCTTACAGATGGAAAATGTAAGACTCAGAGGGGTATTTCACAGAATCTTAGAATTAT
Source organism: Monodelphis domestica (assembly GCF_027887165.1). Lineage (NCBI taxonomy): Eukaryota > Metazoa > Chordata > Mammalia > Didelphimorphia > Didelphidae > Monodelphis > Monodelphis domestica. Next base: position 230,587,345 of record NC_077230.1, read on the forward strand.
AAGGACCCTCAGAGGTCATGTAGTCTAACCTGTATGTGAGCAGGAATCCTTCCCATAGCAGACCTGACTCAATCATGTAGTCCATGTCTGAAGACTTCTAGGAATGATGAACTCATTACTTCCCGGAATGACCTATTCCAAATCAACTTGCCCAACATGATTCAGATATCAATAAATCAATAAGCATTTATCAGGTGACTAATACTATGTGCCAGGTACTGTACTAAGTTCTGGGGATATAAAAATGAAACTATGAATGTCTGCCCTTTGATCCAGCCATAGCACTTCTGGGTTTATACCCCAAAGAGATAATAGGAAGAAAGGCTTGCACAAAAACTATTTGTAGCCACGCTCTTTGTGGTGGCAAAAAATTGGAAAATGAGGGGACGCCCTCCAATTGGGGAATGGCTGAACAAACTGTGGTATATGTTGGTGATGGAATACTATTGTGCTCTAAGGAATAATGAACTGAAGGAATTCCATGTGAACTGGAACAACCTCCAGGAAGTGATGCAGAGTGAGAGGAGCAGAACCAGGAGAACATTATACACAGAGACTGATACACCGTGGTACAATAGAACGTAATGGACTTCTCTACTAGCAGCAATGCAATTATCCAGGACTATTCTGAGGGACTTATGAGAAAAAATTGCTACCCACATCCAGAGAAAGAACCAAAGGAGTACAAACACAGAAGAAAAAAACATTGTATTGATCACATGGTTCAATGGGAATATGACTGGAGATGTAGACTCTAAATCAGCGGTTCTCAACCTCTCAATGTGTAGCAATGAGAATACATAATGCATATCAGGTATTTACATTTCAAATCATAATTGTAGCAAAATTACAGTTTTGAAGTAGCCACCGAAATAATTTTTTGGTTTGGGATCACTGCAACATGAGGAACTGTATTGCGGGGTCACAGCATTAGAAAGGTTGAGAGCCACTGCTCTAAATGATCCCCCTAGTGCAAATATCAATAATATGGAAATAGGTCTTGATCAATGACACATGTTAAACCTAGTGGAATTGTGCATCAGATACAGGAAGGGGGTGTGGGGAGGGGAGGGAAAGAACATGAATCTTGTAACCATAGAAAAATATTCTAAATTAATTAATTAAATAAAATAAAATACTTTAAATAAATACATAAAAGGAGGGGAAATGAAGCTGTGCTTGCCCTAAGAAAGCTTATATTCAAACAGGGGAAATAAATACATAGAAATATAGGTATTTACATGATTGATAGAAGATAATTTGGGGGGAAATATTTGTCAGAGCCAAGACTCAATTTCAGATTTTGTGAGTCCACATGGGGGCGGGGGTGGGGGGGAAGGGGAAGGAGGCCTCTGCTCTCCATGAACAGGAATTATGGTTCAGCCAGTCTGACTCAAAGAGAGGGTTCTCTCTTGGTGCTTCCAAGATGTGCTGGTTTTAGTTTCCCAGGCTTCTGTTGATATAAGGAAGACTATGGCCCTATACATATGTCTTTTGCTCCTCCCTCCTGGTGAGATGCAGATACACACACTAGCTATCTCAACATCTCTTATTGGATGTTTCTAAGTGTGACTGCAGGGGTTCGGTAAGAGAAAATGTATGAAATTGCATTTAGATGAGACAAAAAGCTGAGTTTGTACCTGATTCTTCTCACTTATGACACTTCATTGGCAAAAAGAACCATCTCACTGCCCTCTCAAGATCATCTCACTATATCCAAAACCCTCCCATTGCCTCTAGGACCATCACCCACATTCCCAAGACCATTTCTCTCTGTCTCTGTCTCTGTCTGCCTGTCTGCCTGTCTGTCTGTCTGTCTCTCTCTCACTCACTCACACACACACACGCATGCGCGCAAACCATTTCATGACATCCAAGACAATGTATTCCTCCTCCTGTGCCATCTTGCTATGAACCCAGGATCATCTCACTTCAGCCAGTACATCTCTCCCTCTAGGAAGATCTCATCCCATTCAGGATTATAGCACTCCTTCAAAGACTTTCTTTACTGAACACACTTAACAACTTTGAGGGACCATTCTAATTCTTTCTTGATCCAACTCACTGAAACCTTAATAAATCTCATTGCTACAGTCATACAACACCCCAAGGCCACCTCATTACTCCCTGAGCCATTGCACTGGTCTACTTTCCTTAATGCTCCACTTTAGTGTCCCTGGATCTTAGCTTCCTCCAGTCTGGCAGTGGACTCCAGAGAGGAGCAGACTCCATTCCTAGCTGCTATTTGTCTCCATCCATCACCCTGCAGGAGGAGCAACAGCAAGAACAGCAGGGCACCTTCCCAAAGCAGCAAGACTTTTCTTAGAGCCTGAGGCAGACTCAAGCACAGAATTAGTGCCCTGTAGTTGGGGAAGGGTTGAGCCTAGGGATGGCAAGAGTAAGACTCCAAGGAGTTGGCATATGAACCATGAAGTTAATCCATGGTGCCAAGATTCAGAACAGAGTCACAACTTGGTAGGGATGTCCCTGAGTTAGAAGTACTGGTGTAACATGGCACCAACCTAGGAATAGTGGGCTTGCATATCCCTAATCTTTGGAAATTTAATGAGAATATTATAATCCTTGGGAATTTCAGGCAGGAAGACACTATAATTCTGGGAATTTAACCCAAGCTCCATGCTGGAAATTCTCCCTTTACACAACCCTAGGAATTTGAAGTCAAAATGCTACAACCCTGGGAATTCATCCAGTCGCCCTGGTTCATAACTTCAGAGTCATCCTCAATTCTTCATTATCCTTTGCCTCTGAATCCAATCAGATGCTAGGCCTTGTCATTTCTATCTCCACAAGATCTCTTATATCCATTCCCTTCTCTGTACTCACATAGCCATTACCCTCATTCAGCACCTCATCCTCCCTAATAACCTCCTCATTACATGATCCACTGTTTAACTTGTTTGCCACCTCTCATCATTGCCACATCTAATCATCCTATGAGTAGTTGTTCAAATCATCTTCCTCCAGCACTCTGTTGATCATATCCCTCTCCTTTTAAGGAGCCTAGGGTAGTTCCCTATTGTCTCTTATACTGAACTACAACCACCTTGATCAACCATCTTCTCCCCCTTCCCCAATCTTACTATCTTCCCATGGAACTATTCCCTTACACAGAGCCTGTGCCCTAGCCAAGCTAACCAGATGGCCACCCCCAACACACAACCTGCTCATTCCCCAATCTGAGCTTAATGGATTAATTTGACTATTCCTCTTCATTCCATAAGTTGCCTTCTCCCTACCCCTTCATCAATCTATGTCACTTCTCTTTTGTTTATACCCTACTAAAACTCACATCTTTTAGGAGGCCTCATGATGGAATGAACCTACTTTTATTGTGGATGGAAATAGTTTCATCATTTCCATAGAAGTAAGGTGCATTGGAGGTTGTAAAATTGCAGTGTGGGCTTTGGATAGGCATTTCTCTTTGATGAAATGAGTCATCAACTTGAAAAGGGAAAGAGGGTGAGCCCCAAGCTGGGCTGGGACAGACATGGAGACATATTCTGTCTGGTAAAGAAGGAGTGATCTAGAAACACTACTTCGCCTCCATGGTAGGGGCAAAAAAGAGCATCCATTCTGAAAGGAAAGAAAACAGGGGTAAGCTTCTTCCAAAGCACCATAGCAGCTGACCAATCTGGGGTTAAGTCTTTGGAGGCAATGTATAATGATAGAAATAAACTGAGTTCCACCTCCATTATTTGATGCCTGGATGGTTCAACATAAATCACCTAACATCTCTGATCCTCAACTCTCACATTTGTGAAATGGGATTATTTCCCCACCCAGTAGCACCCATTGCTATGAGGCAAGCATTTTTGTAAACCCTAAAACATTCTATTAAAGGGATATATTACAATTATTAATTAGATAGGACCAGGTAGCCCTAGATTTAGGATATCAAAACAAGACCCCATGCTCTGTAAACTCTCCAATTGTGTGCTCTGTGCATAATTTCATTTTACTTTTTCATTCTTCTTGCTAGTAAAGTCTTTTGAAAAAGCCAATCCTCTATCTTTTATGAGCTAAGAAGGGGGAAAGTTAGTGTACATATTAAGGCTGAGGGAGCTGGGAGATCCTAGGCACCTTGGAGTCCAACCAATGACTGGTAGCAATGGAAAGACATAGGAAATTTCAGCCTTCCATGATTAATCTCAACCAACTCAAGTCATTTCTCTGCTGTGCATCTATCCCCTCCATGTTTCCCAAGGTAGTGCACCCCATAGTCATTTCCATAACCTTCATTTGTGCACCAGGTGGAAAGGACTATCTGTTATTCATCATCTATTTACCCCATTCCCATACAGATCTTCATCGGCATCCATGCTTCATCTTAGAGAAGAGACAGTGGTGTAGTATGGGAAGGGAAACACTGCTGCTTCTCTCTGAATGGATCTTATTGCTGTTCTTATGGGTGCTTTATCACCCACCAAAGCCATCAGCTTAGAAAATCCTGAAGGGCAGAGATGGTGTTTCTTCCCCTAGAAGTCCCTGCCACAACATCTAGATGATCCTACTTAAAGGTGCTCCATTATTAAGAAACACTAAGTGCTTAATGAATTGAGAGACAGGCCTGGATATGGGAGGTCCTGGGTTCAAATTTGTCCTTGGACACTTGCTAGCTGTGTGACCCTGGGCAAGTCACTCCACCCCCACTGCCTAGCCTTTACTGCTCTTCTATCTTGGAACCAATGTATTAATCCTAAAACAGAAAGCAAGGCTTTAACACACACACACACACACACACACACACACACATATATACACATACACATGAGCAGTTTGGATTCAATTTCAGAAGACTTGGTTTGAGCATTCGCTCTGACACTAGCTGGATGACCATGAATGAGTAACATCATTTCTTTGAAACTCAGTCCTTAATCTAAAATGAGAATAACATACATACTACTTCCCTTACATAGTGGTTATAGGAAATTAAAATTAATTTGTAAACCTTCTATTGCTATACTAATAATAACAATAGCACTTATATAGTGCTTTAAGGTTTGCAAAGTGCTTTACAAATATTGCCTCATTTAAGCTTCCCAACATCTCTGGGAGTTTTATGCTGTTACTATCCCCACTTTACAAATGAATAAACTGGAGCAGGCCGAGGTTAAATGACTTGCCCAGGATCACACAGCTAAGTATCTGAGGCTGCATGAAATCAGATCTTTCTAACTCTAAGTCCAATGCTCTCTCCACTATGACACCTCCTGCCACCATAGAAATATGAAATAATAATCATTGTCATTTCCAGGTATATATTTGCAGACTCGTTGGAATGCCACCAAGTTTGAGGACAGTGCTTTAAGTGAATTGGGGCAGTCTAATTTGTTGGAGTGGAAAGAACATTGGCCTAGGTAGGAGTCAGGAAACCTGATTTCAGCTCTGAATCTTCTAATAATATCAGAGATAATAATGCCTCCCTAGATGAATAGCACATTCCTAGGGACAGCTACATAGTACAATGGAGGGCACCAGGCCCAGATTTGGGAGGACCTGGGCTCAAATTTAACTTCATACACTTCTTAGCTGTGTGATCCTAGGCAGGACACTTAAGTCCATTTGCCTAGCCCTTGCTATTCAGAATTAATACTAAGAAGGTAAGAGGTTTGTTTGTTGTTGTTTTTTTTAATAGCATGTTCCTAGAGACAGCTATATAGCACAATGGATAAAGCATCAAGGGTTCTGAATCTTCTGATAGTGGGGATAATAGTGCCTCCCTAGATCAATTCCTAGGGACAGTTACATAGTACAATGGAGAAAGCACCATGCCTGGATTTGGGAAGATCTGAATTCAAATCTGGATTCTTACGATTCTTGGCTGTGTGATGGTAAGTCACTTAACCCCAGTGGCCTAGCCCTTGCTCCTCTTCTATCTTAGAACTGAAACTAAGAAGGTAAGAGGTTTGGGGTTTTTAATGGCACATTCCCACATCAATCCTGTAAAGTATATTGGCAAGTGTTAGTATCCTTATTTGACATATGTTAAAACTGAGGCCCAGAGAATTTGAAATGACTTGCCTCCCATGGCACAATTAATGAATAGCAAAGTCGGGAGTGAAACGCAGGCCTTCTCAATCCAAATCATAGGATTTCATGCTAAAAGGAATCTTGGAGATGTTCTAGTCCAGCCCCCTGGTTTTACAGATAGAGGCAGAGTAACTTGCACAAGGTCTCCTAGGTGACAATTGGCAAAGACAGGATTCAAACCCAGGTCCTCCGACGCCAAATCGGGCTCCTTTTTCTGAGGCCATACTGGATCTCCCTCTAAGCAGCTCAGGATGACGGGGCAGAAACCCTTTGCCAACCATAAAGCGAGGTAGAAGGACGCGGCCGTGGGCCTCCTGTTATCTCCCTCTCCTTTCACCGCTGGGGCCCCCTAGAGAAAGGCAGAGATCCTCAGCAGGACGCCCCTCCCAGCGTGAGAACAGCATATTCGGGGTTGGATCTGCCACGTCGTGCGGCTTGCCCAGCCCCCAGCCCAGCGCCCCACTCCCCAGCGGACTCCACAGAGTGAACAAGAACTCGCCTTGTCAGACAAGCCCCATGCCTCCTCGCAGAACAAGCCGAGCGAGCCCGGTCCTTGTCGGAGGCTCCCGAGGCGCTGAGCGTAATTACCCAGCACTGGGGAGCACCGGACCCTCCCCCACAGCTGGCACATTTGCCGCTACCGCACAGCTGACGACCAGAAAGTCAGAACAATCCTGGGGGGGGGGGGGGGAGGAGGAGTGAGGCTGGGTCTTGTAAAGCAGGGTCAGGCAGATGGAAGATTGGATGTGTGCGGCTGGAGGCTCTTGATGAGACGTGCAAACTCTGGACGCGCCACCGATCTGTCTCCCAAGATTCTTCCCCCTTTACTCCAGTGAGGCCATTTTCCCTTCTGTCTCATTTCCGCATGTATAAAATGAGGGGCTCGAACTAGAAGGCCTCTTTCAATTTGAAATCCCAGGGTCCTTGACTGCTATAAAATAAATTCCTATCTCATATCCGCTGAGGTAGTGCTATTAGACCCATTTTACAGGTGGAAAAAAATGAAAACGGGTGGCTATTAAGTGGCAGATCCATCAAAATAGAAGCCCTGAAGAGGACAAGTAGGTAGCTCAGTGGGTTGAGAACCAGGTCTGGAGAGCAAGCTCTGAGATAAAGAACTGGAAAGGACCTCAAAGGCCATCTATCTAGTGAAAGCCCTCGTTTTGCAGATGAGGAAATGAAGGCTGAAACTCATATAGACAGTAAGAATCAGAAACAAAATTTAAGGGGCAATTAGGTAGCACAAGAGATAGAGTCCCAGGGCTGGAGCCAGGGGGACCTGGGTTCAGATCTGACCTCAGACACTTCCTACTTGTGTGGCCCTGGTAAGTTGCTTGACTCCATTTGCCTACCTCTTGTCTTCCTGTCTCAGAGTTGTTATTAAGGCAGAAAGCAAGGGTTAAAAAAAAAAAAGAAAGGATTTAAACCAGATCCTCTAATTAGAGTCCGTTATCTTTCTACTCTACTGGCAGATGAGCTGTTTCAGGATTTCTATTTTTTTTAACCCTTCCATTCTTTCTTAGAATCAGCACTGTGTATTGGTTCCAAGGCAGAGGAATGGTAAGGGCTGGGCAATCTGGGTTAATTGACTTACCCAGAGTCACACAGCTAGGAAGTGTCTGAGGTCAAATCTGAGCCCAGGTCCTCCTGGCTCCAATCCTGGAGCTCTATCCACTATGCCACCCAATTGTCCCTTAAATCCTATTTCTGATTCTTATTATCTATGTGAGCATCAGTCTTAGTTTCCTTATCTGAAAACTGAGGATTTTTACAAATGGCCTCTGAGGTCCTTTCCAGTTCTCTATCTAAGGGCTTGTAAACTCTCTGTCCTTGCTTTTGATTTCATTTCAATAATATGTGAGCTCCTTGGAGGCAGGGACAATTTCATTTTTTGTCTTTATATCTCCCTCTCTCCAGTGCCTAGTACAGTTCCTGGACCACAGACAACAAATGATAAATGTTTGTTGAATTGAATTAGAACTAGCTCTTAACCTATGTCTAAGTACCCTCATCTTTGAAATGGGAATGATTATACCTACCCTATTTCACAAAGTTGTAAAAATCAAATGAGAGGCTGTACCTTCTCCAGCATCTTGTACCCTGTCCGTCTGTCTCTCTCTGTCGCTCTGTCTCTGTCTCTGTCTCTCTCTGTGTGTCTGTCTCTCTGATAATTGGGCAAGCCACTTAACATCTATGGGTTTCAACTTCCTCATCTCTAAAGTGGGTATAAAAATATCTATACTCCCTCTCTCACAGTGTTGTGAGTGGAGTACTATAAAAATGTGAGCTACCATTATTGTTAGCCTGACTCAAAGGGATCTGAGCATCATTTCCTACCAGAGATCACTGAACCTGGGTCTTTTTTTTCTGAATTCCTGAATATTGTACTTCTTAGATGGGGAGGTGAGGGGGTAGGAAGATATGATAAACATATCAAGTCTCCCCAAAGTTCTGCTTCCCCTGACTAGAGCTTCAGTCCTGAAGTAGCTACAAGATTCCTGAGTAAGAAGCATTGAGATAAATGGAACAATGATTAGCAGCCCATTCATATCATTTAAAGGCCCATTCCCCTGAGCACTGGCAGCTCCCAATAGCTCCACTGCCCTCCTCACTACTCCACCTCCTTCTCTGAGTGCCAAGCAAGAAAGAATGCAGAACCCCAGAAGGACTTTGGCCTCTCTCTCTCTCTCCCTCCCTCCCTTTTACTGGCCAGCCAGGCCAGATGGATTATGTCTTATTTCTCTTGGATTTGGCTGCAGGAATCAAACAGCATTTAAGGTCATTGATTGTTCCAAAGGCCAAGTGTATAATGTACCAGAAAATGAGTTTTGAGTGCCTGGCGGGAGGCAGCTCAGTTCTGGTCTCCACTTTAGCTCTACTCCAGCCTTGAGGAGAAGGTTGGCCTACATAGTTAGGGAGTGGGGAAAAGGGGAGGGCAGAAGATGGAGTGTCAGAGTTTGGAGGGTTTGTTGCCCTTTCTATCTCCCATGAAGTTTCATAAGGGTCTTACTTTTCCTGCACCCATATGTGCCTTTCATATCTTCAGATCAACCCTCAGTTTATCTACATGGGAATTAGAAGAGTCACTGTCTCTATTCAGCCCCCATTTTCCCAACTTCATCCTCAGTCTATCTCTCACGAACAATCTCTCTCTCTCTCTCTCTCTCTCTCTCTCTCTTTTCTGACACACACATACACAAATGTGCACATAAAAGTACATTAGAAGCATTCATATCCAGTGCATGCCCTATCACATATAAGAAACAATATGATATATTGGAATGAGTCTTGACCTTTGAGTCAGAAATCCTAAACCTCAGTTTCATCATCTATAATATGGATACAAAAACATTTGCTCTATCTGCCTCTCAGAGATTAGGTTCTTGATTTGTTTGGTTTTTTTTTTAAATGCTTCCTAAATCTTAAGTAACTATATAAATAACAGCTTTTTTACATACATATTATGCATACACATGTACTCATGAAAATATAGAGTCCCTTGATGGATATCCACACATATTTACACAAAGATATGCATATACATAGACATGTAGATCCACATAGATTCTCGTGTATTTCATAAGCATGCTTAATACCATACACACATGGAATTTACCCATTTTTTCACATGGATACTATGTTTACATAGGCACATAATGATAATCAAAGCAAAAATGCTTCCCTATGAGCAGAGCATTAGAGTTTAGCAAGTTGGATCAGCACGTTGGACAGCTCCCAAATACTTCCTTTGCTCAACTCCTGGTCATGCTGACCAGCTCCTAAAGGGTCTTCTCCAACCACTTGTCAACAGTTGAGCCAAAAAAGGCAGAGTTGTTTTCTCCATAAGGAAGGTCCCCGTGAAAGGGTACAAATGAGATATGCCTATAAAAATCAAACATAGCTCACAGCTTAAGTTTAATAAAGCACCCCCCACCAAGAATAACCCTCGAGGGTAGTAGTACTGGTCTTATTATTTTCATTTTCTAGCTAAAGAGACTGAGACTGAGAGATGTTGTGTAGATTATCGGTAGTCACACAGTTTTTATCAGAAGATGGATTTAAATCCAGATCTCCTGTCTCCAAGTCTTGTGTGTACTTTTCCCACCTTTTACTGTGTTATTTTTCCAATATAAAACAATATGGATTTTCATTGAGTGTGTGAAAACAGAGGTGGAATGATCATAGCAGAGACATGTTACAACATGTTTAAACTCACAGCAACAAGATTTGCAAGGTCAATGAGTCATATACCAAAAGCTCTGTAGAATAAGTCTCTGCTATTTTCTTTCAGGATGAAGATAAATAACCAATATTCAGAACTAAGCATTAACATCAAGTTTAGAGAGAAGTTAAACAAATCTGCAAATGACCTTGAAAAGCATTTGTATAGAGGTTTTAAGGTCAAGAATAAGGCTTTATGAGGACAGGAAGGTGACTGAGTAGATAGAAAGGCAAGCCTAGGGATGGGAGGTCCTGGGTTCAAATCTGCCCTTAGATACTTCCTAGTTATGTAAGCTGGCAACTCACTTAACCCCTATTACCTAGCCCTTACCACTCTTCTGCCTTAGAACCAATACTTGGTATTGATTTTAAGACAAAAGATGAGTTAAAAAAAAACCCTTACCTTCCATCTTGGAATCAATACTGTGTATTGGTTCCAAGGCAGAAGAGTGGTAAGGGCTAGACAATGGGGGGTAAGTGACTTGCCCAGGATCATACAGCTGGGAAGTGTCTGAGAACAGATTTGAACCCAGGACCTCCCATCTCTAGGCCTGACTCTCAATCCACTGAGCTACCCAGCTGCCCCATGAATTTTTTTTAAAGAAGACTTCCTGACTAGCACCAAAGGGCCTATATTAGTCAGAGAAGATACAGATGTTCATTTTAAGGCAGCAATAGGTCATTCAATCATTAATTAAAATGTTGAAAATGTTCAAATGTTAAAAAGTTCAAATCACTAACTCACTATGAGTATGATGGCTACAGAGTGAAATTTGGGTAAAGTAACATACTGCTGGAAAACTTGAACTTGAAGAGAGTCTCTTCAAAGACTGCTATACATTTTGAGCAATGAAACTGTGCCATTTGATCTGATCTTTCAAGGGAAGCCAAACAAAATAACACATTGCTGAAGAAAATAGTCGCTGGTGATGAAATGAGAAATTCCAGCATGATCCACAAAGTACCAAAACCTACAGTGGAAAACTCCAACGTTCTCATGCCCCAACACATTTCAAGATCACAGGGAGAGACTTTGTTGATTTGTTCTTTGACATCAATTGTAATTGTTCATGCCAAATTCATCCCACAAAGCAAAATAGTCAAACTTATTGAGCAAAAGTTCTGAAGCTTTTGGAGAGATTCTATGAAGAACAAAGGAGTGAGCTGCTGCGCAGGCTTGACTTCTTCAACAGTAAGATATTTCATATCATAATATACTTTCTGAAAAGTCAGATTGGAACAAAATTAATATTTCCCTGCATGATCATACCTTAATTATCAAACTTGATTCTGAATGACTTTGGATCATACCTCAAAATTAAAGTCACCTCTAAGATTGACCAACACTGAGGAGATTGAATGGACTACTCTGAAGGACAATTCCAAAAGGAGAATTCTCCTAAGATTCTGAGTAACAGCAGCAACTTGGAATAAGTATATAGAAATCCAGAGTGACTACTTTGAAAGGTACAATAATCATTTGAATTTATAAGCTCTATTATACGGATTAAAGATTAAAGATCTAGTTTAAAATCTGTTCCATTACTTTATGGCGAAAGTATCTACTGCTCTTCAGTTAGTATATCAGACCAGGTTCATTCCAAGCTAACTAGCACTTTAGCCCTGAGGAAGTAAAATAGAGAGCAAGTAGGATTTAATGTGTGTATTTCATGGGGAGAAGAATGAGAGAAATAAACTCTGCATGTCAAGAAGTGAGAAAAGGGAGAAGAATGGGAATAATACCAGATTGTGAAAGAAGAGAGGAGGGAACAGGCCTAATGAGATGAAGTGCCTGCATGAAAGAGGAATACAAAAAATGAATGGAATGGGACACCAAAAGATGAGGACAAAATATGTTATACTTCAGGTCTACCCTATGTAACATTGCTCATTTAACAATATACTTTTTCTCTTATCTTCTCTCTTAGTACCAATTCTAAAAGAGAAGAGTGGCAAAGGCTAGGCAATCTGGATTAAATGACTTGCCCAGGGTCACACAACTAGGAAATGTCTGAGGACAGAGTTGAACCCAGGACCTCCCATCTCCAGGCCTGGCTCTCTATCCACTGAGCCACATACCCTCCAACAATGTACTTTTGGGGTTTTTTTGTTTGTATTCCATTGTTAAATTGGCTTTTATTTAAAGATAGCTCTAGGAAAGGATGACTAAAAATACATTGGAAAATATTTTTTAGAAGTAATTAACAAAAATGGTTAAAGGACTATTGACTAATAGAAGCTTACATATAATAAATTATTACTTAAAGAAGAAAGGTAGTAGATACTAGAAAACAAACAATTTAAACAGTTAAAATGAATTTTAGTATATCTAGCAAATAGAAGATTTCAACTTACTGATATTAGAATTATTTCCAAATGTTTCCAATCAGATCAAAGAAGATCACTAATAGGGGGCAGCTGGGTAGCTCAGTAGATTGAGAGCCAGGCCTAGAGATGGGAGGTCCTGGGTTCAAATCTGGCCTCAGATACTTCCCAGCTGTGTGACCCTGGGTAAGTCACTTAACCCCCATTGCCTAGCCCTTACCACTCTTCTGCCTTGGAGCCAATACTCAGTATTGACTCCAAGAGGGAAGGCAAGGATTTATTACAAATAAATAAACAAACAAATAAATGAATGAATGAATAAGAATATCACTAATATATTATGATAAAACCCTGCCACACATTAGGAATTGGGATCTTGTCAGGGTAAATTGTTTCTCCAGTCTAGTCATCTCTTCAGATGACAATCCATTCATACCTTACGATGCTGAGTCACTCTTGTTCATGACATCCCACAGGTCCCTTAAATCTATTTGCAACATTGTTCTTATGGATCTTGCTATCATCTATGATGTTGTTTTACCTATAATCATGTTTACCTGGAACCAACAGAGAATATCATTCTATTGAAAGATCATTAAATTTGGAATTGAAGGGTTTGATTCACATCTTGGCTCTGCTACTGATTATCTAGATAATGTTGGTCAAATCATTTTTCTCCTCTGGGTCTCAGTTTCCTCATGTATAAAATTAGGTTGGAATAGGTAGCCTTGAAGGTCCCTTCCAGGTCTAAATCCACTAAACTAACTTCAGTAGGTGGACAAGCTTTCATCCACATCTAGTTCAGCCGTAGAAGAGTAAGAGCCAAATGAGTTTTGTAAGTAACTTCGTAGGACCTTTACTTCCTGGTAATCAGATCCTTCCTAGAATTTATCAGGGAAATTAAGCTCTAGAAACAGAAATTGCTTTACCCTATAAACATTGATTAAGCCCCTGTTTCATGTAGAATTCTGTGCTGGGCAGTGGAAAAGATACAAAGTTTGCAAATGAGAGAGTCTTTGCCCTAGCAAGCTCAGAGGTTGAATTTCACTACCCTCTAATCTCAGCTTGGATCTTTGCATTCAGAGGTCTTTGGCACCCTGTCCCTACTTTCTTCAATCCCTACTGCCACTTGCTTCCAGTCATGGGTAGCCATCTTCCCTCCCACCCTGTTGCTGGATAATTCAGACAAATTCATTTCTTCCAGAGTAAACTAAAAAAGGAATATGCATTCAGAAATCATGTACAGTATATAAAATAATTTGATCTAAAATAGACTAGATGGCTCCAAGTCCACAGAACAATCAACTGAAAAATTAATATTTTAAAATTAACTGAAAAAAAAACTTTAAAAATTCCCAAGCTAAATCTTCAGCCCATGATGATTCCTAAGGCCCCATAACTTCCAGTTCCCCTATAACACCAAACAAAAATTCTATGGAAGGCAGAAGATTCAAACCAAAGAGAACTTTAAAGATCACAGAGGGCAAACTCCCCTTTTTATAGATTAGGCCCAGAGAGGAGAAGTGATTGTCCTAAGGTCACACAGCCAGTAAGTGACAAATATGAGATCTGTACTCAAGTCATCTGACTCTGAAACCAGCCCTTTTGCCTCTGTACCATGCTATCTTCCCTTACTGAGAGCAAACTTTAGCCTTCTGGGATTGGCATAGCTAGACTTTCTGGGCAGCATGCATTCATTCATTCCACAGTTCCAGACTGTCCAAACACCCATACAACAATGTTGCCTTCATCTTGAGGAAGAGCAGAGTTGAGGAGAGAGGAAAAGAATGACTTGCACAACTTCACCATAAGAAAATGGCTCCATTAAAATTTATTTCTAAAATTATTTTTATTTTCCCTCCAATTACATGTAAAAACAGTTGCCAACCACTAAAACTTCTTATTCTTGTTTCTTTGTCTCCTAAACCTACTCTATGCAGAGAAGGGTCAGGACTCACTGATCCTGAACTCTGTTCATTATCTTGACTATTGCCTTTCAATTTTCCAAAATTGATTTTTAAACTGGCTTACTAGCATAGTGATCTATGATGCTGAAAGTTGCCCTTGGATCCTGTCTCCCCCATCTCCACCCCTGTAGTGAGACTAGAGCCTGAGGAAATGGACTTATATTGCAGCAAGAGCTTTGAGGGCAATTATGAGGAGGGAGAAACTACCTGATAAGCTCTTAAAGCTCTAGAACAGAAAAAGGAGGGAATCTCCATAACTGTTGACCTTGTTGGCAAGTAAGTAGAGACAGGGGACTAGACTGGATGGCCTCTCTACCAACCTACAGCTTTGTACACAGGGAAGCCATGACTGTCTCAAGACAACTGAAGGAAGGTAGTTTGCAGCTTCTCTGAAAATTCCAGTGTCGTCATTTAATGGGAAAAATCTCTGCTAATGAATGCCAGGGATAACGGTGACTTCTTAATAGGACCTTTAATGAAGACTCATTTCAGCTTTTATTAACATGGAGAAGAAATAAACATTGTTTCTCTAGCCATCAGGCACCAGCAGGAATGAGAATTAGTACCTTAGCATTCTCCCATTCCCTTCCTCCTGAATATCTATTGCAACAAATGCAATTATGATCCTTACTAGCTCCCAGGGCAACAGGGAGGATTGAGATAAGACCTACAGAAGAACTTTCTGGGGAGGAGCACTGAATAGTGGATCTTCTTTGAAACTTCTCTCTGTCTCTCTGTCCCTGTCTCTGTCTCTGTCTCTGTCTGTCTGTCTGTCTGTCTGTCTGTCTCTCTCTCTCTCTCTCTCTGTCCTGGCAAAAAGTAGGGTGGACAAGATTGGAAGGTGTCTCTACTAGATTGTGATATTGGGGTGTTTCTGGATGTGAGCCTCAGCCCTGTATATAGTTTAGGAGTTCTACTTAATTGTCCCATTTCCCAAATCATCCCTGTCCTGGGCCCCAGTGGGAACCTCAGTAAGAAGATGAGAATAAGTATGAAACAAGTCCATTATTATCCCATCCTTGCCGATTAACCCATCCACCAATAGTTAGCACACAATCACCAAGTTAATTAGATGAGTCTCTGGGCCCCAGTCAGTTAGTCAGGCTGAACTAAGCACCAAGGTGGCTGGAGCACTGAACTAGGCACTAGGCAGAGATGAAGAGGAGAGCCTTGGAAAGAGCCCAGAACCAGGTTTCAGGAGATTGTGAGCTGTTGTTAGCTCTTCACCCTGATCACTTCTCCTTTTGGAGACTTGGTTTCTTCATTTGTAATATGAAGGGGTTGAATTGAGGTCCCAACTCTAGGGCTCTTGGAAAGCTCCCAATCTACTGGGGAGATAATCACCCCCCCTATAAAACATTACCTAAGCAAATTCAGTGGAGAAGGAAATGGCTAACCACTCTAGTATCTCCACCAAGAAAAGCCCAAAATAAGGTCATTAAGAGTCAGACATGAGGGTTAGTTGGGTGGATCAGTGGACTGAGAGCCAAGCCCAGAGATAGGAGATCTTGGGTTCAAATTTGACCTCAGAGACCACAAACAGTCAAAGGACAGTGAGTTAGGTGAGGCAAATCTAGGAAGACTTCCTAAAGGAGGTAATTTCAGAGCAGAGCTTAGAGCAAGGAGACAGAAATACATTATCATCATAATTGTAATAACTCAAATTTTATTTCTAGCGCTTTATAGTTTGGGAAGCCTTTCCTTAAAACAGTCTTGTGGCATAAGTAGTACACATATCATTAGCCACATATTAAAGATGAAGAAATTGAGGCTCAAGGAGATTGTGACTGTCTCTGGAGTCAGAGGAGTCAGGTTCAAATCCCATCTCTGACATTTCCTATGTGACCCTAAGCAAGTCACTTAACCTCCCCCAGACTCAGTTTCCTCACCTATCAAATGAGGGGAAATTCAGTCAATGATCTCTGAGTCTCCTTTCAGTCATACATTTATTATCTGATCAACCTTGGATCAACATCTATGGCCTGACTCTGGTCACAGGGCTAACAGGTGTGTTAGAGCAAGGAAGAGCCAAAATTAGCACTGACCAATTAGGGGGCGAATGGAGCTTTGTCCTAGGTTCCCACATGAAGGGAGGGGCCCACTCGCCCCCTGGGTCACCCCAAGGTAATCACAAACCCTGCAACTTGGCTTGAAGTCCTTCCACAACCACTCTGTAAAACTGTCTGCAGACCAGGTCATGCCCTGCAAGCAGAGGAGCTATCCCATTGGCTGCCACTGTTCTCCCTTCCCCAACTATCCTGTGTGCCATCTTGACCCACTCTTCAATTGAATTTACCCTTGATTCACAGCTCTAAAGCCAGGCTTCAAACCCAAATCTACTGGAGTCCAGACCAGTATCTCCTACCATACTGGTCTGACTGTGCAGATTGCCCTGCCAGGGCTTCTTCCTTAGCTGGGTGGCTCTCCTGTCAATGGGAGGTTGACTTGATTGGAGTTGAATCAGTGTTGGCACTCAAAGTTGATGAGAGGAAGAAAAGGTGGGAATGAGGGGGGCCCTAGCCCAGGCAAGGGCTAGGGAGTGCCAGGAGAGTGCCAAAGAGACAGTGCCAGGACCCACCTCGACCTGTAGCTTCATTCATTTTGTTCTTCCCGCCAGGCTCCTGGCACTAGGTTGGAAAGAGAGACTCTACAACTCAATGAATTTGTCAATAGGATTTCATTAAAATGCAAAGGGGAGCATGGAGATTTTAAGAACCATCACAGTCGACTTAATCTATTTTCCCAGTGAGGCTTATACCCCATCTGTTCACAGAGCCATCAACAAGAAGCTGCCCCTAGAGAGAGTAGGATGACCCAGGGGAACCAGAGGCTCTGATGAGGGGGCATTTAATAGAGGCAGTGTGGCGCACTGCTTAGAGCACTAAATCTCAAGTCAGAAGACCTAAGATGGAACCTATGAGACATTAGGCAAGTGCCCCTGCTCTTGGGACCTCAATTTCCTTACCTGTAAAATAGGAATAATTGGCATTTGAGAGGCAAAGTAAGTGGAAGTTCCTGGCAGGAGTCAGTAAGACCTATATTCCAATAGAGTCATCCTAACCCTTCAGGACCCCAGGGGCAACTCTCTACAACTATAAATGGCAGAGCAGTAGCCAATCTGCATTGGTAGAGAGAGCTTCCTCACTGGGTATTCCCTACCCAATGAAATCACAGGTTTGACCTAGAAAAAAAAAACCAACAACTAGGATTTGCATAGTTTTAAAGTCTGCAAGTGCTTTACATACATAATTCCATTTGAGCCTTACACCAAATCTGTAAGGTAATGGAAGGAATATGCCATTTACACTAGTAAGAATGACCGGAGGCAGAATGAGATGGAAGGCAAAAGAGAGATCCAGATCAGTGGCTGCAGGGGAATCTGGGGATCACTTACAGCTCAGTAGATCAAGGAAGGCTTTGTGGAGGTGGTGCCACTTAATCTGGGTCCTGAAGAAAAAGAAGAATTTCAGCTGGTGGAGATGAAACAAGATGGACAGTCTGCATGAACCCACAGAGGCAGAAAAGTGAAAAATGAGATTAAGAAACAGCTATTGATACAGAGGCAGTTTGGTTGGAACCCAGAATGTGAAGGGAAGCAATGTGAAATAAGCCTGGAAAGGTAGGTCAGAGCCAGATTGTTGGGGGATTTAAAAATCTGACTGAGGAATTCATGTTATATCCTATTCTCCCCAAGTATTCTCTCTGCACAGAGACAATAGGGACTAGTGAACATCATGGGAGGGTGCCAGAAACTTAATCCCTTTGGCAAGGCTGGGGCTACTCTGCTTTTTTAGGAAATCCATGCTCCTGGGTGATGAGAAAGGCTTTCTAATAAAGGATCTTGGAGGAGGGAGAAGACCCAAGGCATCAGAGAAACCAGGAATTTGGGTTTCCAGTTGATTGTCCAGCAGACACACCTTTTATAATGTCCTCCCCTTTTCAAAAATTTTCTGTGGCCCTCCATTGCCTATAAAATAGAACCAAGGGGCAGCTAGGCAGAGCAATGGGTAAAGTGCCAGGCCTGGAGTCAGAAAGATGAGTCTTCATGAGTTCAAATCTGACCCCAGACACATATTAGCTGTGTAACCCCAGGTAAGTCACTTCCCTATTTGCCTCAGTTTCCTCATCTATGAAATGAGTTGAAGAACTAATGGCAAGCCACTCCAGTATCTCTGCCAAGAAAACCCCAAATGGGGTCACAAAGAGCAGGACATGACTGAAAAATGACTGAACAAAAACAAGAGCCACAACCTATAGATACAATAGCAATAACAGCAAGCCACCAGGCTGGAAAACCAAAGTGAGCAGAAAGGGTGAGTACCTTAGGTCCTTGACCCTTCTTGCTGCTGAGACAGAAGGAGGCAATGGAGGGGAGCATAAATTAATGGTGTGGAAGCTTCCACTAGATACACCAAAAAGTAGGAAGGCTATTTGCCAATGAGTAATCTGGTAGGAGAGGAGACCAGTGCAGAGTAGGTGAGCAGATCCTCTGATATGAATTAATGGGGTGCATTTCAGGGGAGACTAGACAGAATGGGGAACCGGTATCCATTAGACAGTACACAGGGTCACTGGCAACCTGGCCATCTGGCCCCAACATATCTTCTCTCCTACTCAAATCCAGCTCCCACCAAGTTGGTCTCTCCCTGTCCCCAGGAGTAAATCCCATCTCCTCCATCAAGTCCACACTGACCAGCCTAGCTCTCAGTCATCCCTCCCACTCTGAACTCCTATAGCTCCTGCTATCCAAGAATAAGATCCTTATACATATAATCGTAGCCTACCATCGGGTTTCTCCTGCATGCATGACTTTCCTCAATAGGATATAAGACCCTTCAGGGCAGAGGCTGATTTTGTCTGGTCTTTGAATCCTTAGTACCTAGCCGAGTACCTGTGGCATGTGGTAATAGCTGAATGAATGTTTGTTGAATGAATACATGCTATCTCTGATACTAGAAGGCAAATACCTTGAGGACAAGGGTCTTATTTATGTTCTTTGGCATCTCACTCTTGCTTTGTCCATGCTAATCACTTAAGAAATAGCTGTTGATGGATGAACCCATCAACTGGAGCCTCAATTGCCTTATTTTTTGATAGCCCTCTCTTTCAGGTGATTAAAAAATAACAACACAAATGCCCCATTATCAAATTTGTCTAATGATATGCTCCTTGAAGGGGGGGAGCAACTGACCCTCCTATTTGGGGATTAGATATTTCTTTGACCTTAAGCTACTCAAGAGTTTAAAGTACTTAAAGGGACTTTGCCTTCTTTTCATAATTCATCCTCCTGCCCAGCTCCAAAAGAAACAGATGTCTCCTTGCCTTGGATTCCCCCTTCCAGGTCTGCCCACTGCCCCCTCCCACCTGCCCTGCATCTCCCCAGGCTCCCCTCGCCTGCTCAAAGTCATGTAGCCAGGAATGTAATTAGGCCTTTCCTGGGACGTCATCCCTTCTGCACAGTCAGGCTGCCCGTCCAACAGGGGATAATTTATGGAAATGGGTAAAGGTGTTTTAAATTATTCAATTTAAATGTAAATAGGGGAGATGGTTTCTCTGAATAAATTGTCTTATTTATGTTCCACCCTCCCCCTCCAAGTGAAATATGGAGCTGTTTGGAAACTGCATGAGCAAGGGGGCTCCTCACCCAGCCTGGTAAATAATGTGAAGATCACCCTTGTTTGCTTGAAAAGGGATGAGAATTATAGATAGGAAAGCACCTTCCCCCAAACTACAAGCCAGGAACCCTGGCAATTGCTGGCCCCCAGTCCAGAGTCACAGCAAATATTCCTAGAGGCTCTCCTGGGTCTGTTCAATTCCCATATGCTGGTCCTCAGAAACTTTTGCCTACTAAATGAAAAAGAAAGTGGGTGTCATGGATGTGAGAGGGATTAGTTTATTCTGCCTGACCCAAAAGGGCAAAAATAGGAACAAGGCACATAAATGTCAAGGACACTAATTTTGTACTCAAAATCAGGAACTTTTTTTTTTGTTAAAGCAGTTCCTAGATGGGCAAGGTCTCTCAGAATAATATGGAAAGTATTTAAGTAGAGGCCAGATGACACCCTTCAGGGGTGAAATGTAAGAGATACCTGTCTGAGGTTGGAAGTTGAACCAGATGATCCCTAAGATCATTTCCCTTATTTTGAGCATAAAGCCTATCACCTTACAATTTTCACCCTTGAGTCCTACTTCTGTCTTGGGGGCATGGGGACAGAAGGAGGGTCAAAGCAGGATCAATTCATCTCTCTCAAATCCATGACATTTACTTTCTTTGTTGCTTGTTTGGCTGGCACCTCTGTGTTCCAGGGTGTAGAAGCTGACAGACTGGTCTGAGATTCTATGATTCAGTGCCCTATTGGGTCCAGGATGAGAAAGCAAACAATTAAACAGCCTCCCCTTTTATTGGCATAGTGGGGAAATGGGGCACCATAGGGTGCCAAGGCAAAAGAGGATGCAGGTGGCACTTGGACTATACAAAAGAGATTCCCCTGGAGTGTCCCCACTGTGTAAGGGCAGCCAGGAACAGCTGAAGCCAGTGGTAGCTGATTGTACCAGAACTTCTGCCAGAGTATTTAGGGAAGCCAGGTGATGGAAAGGGGTTGGTATAGCTTGGAACAGAGCATTCTAGACACGATGAGGAGCACAGAGTGTGCAGTAAGTAAGTGGAATAAAAGCAGGGGAGAGGAGGACTGGATTTGGGCACTGATGAGGCACCCAGGGTGTTAGCCCTCTCTTTGGGGTGATTATAAAATCATAGCATAAATGACCCATTATCAAACTTACTTGGTGATATGCTCCTTGAAAGACAGGAGAAGGACCAGCTGATTCCTCCCACTTGGTGTCTCAATATTTCTTTCCTGGGTTTCATCCTACATCTCCTACCATTGTGCCATCATTTTTATGTGTGTAAGATGTTCATGGATTTCTGGTCAATCTGGTGTCTTGGTTTATGCTGTACAAGAGTGTCAGATCCAGCTGAATTGGACCTTCCTGAATTCCTTTTCTTAATTTCACAACCAAAGAGAAGGGACACTTAGCACACCCTCTGTAGGTAGATGTGACACCTCTTTTCTCTCTATGCAGGAAATAGTGGGGGAGTGCCTGCATCCATGGAGCTCCCCCAACTCCCAGATTCCAGAATAGGCAGAAGGCAAGACTAGGTCAATTGGAAAGGAAAAGTAAAAAAAAAAATTGGCCTATGGCCACCTCTTTCCTCCCAATAATTATACTTCTTCATCCCCAGGGGTCATCTCTGTTTATAATGCCCTTAAGCTCCTAAAGCCCCATAACCAGACCTATTATACCCCACTACACATATATCCCATACACCACACACACACACACACACACATTTGGTGATAAATTTCTTTAAGTGATGAACTTTTAAATTTCTTATAAACTAATTCACCAATATCTAGAGTAAATTAATATGTTAATGGTGTCTTGTATCTTCTCTTCCTACAGGGAACTCCTAGAAATATCAGTGCCCTACCCTAAAGAAATGACTACCTAGTGTGGGCATTTCAGTCTCCACTTAGGCCTGTGTTTGTCAACATTTTTATCAATGACTCTGATAAAGGCAATACAGGAGATAAAGCAAAAGGGAGCTTTCAGGCAAGTCTCTCAAATGCCAGTAGACTATTCCTTCATCTACCAAAAGCAAAGTTTGTCCCTGGAGGTGAGGGCTATCTATTTTTCACTATCCTCTTCCTAAGGAAGCCTGTAGGTGATAACCTCCCAACAGTAGCAACCTTAAGGCTTCAGAAAAAGAAAATTAGTCCTCTGATACCCAGAAAGAATACTGACTTTAGTGTCAGAGGACATGGATTAAAATCCTCTCTCTAACACTTACTGTCTATATAACCTTGGACAAGTCACTTAACCTTCTGGTCGCCAGGTTCCTCATCTGCAAAAACGAAGGGTTTAGAGATAGGAGGTGGAGCCAACATGGCAGAATAAAAGCAAGGAAAGTTTAAAAATGAGGGGTTTGACTAGATGATCTCTAAAGTCCCTTCCAGACACAGATCCATAATCCCATGGCACACATGGAACAAAAAAAGGAACTGTCTCAGAAATAATCCAGAGAATTCTTGTCCAAGTTACCACAACCATCATCATCACCATTATCACCATCATCAATCCTCATTATCACATAGTGTGTGTTTTATAATTACTATTATCATCGCTATAATCATTATCACTATTGTCATCATTATCTTGTGGAAAAGGAGGAGGGATATGGTATAAATAATACTACAATTAGGCGAATTAAGAACTCGTTGAATGACCAGACTCAAAGAGTTGTCATTAATATGTCTCCATCAGCATAGGAGGAAATAGCATATACTTGTGGAGTGCATTTGTGAGTTCTGCTTAGTCCTGTTCTTGTCAACATTTTTTCAGTGACTTACATAAAGGCACAAATGGAATATTTGCCAAATGCAAGGCTACTTTGAGTCTGCTTTGTATGTGATATATGGGTATACACAAAAAATACATACAAATACATTTATGTATACACATGTTCCATGTTGTTTCCCTATATTGAACATAAGCTCTTTGAGGGCAAAGGGCTATTTTCGCATTTGTCTTTGTACAATGCCTTAGCATAGTGCCTGATAGATGGTAGAAACCTAATAAATAATTGTTAATTGATAGAAAGCTGAAACAGATAGATGGTGCAGTAGGGTTATTAAATTCTAAATTCAAATCCTCCCTCAGACATTTACTGGCCGTGTGACCCTGGGCAAGTCACTTAATCTTTCTGAATCCCAAATTCCTCATCTGTAACATGTGGATAAAATAGCCCTTACTTCACAGGATTTTGTGAAGATCAGATTAGAACATATGTAAAATATTTTTGAAATCCTTAAAGTGATATATATAGTTAGATATTATTATTATTATTATTATTATTGACTCTTTTGCATTGAGAAGGATAGCTATCATGTCAGACTCTCATGAGATGGAATTTGGCGTAGAAAAAAAATTGGAATAAAAAAATTAATTCTGTAAATATAAGATGCAGAAGGCATGGCTGAATAAAAATCTATATGAAAAATATCTGAGCATTTTATTTAGCCCCAAGCTCCATGTTAGTCAACAGCATTGCAGACAAAAAAAGTCACCTCAAACTTAGGTTGCATCATGGAGACTGATAGACCGTGAGGCCAAAGCCCCGCCTTCCCCCAATCCCTACTGAGACCAATAGCTCCCCTTTCCCCCAGCACCTGCCCAAGCCTGGGACAAGAACTGCCTTGTCCCTCGACCTTCTGCATCACCAGGCACAAGTCTTGGAACCAAAACCCCCAAAGCCAACCCTCTCAGGGCCATCCCATGAACTATACCCAAGTAGCCCAACTTTGACCAATAGAGGTAATCCAGAATACCTCATCCCAGACAACCACACTATAAGAGATTGTCCCCTTCAGTGTCCCCTTCTCCACTCCTGTGCTTAATAAAGCCATTTCTTCTGACTGATCTCCTCCACTCTCACTCTCTCTTCCTCCTCCCCCACCCCACTCCACTGCCTCTTCTACCATTGGCCTCCCATCCCTTTGCCCCCTCTTTTCCTCTAAATAAAGCTTTGCTGTATTACTTCATCCTCTGCCTCATCTGTCTCAGGTTGGACCCCCTGTCAGTCAGGTCTGACAGAGACATGGTACTTAGAATGAAAGTGGAGATCTGGCTCCTACCATATTCTGCTTTGTGATCAGACGGTACCTGAAATACTGAGATCAGTTCTGAGGACTGTATTTTAGGAAGTAAATTGAATCCAGACCAAGACCAACAGAAAACATCCAGGATGCTGAGGAGCCCTAGAGAGCATGATATACAAAGCTCAGTTGAAGGAACCGGGAATAGTTCACTTGAAGAAAAGAATATTTACAGGGGGCATGCCATGATTTTCACCTGATTAATTTAGGTTTGTCTCTAAAAGGCAGAATTAGGAACAATGGTTAGAAATTACAGAAAAGCAGTTTGGGGCCCATACTTCTTAAAAACTGTTGTTAGATCAGTAATTTTTCAGTCATCTGACTCTTCATTTGACTCAAACTCCATTTGGAGTTTGTTTAGAGAACATTTGACATTTCCTTATCCCACTCTTTTTAGAGATGAGGAAAGCAAGGCAAACAGAGTTAAGGGACTTGTCACACTGCTAGCAAGTGTCTGAGGCCAGATTTGAACTCAGGAAGATGAATCTGAGCACTGATGACTCCAGCCCTGACATCCTACTCACTGTACCACCCAAATGCCCTCCTGAAAATTAGAACTGTCCAAAAGTGTAAGAGGCTTTCTAAGGAAACAGTAGGTTCCCCTGCACTAGAAATCCTCAGGGAAAAAGCAAGATTAGCACCTTATTTGTGGTTTTGTTTTGAAGGCATGTGTTAAACTAAATGTTCAACATGTTCAGGTATGTGTTGAACTAAATGGCAACATGGGACAGTGATGGAAATGGTAGATTTGGAGTCAGAGGATATGAATCCAAATACTACCTAAAAATGGATGATGTTGGATAAGTCACCTAACCTCTAAAGGTCTCATTTTCCTTATCAATAAAAGAATAACCTCTCCAAATCTCTGACCACCAGGATTCTGTGATTTCTGTCCATGTCCTCTGCTTCCATATGACAGATCTTCTTGGATAGACTAATTCCCAGGAAACCCCTGAACAAGATCTTCAGATGTCCACCTTCTTTCCAGCTATTCCCTCTTATCTATTCTGAAAGTTGAGAGGCAGTTTGACCTGACCATCCTTTAACCCTCAGCTTTAGTGTCATGCTTAAGTAAAATGGATGTAGGAGACTAAATCCCTAGAGGGACAGACATCCCACATTGGCTCTGCCACTGAGATATAATACCTGCCACAGGATATAGTCCCACACTTTCAAATTGCCATCCTATCACCCTCACCACCATCCCCATCACAGATCAGAGGAAAATCTGTAAGAGATGGGCAAGATTCCTGGAATCGATTTCATGGACCTTGGGCATGATAAACAGCCAAGTAAAGAGGAGTAGCGTCCACCCAGGGAACTAATGGTCTTGTGTGTCTGGATAAAGGGTCATTCCTTTTAACAGAGCTCAGTCTTTCTGACTCAGCTCCCTTTTCCCCTCTGGCTTCCTCTCCATCTCTTTGCTTTCTCTCAAGAAAGACATAATAAGTAAGCACTGTCTGTCTCTCCTCTCTTTATCTCTGCCTCTCTCTGTTTCAGTCTCTGTCCTTTTGGATAGAGGACTGTGAACCCCTTCCTAAACATCCCCAGAGAAACCTTACAACTCATAGTCAGGAAATCTTTTCCTAAAACTA
The DNA here is from genome assembly GCF_027887165.1 of Monodelphis domestica. Taxonomy (NCBI): domain Eukaryota; kingdom Metazoa; phylum Chordata; class Mammalia; order Didelphimorphia; family Didelphidae; genus Monodelphis; species Monodelphis domestica. The sequence continues at coordinate 230,613,220 of NC_077230.1, forward strand.
TCCTTACTTTGCAGAGGAAATAGACTTGTAGCTCCCTATCTTTCATCAGCTTCCTCCAAAATTATTTCCTCTCAACCTTGTCTTCTCTGAGATAAGCAATACCTTTCCTCTTAGACCCATTTCAGTAAATCTTGATAAATTAAGAGTCTTCAGTTTAGAACAATGGACCAACTCTCATAAGATGGAATTTGACATGGACAAATGTAAAATCTAAGACTTGAGCTCAAGTATACATTGAAAATGAGAGTGAGAGTGTGGTGTGATGGGGGTACACTGGGATTAAATTAAAAGGATCTGAGTCTGAATTTCACTTCTAACACTAGTTATTGCTTTGTCTCTGTGCTTTGGTTTCCTCATATATAAATAAGATAGGTAGAACTAGTATAAATGTTACTATCCCCATTTTATAGGTTATTTTATAGGTTAGAATATTGAGACTTCTGAATCAATTAGTGGAAGAACCAAACCAAATGAGAAGACAATAAAAAGAGGTACCAGAAATAGTTTCCTTAAAGGGCTTTAAGAATGAAGAAAACAGTGTAGCCTAGAGCTTTGGACTATGAGTCCAAAGTTCAAATCCTACCTCAGACCTTGGGTGATAGATTTAATCCCCCTGTGCCTGTTACCCTTCTTCAAAATAAGGGGATTGAGCTAGACTCTCAGAAGTTTGTTTCAGCTTTAAAGGTGTAATCCTAATCCCCTCAATCTGCCTAAGAAGGGGGTCTTGCTAGAAAGTTTCTTCCTAGAGATAGGCTAGGGAGCAAATCAGGCTCTATAGGGCTCTGGGTTCTCAGACTCTTAAATGGAATGTTTGCCCAGGGCAGAGACTTTACCCAGATTTTCTGATTCCTTGTCCAGTATTCTTTCCTCCCTACAATTAAATACTCCTCTCACCTGGTTGAGATGTTCCTATGAAATAACAAAAACCCCACCCTACTCAAGGAGACAACGTCAAGGCATCATTTTGGAATTCTCCCTTTCCCTGCAGGCTCCTCTCTGCCTTGCCTCTCCCAGAGAATGAGATGACAACTAATAGGGAGGATTAGCTTTACCTTCTTCTGGGATGATCACTAACTTTGGAGGTTTCTGCTGAGTCTTCCTGCATGATCAGCTGTGTATCCTCTAACTCAGTGGTTCTCAACCTTTCTAATGCCATGACTCTGCATTACAGTTCCTCATGTTGCAGTGACCCCAAACCAAAAAATTATTTTGGTGGCTACTTCAAAACTGTAATTTTGCTACAGTTATGATTCAAAATGTAAATACCTGATATGCATTATGTATTCTCATTGCTACAAATTGAGAGGTTGAGAACCACTGCTCTAAATGTTTCTCTCTCCCAGGTCCTATCGAGGTGATCTTCTCACATACCTGTTATGGGAGGAATGAATGAATTGGATCCTGGCTACAGATTATTCTTAGAGGCTACAGGGAAGGCTCTTGCTCTGAAGAAGATTAATACATGACCATGGACCTGATTGGGAAGCTTGGAGGCAGATTGAAGAGACCTGATGCTCAAAGGAAAGAGACTTGGGGATTTAGGCGGGGGGAGACAACTGACTAAGGCATCAGGCAGGGCTGAGTGCCCCCCTTCCTCTTCCTGACTAGGCAAGCAATCATCCCCATAAAGGAAACAGCAACAAGCCTGCTTGACATTTGGACTGAAGTTATTAACAGACACTTGTTCCCAATCAGGTCTCAAGTGCCTCTGAAGACTGCTCAACTTCTAAAGAAGGGGAGATGTGGAGACTGCCCAGATCAGGGGGAAATCTCTCATTGCCCCTGCCTTCTATATCTATTTCTGGGGGGCTTCTAGGATCTAAGGATTATGGGAAGGGCTATGACAGATCCTTGAGGGAGGGTCCTGGATCCTTCACTATGAGGGAAACAGGAATAGGGCAAAAGATATAGGGTTAGGAGACTATACTCCCAGGTTCCCTTCCTGGTTTGGAAATATGGACAGGTTTTCAGAAGTAACAATGGAGTTTCTGCTAGGGTTTCTTCAGAGTACCTAAAAATGGGGGCAGGTCATCAGCAACTAGAGAGAGCTGGAAAGGTTCCCTGAAACAGGTAGTATTGAAATTCATCCTTAAAGGATACACAAGGGGCAGCTATATATGACTGTGGATATAGAACCAGGCCTGGTTCTATAAGGACTGGGTTCAAATCTGAACTAAAAAACTTCCTTGTAACTCTGGGCAAGTCACTTAACCTCTTTTGGTTAGCCCTTACCCTTTGCTTTTAGAGTTGTTACTAAGACAGAAAGTAAGACTTTAAAAAATAAATATTTAAAGGGCACATGGGACTTCAGGAGATGTAGGGAGGGTGGCATCAACCTGAGAAAAGCAATGATGCAGAGGAGGACCCATAGCTGGAATAAATGGAACTTAGAGTAATATGATATAAGATCAAAAAGGCAAGTTGTTCCAAAGAGTGGATGTCCTAGAATGCTAAGCAGAAAAGTTTGAACTATTCTCAGGAAGCAAAAGGGAGCTACTTTACCCCGGTTCTCTGTGCTCATGTCAAGCCCATGTTTTCCCAACATTGGCAGTACTAGGAAAAAAACAATGGTTCTGGAGTCAGAAGACAAGTTCAAAGATTGTTTTTGGAGCTCACTGGCTGTTTGACCTAGGGCAAGTCATTTAGTTTCCCTGAGTCTCAGTTTCCTTATCTGTAAAATGAGGCCTAGGGAAGTTAAAATTATTTACCCCAGGTTTGTTGTTCAGTTGTTTCAGACTCTTCATGACTCCATTTGAGGTTTTCTTGGCAGAGATACTGGAGTGGTTTGCCATTTCCTTCTCCAGCTCATTTTACAGATGATGGAAATTTATAGATGAGGAAACTGAGGCCAACAGAGTTAAGCAACTTTCCCAGGGTCACATAGCTAGTAAGTGTCTGTGGTCAGATTTGAACTCAAGAAGAATGAGTCTTCTTTACTCTGGGCCCCACTCTATCCACCTAAATAAGTAACTTAGTTAAATAATCTGCCCCAAGTTACATTGGGAATAAGCATCAAAAGTGAGACTATAACCCCAGCTCTCTGACTCCATAGTCAGTACTCTGCTCGCTATACCCCAACTCAATTTCTACATACGCACACATATATGGAATCCCCTCTCCCTAGTCCAAGTGGTTCCTGACATCCCAACTCCCCTAGGAACCCTCCTAGAACTTATCTGCAGATCTTATCTGAAACCCCTTCCCCCAACCCCATCTTTTCCAAACTCGAAAATTCTGCTGTGTGCCAGCTACTCAAAACCTTCTCCATTTACAGTTACTTAAAGCAAATATTTCTATCAGCTCCTGCTCATTCATTTTGTGGCTACTACAGCAACCTTGGCATAGAAGAAAGGGGAATGGACCAGGAGTTCAGAGATGTGGGGTCTAGTCCTGACTCTTACAGCGATTCGATTTGCCAGCCTGAACAAGTGGAACATTATTTCATCACTGCACAAAGACATCATAATCTCTGCCTTGCTTACATTCACAGGGTTATTGTAAAACTTAAATGAGAGAATATGGGAGAAATTGCTTTAAAATCATAAAGTGAAATGTAAATGGGAACTATAATTATTTCTAGTCTGTAAACTCTGTGAGGACAAGAGCCTCATCTCAAATAATATTCATCTCTGTGTCTCTCCCAGAACTGAGAACAATGCCTCTCACATAGTAGGTGCCTTAATGAATGCTTGTAATTGAATGCTATTGAACTGATTGTAATTACTCTCAATAAATTTAGAGGTGGGCACAGTGGGTTGAGATGGCCATGGACTTAAAAAGACCTAGGTTCAAGTCCTGCCTTCAATATATATTGGCTGTGTGACCCTTGGCAAGTCACTTAACTTCTCAATGATCCAGGCAACTCACTAAGACCAGCTGCCAAATACATGCTGGCCTGCATTGGTAGAGAAAGTTCTTCACCTGAACCATATGTGTCCAGTCAAAAAACTGATTGGTACTCTCTGCCACCGATTATTGCATAGCTCAGACTTTCTGCTATTATGTTTCTCCAAGACTTCACCTTGTCACAGAGATGGGTTCTAGAAAGTTAATGCTAGGGGACACAAACTGGCTTGTGTAGAATGCTATCCTTGTTGCATCATCTGTTCCTCCCAAGAATCATGCTAGGAAAGCAGCTGTTATTATACCCATTTTATAAATGAGGAAACTGAGGGTTAGTGAGTCAAAGTAACTTGCCCAACTGCACACAGCTATTGAGTGGCAGGTGCAGGATGGAGACACTTGAACCCAGGTTTCCTGTCTAAAATTCTCCAGGTAGAGAGAGAACTTCCCAAAGAAGCAATTCTTCCAATCAGCATCAAGCCTTCGACCCCCCAGCGACCTGTTGGAATTCATTTCAGTCACCAAAGCTCTCATTTCTATTAAAACTCCATTTGCCAGGGAAGCGAAAAGGTAATTATGATCCTTCGTCTTAAATCACTCTGCCGCTGAATTATTAAAGGGAAGAATTAAAAATAATCAGGCTTTTTCATTACACTTCATAGCAAGGAAATTAAAGGTGTAAGAATGTATTTTTTTCCTTGAATTTAAGTATTCATTTTGGAGATTTATAGGGGAGTTGAAATGATTCCCTACGTGCCTGGCTCTCCCTTTTATGAAAGGGGGAGAGAGAAAAAAACCTTGTAAAATTAAAAGGGAGATAGAGCGAAGAAGGGATTTAACATAAAGAAGTACATCTGAGTGTTTTGCATTTTAATACATTTTTTTTCTGCACAATTACACCATTGAGTGATATGGCAGGAAGAGATTAGGTTGCTGCTAATTTCAGATACAGGGTAGTGAAAATGAAAAGGGGTGGGGGGTCTCAACAGCTGTTGGGTCAATGGAAGCATGCTAAGGCAGCTATCATGGCTAACTCTGAAGATCTCAAAGCACTTTGTGAAGTGAAGGGTTTTGGCTTCCAAGATGTTCCTGATCCTTATGGACCACCCAACCCCCACTCTGGGACAGGCAGGACATAGAAACTGGGTTTACTTTAAAGAATACTATGTCTGGGAACAGCTAGGTGGTTCAGTGGATTGAGAGCAAGAAACAGGAGGTCCTGGGTTCAAATTTGACCTCAGACATTTCCTAGTTGTGTGACCCTGGGCAAGTCACTTAACTCCCATTGCCTAGTCCTTACCACTCTTCTGCCTTGGAGCCAATACACAATACTGAGTCCAAGACAGAAGGTAAGAGTTATTGTTTTCGGGGGTTTTTTTAAGCAGTATATTTGATATAAATCAGGAAAAGAATAGAGCTAGAGCAGCACAGGAAGATTAACAGACAGAAGGACTTCGGTACTGTCTGAGTCAATAAATCATAGAAACATAGTCTAGTAAATCAGAAACAAACTTTCTAGTAAATCAGAAACAAACAAGCTCATCTTGTCCATTTTACAGATGAGGAAACTGAGGCCTACAGAGGTTAAGTGACTTACTCAGGACAAAAGAGAGACCTTTCTATCTACCTGGTCAGAAAGAGAAGTTTTCTTACTTAAAGTCAAGCTAGGGATAGATCAGCCTCTGGTTGGCCATGAATCTTCAAACTCCTAAACTGAGTGTCCCTAGAGGTAGACCCTGCCTGCACTGACCAGGAAATACAGTTGAAGATCTGGAAGAACAATAAGCCATAAAGAAAGTTCTAGCTTAATGAATAAAATAGAGCCCACCATCCTGTCACAGTTAAGAAACAAGTGTAACCTCTACAGTGTCATGAATTTAAATACACAGAGGGTGGGGAGGAAATACTAGCTCCCAGAATTAACAGTTTACATTTATAAAGTGCTTTAACGTTTATAAAGAATTTTCCTCTCAATTCTATTAGGTAGATAATACTATCCCTCATTTTGCAATACATGGAGTGAACCAGGACAGGAGAGCTTAATCTGGGAAGCCTTCCTGGAGAAAGTGAGTCTTGAGTATGTTTTTAGAAATGTGGAGAGAAAATTGGTTCAATAGAAAGGGCGCTCTAAGCAGGTCACATGGATTCACTCTGTGCATCATCTCTACTCTTCCCTACTTCATAGGAATAGTTCAAAGGCATAGATGAGAAAAAAATCTCCAGACTGACTTCTCCATCACTACAGGTCTTCAGAGACAGACTGAATTGCCACTTGTTGGGGATGTTAACAAAGAAATTCCAATTCAGGTACTGAATTAGATGACCACTGAGATTCCTCCTAACCCAGAGATTCTTTGTTTCTGTTCTTCTGACAGTGGATTAGCCTGAGAAGTAGCTAGCTCCCTGTCAGACTAGATGATCCTCTAACAAAATGTGGTTTAGGAACTGTTATGTGACGTAACATTGGTCTAGATATCTTCTGAGGTTCTTTCCAGCTCTAAGATTCTATTAATAAGTCCTGAGAAAGTGTGAGGAGATTCACATTATTGGCAACAGCTGGGCCATACCAGCTCCAACCCAGGGAAGGGCCCCAAGAGGAAGAACCCCTTCTCTATCCAGATGTGTACCAGCTCCAACAGCTGGCCTGCTTCTCACTGGCTCTACCCTGGGCCCCTGAGCAGCTATGGCAATAGAAGTGAGGAAACCTTACCTCTGTCCTTATTCTCCTTACCTCTTTTCTGCCCACACTAGCTGGCAACCCAAATCCAGGAGTGGGTAGATGAGGAGAGGAATGAACCTAGAAAGGAGATGTGCCTGGAGAGTCCCCCCTAACTACCTCCTTCCCCCACCTTCCCAGCGGTAATGAATTGCAGGAAAACGCCGCTGAGAGGTGTCAGAACAATTTCTATTAAACATAATTTCCTAATGAAAAGGTTACGAGGGAGTTCGCTGGAGCTAATCAGGATTGAATGCTCCACTCCAACCATTCACTGAGGGAAAAAGGCTAGGGGCCCCTGTCCATGGTGCTAGAGGACGCAACCCAGTCAGGGCCAGAGGAGGGAGGATGCTGACTTTTAGGTGTCTGGTGGAATAAAGCTCTGAGCAGCTGTCTATATGCTTGAAACTCTCTATATATATTCCCTTCCCCCATTTAAAAATATTTCATGTGTCACCTCATTAGCTTAGACTCTCTAAGCAGTGATTATACATAATAACAACCCACATTTCTATAATGCTCTAAGTTTTAGAAACCATTTTTCCATTGCTTTAAGAAAAAGCCAGCTACTGCCCTGAGAGAGAAAATAGAAACATTATTGTCCCTATTATACATCTGAGGGAAAGTGAGGCTCAGTTTGCAAGACTTGCCCATATCTTGGGATAATAAATATCAAAATCAGGATTGGAACTCGTGTCTCCTAACTCCATGATGAGCATCCTTTCTGCAAATCAATGATGAAATAGAGAGATACAGTAAGAGAAACTTGTTCTGGGTCACTCAGTATACTTTTGTGGGAAGAAGAGAGAATGAACTTAGTTTCAAGAAACCATCATTCAAAATCCAATACACCCTACCCAAACTTAAACTCCCACAAGATCACTTCATCAAAAGGAACTTGGAAATCTTTAAGTGGGAAGGAATTGAGTGAGGTGGGGTATTAAACACACCATAATTCAAAGTATTAAACGAAACTCAATCCCACAATTTTTGCCTCATTCTTGAGTAAGGCCCTGGGTTCAAATATCTGGCTTCAGACACATCTTAGCTATGAGACCCTGGGCAAGTCACTTAACCCACATTGCCTAGACCATACTATTCTCCTGCCTTGGAACCAAAACATAGTTCTGATTCTAAGAAGGAAGGTAAGGGTTTGTTGGGAGTTTTTTGTTTGTTTTTAAGTTTTTTAGAGAGAGAAAATAATGAGATGATGTTTACTACTAGAAGGTACCTTGGAGATCAGCCTCTTCATTTTACAGATGAGAAAAAATGAGATAAGAGAGGTTAAATAAATTGTCCAAAGTCACACAGATAATAAGTACCACAGCAGTGATCCAAATCTAAGCCCTCTTACTCAACTCCAGTCTTGCTCCATTCTCAGGCAGGAAAGAAAGGAAGTTTGTTCTTCCTAAGAAAAACTAACTGTGCTTACAAAAATGCCATGCTGTGTCTGAATTGCAGACATAGTATCTGAAAGGAACTAACCAGTCTCTAGGTTCAGTGCCTTTCAAATTAAACCCTATTAAGGGAAAACAAATATTACAATACCTCTGTTTTCCAGTTAATAGAATCATAGAAATGAAAGAAACCTTAGAGAGGAACTAGTCCAAACTCCTCCATCAAATGGCTTGTCCAAGTTCATGTGGTATAAGAGGATCTTGGACTCCAAATTCAATGCTCTTTATGAATGTATTGAGTATGTGCAAAGTTAGTGGTTCCCAAAGGGATATGCATACTAGATCCTGTAGTTAACCTACATCAAGGACTTGTCTCTAAGCAGGGGATTCAGCCTTCTTTCCTGTCCCATTCGACTCTACTCAGTTTAGCAGCTGAATTTCCATTGTCACCGAGTTTGGAGCTTCTAATATGTTGAGGGATTCCTCTTGAGTCACCCAGAAATTGTTATCTTGCTTCCTCCAGCCTAAATGTTGACATGGAATAGGGGAAGGAGTTGGTGTATAGCTGAGAGTAACAGGGAAAGATGGGCAAATCTGAGCTTTAATATTAATCAGTTCTATTGTCTTTCTATATAGGGATTAGTGATCAAAGCTTAGGGAGAGAAGCCCTTTGGAAATACAGCCTGGCCACAATCAACAGTCTCACAGTAAGATCTAAGACTCGTGGATCTTGAAGGCCATATAGCACAAAACTTTCATTTTACAGATCATAAAATTGAGGCCCAGACAATTAGAGTGATTTGCCCTAGGTCATACAGGCGGTCAGCAACCAAGGCAGAATTTGTATGTAAACCATGTGAAAAACGGGAACAGGAGGAAGAGATGGAATTTCATCTATGTCCTCAGGACCCTAGAAGCTTTGGTTCTAACAGGCCCAGAGAAGTTCTATTATCTTATCCTTAGAGGGAAAAAAAGATTGTGTGAAGGAAGAAGGCATTTAAATCTCACCCATCATCTGCCTCTCTGTAAGCTGCCATCTTCCCTTTTCCACCCAGACTAAGGAGCCTCCCCCCTCCTCTATCCCCTCTCAGGGAACACGGAGCATCCATCCCTCATTAAGATGTAGCTGTCACTGACTCTGTCACCCAACCTATTCAGGACATTCAAAGCTGGAATAAAATATGCAGCTGTCTTCTCCCAACCCGTTCCCTCTCTCTAATTGCTCCATGCAGATTAAACTGGGATATTGCAGCTCTGTCTGCCAGGAAATTCAAACACTTATTTCCTTAGAAAGCAGGCACAAGACATTTCAGCCCCCAGGGATCAGTGGCTGGATTTTCCTTTCTCTAGGGATGCCTGTGGTCCTTCCATTGATCTCTTTTCAAGGAGATCTACCACAAAGACTGGGAAATAGGATGAGCAGTAAGTAAGGTATGATAAGAAGCATGTTGGACTCTGAGGCTCAGACTTTAAGTTAATGAGAAATAATAATAAAATGATGATGGCTAAATTTAAATTAATGTAGAATTCCATGATAATAGGGCAACTAGCTGCCCCAGTGGATAGGGAGCCAGGCCTAGGGTCAGGAAGATCAGGGTTTAGATCTGATCTTATATACTTCCTAGCTGTGTGACCCTGGACAAATCACTTAACCCCATTTGCCTAGCTCTTGTTCTCCTGTCTTAGAGTTGTTACTAAAACAAAGTAAAGATTAAGAAAACCTCTTTGATCACAAAATGTTTTCACAGACATCATACATCAATAGAGAGTACTAGAATTGGAGCCAATAAACCCAGATGCAAATCCTTCCTCTGCTACTTCACACCTGTGTGACCTAAAACAAATTAAATAACTTCTCTGGGCCTGTTTTCTCATCTGTAAAATGAGGGAGGGGTAGCAACTAGATGGCTTTCTAAAGTCCAATCCAGCTCTAAATCTATGATCTTATAAACCTGGGGGGAAACCTATTGTCACAAGAAATCATTATAATCATCAAGTTATATAAGGTGATGAGGTCCTGGCTTGTGCTGATAGCAATGTGTATAAATAGGAAAAAATGAAGAAATATTTGTATCTGAAAGAAAGAGGAAGGTCTGGAAGGAGCAAGATCCAGGAGTCTCGGTTTCAGCTTATCCTTGTGCCTCTGCTGCCGAGTTGTCACCTGCAGGAGGCACACCCCAAAAGGACCTTGAGAAGAAGGAATCTGCTCTTACTAATTAGCTCAGTTCTTCTATTGTTGAGTTCTCTCATTTCCTCTAGCATTTTCCCATTTTCTCGTTCTCTGTCCACTTCCAAAAATTCTCCTCTTCACCTCAAAACTAAGTTGACTATATAGTTTTTCTGTTGTTGCAGATTCATGGTCCTTAAACTGGGACCCGTTCTTTTCCTATCTCACAAAATTCATTCATAAACTTTCCACAAGGGCAGCTCTTCTTCTTGCTAAAGTCACTGTCTTCTGCTCACAGGTTTACTCTCACACAGGATCCTAGAATCTCTGAATTGGACGGGACTTGAGATGTTATGGAGCCAAACCCCAAACTGAAGCATGTAGTTTGTCTACAACTTCCCCAGAAAAGATTCATCCCAGAAGCAGCAAGGTGATTCAGTAGATCGAGAACTCGGCTTTGAGAAAGGAGGTCCTGGGTTTAAATCTGACCTCAGACATTTCCAAGAGCTGTGTGACTGTGGACGAGTCACTTAACCCCTAATGTGAAGTCCTTACCATTCTTTTGACAAGGAATCAATACACAGTACTGAATCGGAGAGGAGAGGAGAGGAGAGGAGGGGACGGGAGGGGAGGGGAAGGGGGAAGGGGGAAGGGGGAAGGCGGAAGGCGGAAGGCGGAAGGCAAGGAAAGGAAAGTCATCCCATTCCTGCTTCGAGGCCTCCAGGAATGGTGAATTCATGCCCAGTTCCTCTATCCATTCCCAACCCATACTGGATACTTCTGTTTGGAAGCTCTTCCACAATTAGTGGAACTAAAATTTGCCTCCCTATAACTCCCATTCATTCTCACATCCTAATTCTACCCTGTGAGGCCAAGCAAAAGTAGATTTACTCCCCCTTCCATGTGACAGCCCTTCAAATACCTGAAACAGTGATCTTGTCTTCCCCACCTTCTCCCTCCACAAGCCATATCTTCTCCAGACACAGAACCTTCAAGTCCTTGAATAGATCCTTGTCTGGCACAATCTCTAGGCTCCTCACTATCCTTTTTACCCTCATCTGGATATGCTCAGTTTGCCAATAACTTTCCCAAAGTGTGGCTGCCAGAACCAATCACATTGTTCCTGGTGATATCTAACCAAAGCCTTTGAGTATTCTCACAAGTCATTCCTTAAGTCTTGCCAATAAAACTACTGTCCTCTCTTCAAAACCCTTCTCAAATTTCACTGTGTGTGTTTTCCTTGATTCTCTTCCCCATACAGATACAGACATGACTTGGGTGCACAATAGAGGGAAAATGAACAGATGAAGAGGGGTCAGACAAACACCAGAGAAAAGCCACAGTTTAGCTGAAGCAGCAAATAACCCTGCTTATGTAACTTGGAGAGTCTGGGATATATTTTCCCCATTTTTTCTTCCTGGTAAACTTTAGCTTAGTGAATCTGTAATCCCTTAGCTGCACCATCTGACGTTGAGGGCAGGAAGCTGAACTCTGGCCGAACAGCTGCAGGAAATCAGTCTGGGATTAATAGCCACAAAGCAGATAAGCTAGAGATTGATTAAATCTCTATCAAGCCTTTCTTTCTAAGAGTTTAACATGTCTTTACATCTCTTCATATTCAGCCACCAGCATCCCCATGAGGAAGATGAAGAAAGGGTTATTCTCTGGGATATTACAGATGAAGAAATCGAGGCTCAGAGAAGCTCAAGCCAATGTTTTTCAGTAATTCTGATAGTTTTACAAAAAATAGCAACCATAAAGATATTGGTAGAAATGGGATAGCTGGATATCTCAGTGGCTAGAATATCAGGGCTGGAATCAGGAAGATCATCTTCCTGATTTCAAATCCAGCCTCAGGCAATTATGGTGACCCTAGAAAAGTCACTTCACCCTTTTTGCCTGATCTGTAAAATGAGCTGAAGAAGGAAATGGCAAACTACTCCAGTATCTTTGCCAAGAAAACCCTAAATTGATTGCTTTATTTCAAAAATGAATTAAGATGAAAATAGGTATCAAGTGATAACATTTGTATAACCCAGTGGAAGGGCTTATTGGCTCTGGAAGGGGGAGGGAAAGAAAATGTAAACATGAAAAAATATTTTTAAAAAATAAATAAGAAATCCCCAAATGGTACCCAAGTGGACGTGACTAAAATGACTAAACAACAACAAATATTAATCAAAGCTACAGGAAGAGATGGGATTGTCTTAAGAGAGAAGGTAAAAAAAGACATACAACATTAGACCCTTGGAAATGACTCACAATAAGGAACTTTTTAAAATGAACAATCAGCAAAGGATACAGAGAAATTAGGAATTACCTGAACAGAGAACGTAGTGGGAAAGGACTAAGCAGTGTCAAACACTACAGAGATATCAAGGAATATGAAGATTGAGAATAAGCCATTGAATTTTTACATTGAGCTATTAATAGGACAGCTAAGTCATTCAGTGGCTAGAGGGCCAGGCCCAGAGACTGAGAGTTCCTGGGATCAAATCTGGCCTCAAATACTTTGTAGGTACATTCCTTGGGGCACATCTCTTAACCCCATTGACTAGTCCTTACCACTCTTTTGCCTTGGAACCAATACTTAGTATTAACTTTAAGACAGAAGGCAAGGGGTTAAAAAAAGGGAATCACTTATGACTTCTTTGAGAACAGTTTCAGTAGAGTGATGAAGGCTGGAAGCCAGAATGCAGAGGGTGATCACAAAGCCCTGGATAATAGAATCAAAGGCACAGGTAGAATTCATTTTAGGGATAAGAGAACGACCTCTTCTGTGACCAAAGAGTAGTAAGAGAGTAGGTAATGGTGCTGGAACATTATGAAGAAAGGAAGAGAGGAAAAAGGAAGAATGCAATAGGATTACAATTTCAACCAACCCTGGAAATGATCTGCCGCACTCCATGCTTTTTGCTCTGGTTAAGGAGGACACATTTAAGGGGAATAGGATACCAGTTCCCTTTCTACATCACCTGCTACTCCATTCTCTCTGACCACAATTGGCAAGTAGATAGCAATCCAGTAGGATTCTTCCCATAATGCATAGACTGTCAGTATACAACAAACAAACAAAAAAAAAGAAATGCTTTCAAAAGATCATCCATCACCTGTCACTCTCTACCTAACAGCCTTGGAACAAATAAAAATAATAGCTTCCATTTCCATAAAGCTCCAAAGTTGTTTCCTCAAAACAGCCCTGTAAGGTAAGTAGTAAAAAAAAACTTATCCCCATTTAACAGACTGAAAAACCAAAGGTCAGACGGTCAATGACCTGCCAATAGCCAGTTGTGGAGCCAGGATCAAATCCAGATCTTATTTCAATTCCTTTCTCTTTCCACTAAATTGAGATACTCACTAGGATTCAGATTTTGACTAGGAACAAGGATCCAGTATGAGTCTAAATTAAAATTAAGATACCAGTTATAGGAGCAGCTAAGCAGTATAGTGGATAGAGTGCCAGACCTGGAGTTAGGAAGCTCTGAGTTCAAATTTGATCTCAGACACTTCCTAGCTATGTGACCCTGGACAAGTAACAACCCCCATTGCTTAGCATTTGCCATTCTTCTGACTTGAAATTGATATTATGACAGAAGGTAGTGGGGGAAGCTGCACGGCTCAGTGGATTGAGAACCATGACTAGCAACCAAAAATCCTGAGTTCAAATCTGGCCTCAGACACTTCCTAGCTGTGTGACCCTGGGCAAGTCACTTAACCCCCATTGACTAGTCCTTACCACTCTTCTGCCTTGGAACCAATATACAAAGTAAGGGTTTAAAAAGAAAAAAGACAGAAGGTAAGAATTTTTTGTTACAGTTACAATTCTGTTTAGAGTGTGACTATATATATATATATATATATATATATATATGTATATATATATATATATAATAAGACAACCTGCTAGTGCCCCACTGCTTGAAATGTATTCTATTTCTCCTTCATCACAGTGACTCGGTGTCCCCTCCTGCATCCCTAGGAAAAATTACCCAGAATTCTAGAGAATCCTTGCCTGGTATGTATCAAGTCTGTACCTGTATCAGAATGACTGCTTAGAGCCCAAATGGAAACTGTTAGATTGATCCTGAATCATGTAAGATTTTAATAATTTCCCTGTAAGTCTAGGTGAGCATTCCTGTTCAAGAAACTCCACTGAAGATTCCTATAAGCATTTGTTTATATAACCTTGCAATTGAGGACACCTTTATGTTGTCTAATGAAACAAAAAAAGCACAATTCTCATTTGGAGAAAATTCCTCCAACCACCATAAAAAATAATACACCTAAGTTAAATATATCTGAAGTGCTTGGCAATATTCTTTTTTTTTCCTCTTCAGTAATATTTTATTTTTCCCAATTACGTGTAAAAACCATTCTTAGCATTTGTTTTCTAACATTTAGAGTCCCAAATTCTGTCTCTGTCTCTGTCTCTGTCTCTGTCTCTGTCTCTGTCTCTGTCTCTCTCTGTCTCTGTCTCTCTCTCTCTGTCTCTGTCTCTCTTTCTCTTTCTTCTCCCCCTCCCTCCCTCCCTCCCTCTCTCCCCTTCCTCCTTCCTGAGACAGTAAGCAATTTGATAGAGATTATACATGTTTGGCAACATTCTTGAAAGAGCCCCATCCTGTAAGTTTTACCAATATTTATAGACCTGGGCTATATATATATATATATATATATATATATATATATATATATATATATTTATATATATCAAGATATATATATATATATCAAGATATATATATCAAGGGACCACTTCAAGCAGGTCTTTGACCAACAAAAAGGCCAAAAAATATCCGAGTAAAGACTGAGAAGTGGGGAACAGGAGATAGCCCCCAAAGTAGAATTTGAGAAGCAAAGGCCAGGGCCAGAACCCCAGAGGGGAATATAAATAATAGAAGTGGTCAATTAAATCAATACTACCTCTGATCTCAGACACAGCTCTATACACAACAACACAGACCCAGGAGATGTGACCCCTGGGGAATTGAACTGACCCTCTAAGTAATGAGGATCAGAGGCAATCACATCTCACATTTTCTAGGAACAGCCAACCCAGCCAGCCCTGGAATATGTATTCTTGTGGGCTTCACCAAGTAAGAGTGGAACCAAAAATATGTGTGTACATGTGTGTGAGCTGTTATTTCCATGCTAAAGAGAGCACAAGATTTTACTACTGAGTTGACTTTGATGGTATAAAGAATGACTCATCACTACCCCCACCCCAACTCACCTTGTCAGAGCTTATCACTTGTCTGTTTCCCAGGTGCTGGGCACTGCACTCCCATCACTCCAAAACAATTCTTCTTCAGGCACATCCTCTCCCTGGAGGCCCACCAGGGTTTGAGGTATTACTTTAAGGCTCTGTGAACACATGGATTAGTCCCCTTCACCTCTGATTCCTTGTTGGCTTCTGACTCTTCTCTCTGTGACTCCCTAGTTCTGAGCTTTCTGAACTCCAAGGGACAGGCCAGAGATAATCTAGAGGGGCAAGGAATCAGTCTTGTTCTCCCATCCCTGGAAAGGCTAAAAGGATACTTTCATACCCTATATATTGCTGTTGTTCTTCAGTTGTGTCTGTCTCTTTGTGACCCCATTTGGGGTTTTCTTGGCAAAGATACTAGAGTGGTTTGCATTTCCTTCTCCGGCTCATTTGACAGATAAAGAAACTGAGGCAAACAGAGTTAAGTGACTTGCCCAGGGTCACACAGCAACTACGTATCTAAAGCTAGATTTGAATTCATGAAGATGAGACTTCCTGATTCCAAACCCAGTGCTCTATTTTCACTGCACCACCTTGTTGCTTATGTATGTACCAGTCCCTGAACACATTCCAAGACATAAATAGTACAAACAATCCAAGTAACACTTGCGCTCTCTCTCTCGCTCTCTCTCTCTCTCTCTCTCTCTCTCTCTCTCTCTCTCTCTCTCACACACACACACACACACACACACACACACACACACACAGATACACAAATATCTAATGAATCCAAATCCTGGTTTTTCCACTTCACATGTGAGCTCTCTGAACAGACCATGTAGAATGTAGGTGAGTATGTATCCAATTCAAAATATATGTACAGAGAGAGGCAGAGAAAGAGACAAAGACAGAGACTACACATAGTGCTACCTAGGTTTCCTCTTGAGGTCCCAATAGGAGGCATTTTCCCTGAACTATAAGACCCAAAGAAGTATGCACAGACCCCCAGTAAATGTCATGCCCCTTTAGAAGTCTGTCTTTGTACTGGGAGCCTGTGCTAATCTCAAAGTATGGTGTTTATCAGCAGGCTGGTCTGAGCATGGAAGCAGCCCTTGTTCTCTCCATAATAGGAAAATCCATCTATAGAGGGCTCTCTCTTATCTGAACCAAGAATGGGCAAGATAGATAGGACTAGATCCACAGACATTTGCAAGGTTAATGTTCCAGAAGCAATTTATTTCCTCCTAAGTTCTATGCCTGCAGTTTAAGTAAGTCTACCCCCAAACAAATATGGCACCCATTGGATTCCATTGGATCTAAGTAACTAGGCTTCTGCCAAGCCTCAAGTGGACCATAGGGCAAGCCACTGTTAGAGAAAGCGAGGCAGAAGAGCAGTACCTTGAACCCCTAGAAGTTCTGGAACTAGGGAGCTATGTCTAGTCTTATACTGATATTGTATTTGACCACAATCGGGGAAGCAGTTGACCTAGCAAGGAGGCAGCAGCCTTGCCAGTTACCCTAACAAGGGTAGCGGCCTCCCTACAATTCCGAAGCTCTCCTATCAGCAGCAGCTAAAGACTGGGAACGGTCAGGCCTCTTGGTGAGTATTTAGTCTGACCTATAATGCTATGCCATTTTATGTTTCTGAAGAAGAGAGAGCAGCCGGAGGGAATCTGGTTTGTGCTCCCTTGTGTTCTCCTTTGTGTATGATCCAGAATTATACTCTATGCTGCCGGAGGTCTTAGACACAAAGAAGACCAAATGGCCATCAGGGATGGCTTTAGGTTACAAGGTCTGTAACAGTCGCGTCCTGGACGGCACTTCCTGAACCCTATACTACCGGTCGTGCCTGTATCTACGGCCAAGAGACCCCGGAAGTCAAAGATCAAGCCCCTAAGGTGCAATACCTACACATCCCGGGGAAATAAAGCAGAGCGCTCAGCCTGGGGACGATCTGGGGGAGCCCAAGTCAGAATCCCTTTGTAGTAATTAACAGGTCTTTGTTCCCATCCATGATCTCGTCAGGCGGAGCTTTAATCATCCTCTTCCCTGCAATGAGCAGCCTTCTCATTAGGGCCTTAAGAACCTCTATTATAAACATGTAAATGGAACTCAACGAGGAGGGAAATATTTGACTGCTCCAATTTCCTTTGTGCTTCTGTCGGTTTTTAGCAGCACATGGCACGTGATTTTACTGCTCAGCAGCCCGGTGCCGGCACAGTGCCGCCGCCACCTTGTCACACTTCTCCATCTTCTCTTATCAGAATTTAATTACCTTCCCCAGCTAATGTTTGGAGAACTCCTCTACATCAATTGATGCAAAAGTCAAAATTCTATTTCCCTACACTAGAGGGAGCCCTGGAGCAGGTGTAGCTGGGACCAAATGTCTTCCCAAACAAAGCAGCTTAACGGGAGGCATCTGACCCATCCCCCTGCCTTCATGCAGGGTAGCCCGACTGGGCACACACAGGTTTGTACTCTGCTTTTCCATAAAGGTCTCACGGGATGAGACTCCAGAGCCTCATTTTAGTCTACCCAGAAATTTCATGCCGGACATCTAACTTGAATCTCTCTCGTCCAGAGGAAGATACAGGCTTCTGTTCAGCCCTGAGTGGGGACTTGAGAACGCGCTTCTCTTAGATCCATAGCATCATCAATAATAGAGCACAAAGACAGGTCATCTGGTCTAACTCCCTCATTTTACAGATAAAAAAACTGAGGTCTAGAGAGGAGAAATTATTTTCCCAGGGTCACACAGGCAGAAAGGAATTGGGACAGGATGTGAATTCATCGATTATGATCCAACAACTTCCCAAGAAAGAAGAGCAGCTGGGTGGCTCAATGGATAGAGATCCAAGCCCAGAGATAGGTGGTACTGGGTTCAAATCTAGACTCGGGTACTTCCTGGCTGTGTGACCCTGGGCAAGTCACTTAGCCCCCATTGCCCAGACCTCACTATTCTTCTACCTTGAAACCAATACAATGTATTGATTCTAAGACATAAGGTAAGGGTTTTTTTAAAAAGGCGGTCAGACATCAAAGCCAAGGTCTCTTGTCAGGAAACCTGATATATCTCTCCTGGTCATAGGACAAGGGGGGTGGGGGGGGGAAGCTTTGTCATCTTTTCTAAAGGACTGTGCAGCCTCCCTGGCCCTGGGGGACAGGGACAGGTACACTACCCCCAGCTAGAGAAGTCTTCCAAAACCACTCCAACTCATTATGATCTCGCCCTTTTCTGAACCCACAGCACTTATTAACTATATCACTCACTTGGCAATTAATCATACCCAGCTGCATGACATCCCGTGTATTATTGTCTTATACTGCTATTTAATTTTTAATGTGTGTATGTCTCCCCAGCTGATTATAAGCTCCTTAATAATAGGGACCAAGTCCTATAATAGCTCATATTTTTGTAGCACTTTAATGCTTTCCAAAGCGCTTTACATCATTATTACACAGGTATAGGGATGGTCACACACTGGATCTCACCATTACCCACAAGTGTTCTACTTCCCTAATAAAAATGCCTCTAAGGTACAGCTGGGTAGCTTAGTGGATAAAGAACCAGGCCTGGAGTCCGGAGGAATTAGGTTCAAATCTGGCCCCAGGCACCTCCTAGCTATGTGACCCTGGACAAGTCACTTAACCCCTATGGTCCAACCCTTGCTGCTCTTCTGTCTTGGAACCAATACACAGTATTGCTACTAAGACAAAAATTGGCAGGGGTGGAAGGTTGTTTGTTTTTTAAGCCCACTTTCTGTCTTAGAATAAATACTGTGTATTATTGGTTTCAAGGCAGAAGAAAAATAAGGGCTAGGCAATGGGGGTTAAGTGATCAGCCCAGAGTCACACAGCTAGGAAGTGTCTGATTAGATCTGAACTCCGGACTTTCTGACTCCAGTCCTGGCTCTCAATTCACTGAGACACCTAACTGCCCCACTAAGGGTTTTAATAAAAAAACCTGATCATCATTTCCTAACATGCCATCTCTCCCATACCTAACCCCTCCTAAACCCCCTCTTCCCTCTCATCAAGGCTTTCATTTGCTTCCACTTCCTAGTACTTTCTTGTCTCTGACTTCACTTCCCTCCCCCTGCAGTCCTGATTCAGTAGTTAGCCAGTCCAATTCTACCCTGTCCTCTGCTCCCTAATCCCTTACCCTCTTGTCCTATCATGAATCATCTCTAGCTGAACCTCAGTCCTTGATTATTCCCATCATTCACGTCCTCCATTCCTGCTAAATAGAGTCCATGTAAATCACACCACAGGGTTAACTGGGTACCTTAAAAATGCATGATAAACAAGTCCAAGGGGCCCTTGTTGCAGAAAGGGAATTCTTTTACCTTCCCTAATGGATTCCTTGTCTTACTCCCTATAAAGGCTTTTCCAAACCTTCTCTTCTCTCCTTAAGTCTCCCAGACCTCCCTCTTCCCCCTCTCTCTTGTCTCTTTACTGTGACTCCTCAAAAGCCCTTCACATCATCTTCCAATATTCTCCTTTTCCCTGTCTCTGACAGTGAGGTAGTCCTTTTCCTTGTCAAGGCCAACCCATCTCTCCAGCACATTGCAACCTCTCCAGTCTTCAGTCTCTTCCTATCTATTCATTTCTTCCCTACTGCCTTCAAGCATGTCCAAGCCTCCCCATCCTTAAAAATCTTCCCTATATTTTACCATCCCATCAAGCTATTATTCTGTGACTCTCCTCCCCTTCTTTGCAAAATTCTTTTTTTTAAGCCCCTACCTTCCATCTTAAATTCAATGTTGTATATTGTTCCCAAACAGAAGAGAAATAAAGGACTAGGCAATCAAGGTTAAGTGTCCTGCCCAGGGGAAGCCAGCTAGGAAGTGTCTGAGGTCAGATTTGAACCCAACACCTCCCAGCTCTAGGCTTGGCTCTCAGTTCACTGAGACACCTAGCTGCCCCTAAAGTGCTTTAAAAAAAAAAAAAAAGACCATCTACACTCTCTGCATTCACTTTCTCATTCCCTCTTCAGCCCTTTACAATCTGGCTTCCATATTCATCACTCAACTAAAGCTGCATTTTCCAGAGTTAATAAGAATCTCCTAATTGCCAAATCTGATAGACTTTTCCCAGTCCTCATCCTTCTCATCTTTGCTGCACTTGACTCTCTCAGTCACCCTTTCTTCTTGGATGCCCTTTTCTTGACAGGCTTTTATATTAGTTTCTCTTGATTCTCCTCCTACCTGTCAACTGCCCCTTCTCATTCTCCTTTGTAGATCAACACCCCTAACAGTGAACATTCCCAAAGGCTCTTATTCATTGTGTGACCCTGGACAAGTCATTTAACACTGTTGGCTTCAGTTTTCTCATCTGTAAATTGATCTGGAGAAGGAAATGGCAAATCACTCCAGTGTCTTTGCCAAGAAAACCCCAAAAGTGGTCAAGGAAAATCAGATAGTCATAGTCATGACTGAAAACAATTGAACAACGATTATCTATTAAACATTTCAAACAGGATATATTGGAGATATCTCAGTGGCTCCAATTCAACATGTCCCAAAGTGAACTCACTATCTCTCATACCCCTTAATCTATTACTCTTCCAGACTTCCCAATTTCTGTCAAAGACTTCCCGCCATTCTTCCAATCTCCCAGGTGTTAATCTCAGCATTACCCTTACCTCCTCACTTCCCCTCTCACCCCACAGGTCCAATCAGTTGCCAAATCTTGACATTTCTACCTTTGTAACATTCCCAATCTTGCCCCTTCTATTCATACAGATGACCACCTTAGCTCAAGCCCTCATTATCTAGATGATTGCAGCAGCCCAATTATTGGTCTTTCCCTGCCATCAAGTCTCTCCCCACTTCAGTCCACCCTCCAAACACTGCCAACATGATTTCCCTTAAACTCAGATCTGAATATGTTACTTCTCTATTCAATCAAATCCAATGGCTCCCTATTGCCTCTAGGATCAAATATAAATATAAACTCCTCTCTTTAGCCTTTAAAGCCTTTCACAACCTGACCCCAACCCATCTTTCTAACCTCACTGGCCATCATTCTCCCTCTAGCACTTTACCAAACTGACCTCTTGTTCTTCAGGCACCACTCTCTATCCCTGCTCTCTGTATTTTGCCGACAATGCTCCCCCTCCTCACCTCAGGCTCACTTTTTTCAAAATGAGGCACTACCTTCCCTCCCTAACTGCTGTGAACTTTAAATTTAACTAATTTGTATTTATTCTGTATTAATATAAATATGTGTGTATGTGTACATAGAGACAGAGAGATAGAGAGATTAGAGAGAGATAAAGAGGGAGAGATAGACATATAAGTAGACAGAGAGAGAGGGCTAAATGGATAGATAGATAGACAGATAGATACATAGATAAAGAGGGATAGACAGACAAATAAAGAGAGAGATGGAGAGATGGATAGAGATAGATAGATAGATAGATAGATAGATAGATAGATAGATAGATAGATAGATAGATAGAGTTGAGGCAGCCAGGTGGGGCAGTGGATAGAGCCCTGGACCAGGATTTAGGAAGACCTGAGTTCAAATCTGACCTCAGACACTTACCAGCTGTGGTGACACTGAGCAAGTCACTTGTTTGATGAAGAACATCTAGAAAATGAGCTGGAGAAGGAAATGGCAAACCACTCCAGTATCTTTACCAAGAAAGCTCCAAATGGGATCACAAAGAATTAGAAACAACTGAACAACAACAACTATACATAGGTATATTCAGACCAGTCTCCTCTGTTGAAGGTAAGTTCCTTACAAGTAGGGTTTGTTTCATTCATTGTCTTAATATCCCCAGCACATAGCAAAGGACCTGACACAAACTTGGCACTTCAAAAATGCTCATGGACTGATAGGTTGATTATCTCATTTGATCCACATGATCTCCCTAAAAAGTAAATAGTGCATGTACTTTTATCCCCATTTTCTGCATGAAGAAGCCAAGGTTGAAAAAAAAAAAAACCTTTTTTTCCTTTAGCCCTGGTCAAGCAGTCAGCATCAGAGCTTCACCTTGAAGTCAGGACTTCTGACTCCAAGCCCAGTGTATTAGGCAGGCAAGGATTAACGAAGGGTTTGTGCAGATGCTCAAAACAGTTTCCTGGGGCAAAAAAAAATCTGTCTAAATATTTGAAAGTGAGCAAAGTTTTTGAAATCTTCTTTGCTTTCAGCATCCTTTGTGTGTCTTGTCAGTCAGTAAGCCTGTCAGTCATTTATTTGGTCCATCAGTAAGTGTGTCAATCAATCAGTCAGTCAGTTGGCCAGTGAGTCACTCAATCACACATCTGGCTAAGCCGTCACTCAGTCTATTAATTGAGTAACAACTTATTTAGACTTATTAGGTCAATCAGTTAACTAGTTACTCTATACCAACTATGTCAATCAGCCCACACAGACTATATGCCTTTGACACTCCCTAATGTGACTCAAAATGTATTAAATTATGATTGGGAAATATTTAACAAAATCATTTAAAATATAATACAAAAATACAATAAAACATAGATAATATTAACATATGATTTTCTAAGTCAATATGCACCCACAGGGATCTTTGTGCACTGGTTAGTGCCTCCCTGTTTCTATCTGAGTTTGATGTCACTGCTCTAGACCATCTACCAACTGTCTACACCTGGCACAGGGCACTCTTTGGATAAAATCCTGTAGGAGGGATTGTGGAGACATGCAGAGAAGGGAAGAAGACATTCCTTGCTGAACTCCAGTCAAATCAGGGAGATAAGAAACAATACCAAATATTAAGGACAAAGATATGGTGATGTTTGCACAATGACATAGAAATGACACACAGTGAAATGAAATAGCCATGCATGACCCTATTTGAATGCAAGCCCCTAGAATCCAAGCAGTGTGAAGGTTTTTCCATTTGCATCTCCAGTGATTATCACTGCAGTAAGCCTGTAATAAATGTGTTTTCATTCATTTATTTCATTCCCTATAGATGGAGAGTTTCCCCAGATATTCCTGTCTTCAAATGATACTGTGCTAGTTGCATCCAGCCCTAGGGTCTCCTCAATGAGATCAGAGGTTGGCCTAGCAATCCACACTGGAAAAAACAAGTGGATGAAAAATTCATACCAACCCCATTAAGGTATGTGGTTAGACAAGTCGCCCTTTGAAGTTAATCCATCAGAATATCTGTCTCAAATAGACACTACAAACAGATCAATATACTAGGCCCAGTCTTGAGTAAGGGAAGAGGAGGCTGAATCACATCTGAAAAGCTGTACAGTACTCTTTGTGATCCAGAGCTGTTCCTGACACCAAAGTCTATCTTTTCAACATTATTATTCTCTCGGGGATGGCTGTGAATTATTGAGCACTGCTATCTCAGAAGAATCTAAATTGTGGCTGACCTGAAGGGTAATGCAGATTCACATGGTGGGCATAAGTAGAAGGCAGCATATTATCAGGGTGGAATTGCATGTGAGAAGAGCTATAATAGGCATCATCATCACAGATAGGTTTGACAGGTTGGAGAAGGAGATGGATAAATGGTCAGCTGCAGGAAATATTGAAAGAAACAGAGGAAGACCTCCAGGACACTGGTAAATTCCCTACAGAAGACTCATGGAAGGATATGGACAATAACCCCATTGGATGAGAAGAGGAAGGGGAAATGAGCAATCCTTTCACTGTCTAAATAGAATTGACACTGATAAGTCCTAAAAAAAATACCTGGTGGCACCTGGGGCAAGGACAGATGATATTTGAGAATAAAGTAGACTCCCAAGTGACCAAGATGACTATGGGCCAGTTTCCAATAGCAGAGGGATGAATAAGATGTCCTCTGAAGGGTCTTGGCAGACTAAGGCAAAGCCACTATTTGAGATCATTCAGAAATAGGAATCCTGGGGTTTCCAGGGGGAAAAACTCCCTACAGCCACTATAGTTCCAGAGTCCCAACATGAAGCTGGGCCAGGATGTTATTCAGAATGTCAGGAGAGCGGGTCTTGGGAACCCTTAGATCTGTTTCTACCCTGACTCAGTAGACATCTTATTAGCCAAGAGAGTAATTCACAAACAAAGAGGATGTGCCATATACAACATAGTAAAGACACCATGGTACTGTAGAAGTAACACTGATTAAAAAGTTGATAATTTATTTTAAATCCTTACTTTCTGCCTTGGTATCAATTCTAAGACAGAAGAACAGCGAGGTCTAAGTAATTGGGGTTAAGTGACTTGCCCAGGGTCACACAGCTAAGTATCTGAAGTCAGATTTGAACCCAGGACCTCTCATCTCCAGGCCTAGCACTCTATCCACTGTGCTACCTAGCTGCTCCTGAACACTGACTTTAGAATGAATGACTTGGATTCAAATCTTGCCTCTGACAAGTATGACATGGTCAAATAATACTTGTATGACTTTGTGTCTCATATTCAGCTAATATTTATGTACTATTTTACATTTAGAATCTCCTGACTCTCACATCACCTCTGTAAGAAAGGTGCTTTTATTACCCCCTTTTAATGAGGAAACTGAAGTTGAAAGAGATTATAAGTCACATAGCATATTAGTGACTATTTCAGAACTTTCTGACTCCATGTACTAGCCTCTATTCATGATACCATTCTACTTCAATTTTCTCATCCATAAAATGAGGAGATTATATTAGATGTCCTTGGAAGTCCCTTGGGTCTCCAGATCTATGTCCTGTGATCCTAAATCTGAATAAGAATAAGGAGATTGAAGTTGGATCCCCGGCCACCACCAAAAATGAAACTTTCTAGAGGGAAAAAAAATCAGAATTATGGAAAATAACATATGATGTGACTCTTCCATCCTGTCTCTGCTCATCTCTGAGCACTGACCTTAGTATATGGGAAAGAAGAGCAGAAGAAGATGTAACAGCTCCCAATCCAGAGAGATGAAAGTGTACCATTAGCACAGAGATGCAGCCCAGCAATCCTCTAGCCTGAAATTTTAGACATCAGCTGTGGTTTTCAAGAGATTACTCAAGCCCTTTCTGGTCAGCTAGCCAGCACGGCAAGGTTGGCATGAAGCAATTAATCACTACTCTTTGGGTCTAGTCCATATACATCTAGTGCTAAGTACCTACCATGGGTCCCTTTAGAACCACATATTGGGCACCACTGGAGAAAGAAGATATCTAGGAAAAAGAAGACAAACTAGAGACACTAAAGAAAAGTAGCTTCAAAGATACCACCCCTGCACCTAAAAAGAACTTCACAAAGAGAAAATGCAAGAAGGGAGAAAAAGATATCCAGTAACCGGGGGCTGAATTATTTCTTTACTGTATGGATTCCTTGCTTGTGTTCCTCAATATCATTTCACTTCAAGTTAAAAGCCCACTCTTCCTGTGCAAGTGGAAAATGGATCCCTGGTTGGGGGGATTGTTTTGTAACAATTGTCCTTGCTATACTTGCTTAGTAAATATCTTTTCTAAAAGGTAATTACATCTTACTGATAATTGATGGGAAACATTCAGTAGGGGCTCAACAGTACTTCTCAGCATACCTAAAAGTTACCCCCCAAAACCTAAAGGAATAGTAGTCATTACTTCTCTGGGATGTGGCAAACCAATGTGAATGGAAATTGGAGGAATGACCCCAGATTTGTATAGCATAATTTGAAGTACCCTCACCCTCAATGTGACTTCTCTGCATCTACTCCAATTTGTCAACATCCTTTTAAAAATATAGACCTCAAAACTGAACATGGTACTCAAGAGATGATTTACTGAGGTAGAATACAATGGAACCATTAACTCTTTAATTTTCTATACTGCAGCTCTTTTTTTTCTTTTAAATTTTTCATTTTTATTTCTGGTTCCAAATTCTCCCTCTATTTCAAGAAATGTGATACCCACTTATAAAGTTATGCAAAACATTCATCATGCCTTTCTTAATATATCCTAAGACCTCCTTTTCCCCTCCTTTGGCTGCCATGTCTCACTAGTGATTTATATTGAGCATCCATAGCTCACTAAAATCCCATATCATTTTCAAACCTCCTGCTGTCTAGTCATTCATCCTGCCTCTCACACTGGTAAAGTTGATTTTTTTTAAACCTGTGTCAGGCTTTCCATCTATCCCCATTAGTGCTCATCTTGTTCTTCTCAACCTATCATTCTAACTTCTCAAGATCTTTACATGATCCCAATTCTATCATCTAATGGATTCACTGTCCTTTCTGATTTCATTGTCATCTGCAAATATGAGGAGAAACATCATGCCATCTGTGCCTTTATACAAGTCATTGTTAAAAAACATATTCACTAATAAGCAAAGAGGGAGTTCTACCAAACTCCTTTTACGACACAAACATGGTACTGATTCCAAAACCAGGCAGGTCAAAAACAGAGAAAGAAAACTATAGACCAATCTCCCTAATGAATATAGATGCAAAAATCTTAAATAGGATACTAGCAAAAAGACTCCAGCAAGTGATCAGAAGGGTCATCCACCATGATCAAGTAGGATTCATACCAGGGATGCAAGGCTGGTTCAACATTAGGAAAACCATCCACATAATTGACCACATCAACAAGCAAACCAGCAAGAACCACATGATTATCTCAATAGACGCAGAAAAAGCATTTGATAAAATACAACACCCATTCCTATTAAAAACACTAGAAAGCATAGGAATAGAAGGGTCATTCCTAAAAATAATAAACAGTATATATCTAAAGCCATCAGCTAATATCATCTGCAATGGGGATAAACTAGATGCATTCCCAATAAGATCAGGAGTGAAACAAGGATGCCCATTATCACCTCTACTATTTGACATTGTACTAGAAACACTAGCAGTAGCAATTAGAGAAGAAAAAGAAATTGAAGGCATCAAAATAGGCAAGGAGGAGACCAAGTTATCACTCTTTGCAGATGACATGATGGTCTACTTAAAGAATCCTAGAGATTCAACCAAAAAGCTAATTGAAATAATCAACAACTTTAGCAAAGTTCAGGATACAAAATAAACCCACATAAATCATCACCTTTTCTATATATCTCCAACACAGCTCAGCAGCAAGAACTAGAAAGAGAAATCCCATTCAAAATCACCTTAGACAAAATGAAATACCTAGGAATCTACCTCCCAAGACAAACACAGGAACTATATGAACATAACTACAAAACACTCGCCACACAACTAAAACTAGACTTGAGCAAATGGAAAAACATTAACTGCTCATGGATAGGACGAGCCAATATAATAAAAATGACCATCCTACCCAAACTTATTTATCTATTTAGTGCCATACCCATTGAACTACCAAAATACTTCTTCACTGATTTAGAAAAAACCATAACAAAGTTCATTTGGAAGAACAAAAGATCAAGGATATCCAGGGAAATAATGAAAAAAAAACACATATGATGGGGACCTTGCAGTCCCTGACCTTAAACTATATTACAAAGCAGCAGTCATCAAAACAATTTGGTACTGGCTAAGAAACAGAAAGGAAGATCAGTGGAATAGACTGGGGGAAAGCGACCTCAGCAAGACAGTATACGATAAACCCAAAGATCCCAGCTTTTGGGACAAAAATCCACTATTCGATAAAAACTGCTGGGAAAATTGGAAGACAGTGTGGGAGAGACTAGGAATAGATCAACACCTCACACCCTACACCAAGATAAATTCAAAATGGGTGAGTGACTTAAACATAAAGAAGGAAACCATAAGTAAATTGGGTAAACACAGAATAGTATACATGTCAGACCTTTGGGAGGGGAAAGGCTTTAAAACCAAGCAAGATATAGAAAGAATCACAAAATGTAAAATAAATAATTTTGACTACATCAAACTAAAAAGCTTTTGTACAAACAAAACCAATGTAACTAAAATCAGAAGGAAAACAACAAATTGGGAAAAAATCTTCATAGAAACCTCTGACAAAGGTTAATTACTCATATTTATAATGAGCTAAATCAATTGTACAAAAAATCAAGCCATTCTCCAATTGATAAATGGGCAAGGGAAATGGATAGGCAGTTCTCAGATAAAGAAATCAAAACTATTAACAAGCACATGAAGAAGTGTTCTAAATCTCTTATAATCAGAGAGATGCAAATCAAAACAACTCTGAGGTATCACCTCACACCTAGCAGATTGGCTAACATAACAGCAAAGGAAAGTAATGAATGCTGGAGGGGATGTGGCAAAGTAGGGACATTAATTCATTGCTGGTGGAGTTGTGAACTGATCCAACCATTCTGGAGGGCAATTTGGAACTATGCCCAAAGGGCAACAAAAGAATATCTACCCTTTGATCCAGCCATAGCACTGCTGGGTCTGTACCCCAAAGAGATAATGGACAAAAAGACTTGTACAAAAATATTCATAGCTGCGCTCTTTGTGGTGGCCAAAAACTGGAAAACGAGGGGATGCCCATCAATTGGGGAATGGCTGAGCAAATTGTGGTATATGTTGGTGATGGAATACTATTGTGCTAAAAGGAATAATAAAGTGGAGGAGTTCCATGGAGACTGGAACAACCTCCAGGAAGTGATGCAGAGCGAGAGGAGCAGAACCAGGAGAACATTGTACACAGAGACTAATACACTGTGGTATAATCGAACGTAATGGACTTCTCCATTAATGGCGGTGTAATGTCCCTGAACAATTTGCAGGGATCCAGGAGAAAAAAACACTATTCATAAGCAAAGGATAAACTATGGGAGTGGAAACACCGAGGAAAAGCAACTGCCTGAATACAGCGGTTGAGGAGACATGACAGAGGAGAGACTCTAAATGAACACTCTAATGCAAATATTATCAACAAAGCAATGGGTTCAAATCAAGAAAACATGTAATGCCCAGTGGATTTACATGTCGGCTATGGGGGGTGGGGGGAAGGAAAAGAAGGAAGGAAAAAAATATCTTTAATGAATAATGCTTGGAAATGATCAAATAAAATATATTTTAAAAAAAAACATATTCACCAGAGCAGGCTTGTACTCCACCAGAGACCACCCTCTAAGATGGCCTGGATCAATTAATCACTACTCCTTGGGTCTAGTTATTCAACCTGTTAAATTTCACTTAAATGTTCTTCCATACTTTCCAGATCTCTTCGCTTTGTCCATAAGATTATTGTAAAGGACTCTGCCAAACGCCTTGGTGACAGTCAGAAATACACTGAATTCCTCTGATATGTCAGAAAAGGAAATAAAGTTAGTTTGGCAAGGCAGGTCTTGAAGAAGTTCATGCTAGGTATTAGGGATCATTAATACTTTTTTCAAATCCTCATAGACTATTCCTTTAAAAATCGATTCTAGAATTATTCCAAGAGTTAAAATCAAGGTCACAAAGCTATACGCTGAAGAATCTGTCTTCTTGCCTGTTTTTTTTTAATTAGCACAATTTTGCCAGTCGTCTCCAACCCTGTGGAGATGCTCCCATTCTCTACTTCTGTTCAGTGCTTCAGTGATATGTGATCCTATCTTTCTAGACACATCCTCTACCTGCTCAGATCAAAAAAAAAAAAACCAAACCCATATTCCTGAGAAAGTGGTCTTCATGAGTTGCTGGAAAAGAATAATCTAGGCTAGACCTCAGACAAAAAGCTCAGTAAATCACTGAGCCAATACTCCAAGCTTTCCTGTAGAACCTACAAGAGCTTTTACACCAGGTACATAGCCTTGAAGAAACATGGATCAACTCTCTGCTACAGCAAGGCATCATAGTAGAATTCTTATTCTCCACAATTCTCCAGAGGTCATTAACAAGGGCTCAGCAATCATATCTGAAAGTTCTTTCAGTACTGGAGGATGTAATTCATCCTGACCTGGTGATAAGAACTCATCAAGGGCAGCCAAGTGCTTTTAATAACTTCCACCTCTTGAGTGGAATTTTGCCTCTTGGGGTCAAGCAGAACAAGAGGAATCTCCCTTCCATAGGACAGCCCTTCGAATATTTGAAAATAGCTATCATGGTCTCTAAATATTCTCCTCTCTAAGCTAGATACCTCTAATCCTCTGAATAATTTTTAGCACATTAGTGCCTGGCACATAGCAGGCACTTAATGAATGTCTGTCGACTTGACTAACAGTTCCCCAAATGACATGGTTCATTGGCCTGTCACTGTCTCGGTTGACCTCTGCGCTCTAAATATGGCCCAGCTTGTCAATATCTCTTCTAAAATGTAGTCCCCAAACTGATGCAGTGGGAAACAAGCAGTACACAATAACATCAATACTAGACAATGATTATCTTTGAAAACTTGGCTACTCTCAGCAATGCAATGATTGGAGACAGTCTAAAAAACTTAGGACAAAGGATTCTATTCAACTCCAGATAAAGAACTGTTGGGATCATCTTTTGCATCAGTGTATTTATGGTTTTATTTGGGGATTTTGGTTATGTATGAGTGTGCTCTTACAATGACCAATATGGAAGTATATTTTGCATAATAATAAATTTATAAAAATAAATTTAAAATAAAATAAAATGTAGTTCCCAGAATGAAATATAATAATCTGGCTATGGTCCAATCAGCAAAAACCTAAGCAAGGATGAAAACTCAAAACCAGGAGGAGGTAAAGTGTCATAACAGGGAAAAAGGAAAGCATATCTGTCCATCTAGACTGGAAAGATGTAAGTGATGGGGCCATGGAAGAAGGAAGCACTGGGGGGAAAGGGTGGTGGGAAATGTTTGGGGGGGGGAGTGAAAGAAAATCCTCAAAGCCTCTGTTCAAGCAGGATAATTCCTAGGGATCTGGGGCAGATATGATGAAAACTGTATTTGAACAGCAACTTAAAGTATAATGTTTCACTACAACTAGATATAACAAATGACCAAATTACCCTCCTCATCTCTAGCTTCCCATCTCTCCCACTACAGATCTTCTTCTGTTAGCCTCCCTCTAGCCTCACCATTCACCCCAACTTTTCTTCTTGTCAGGCAGTTCTCAGAATAGCATCTCCCCCAAGGGAGAGATAAATGTCATCCCAAATTGTCCCCACCACCACGTCTTCCAGGAACCAGAGCCTATGTCTCATGCTTCTGGCCAGCCAGTCCTGTCTGCCAGTTGTTCTACTTCTATTCTCAGGTATCTTATTGGTTTCTTCCGTCTGTTCCGCTGAAGCAGTCTTCACATGCTGGGTGAGCAAAGCCCTGGTTCACCAGGGGTCTATGACCCAATGGTTACCCTCACAAGGTTTGGCCAGCATGTCGAAGCCATTGCCCGGGGTGTGGCCGCTGCCACATGCTAGCAGCTACTGGGAGCCACCAGTGAGAGCTGAGTATCAGGTGGGGGTCAGAGGCTGGAGAGCTGCCCTAGGAGGGCACGACAAGCCCTCCAGACCAGAGATACTACCCCTCCCTGAGCACCCCATACACCCCAGCACCCCATACACCCCAAACTAGGGAAGCGCAGCCATCGACCCCAGATCGCAGCACCATCAACATGGTCTTCACAGTGAGGCAAATGCAGGAAAAATGCCTTGAGCAGAACCTGAGTCTCTACATTGTCTTCATAGACCTGACAAAGGCGTTCGACACAGTGAACAGGGACACATTGTGGGTGATCCTCAGCAAGCTCAGTTGTCCAGCAAAATCCGTCAAACTGATCCAGCTCTTTCATGTCGACATGACAGGGGAAGTCCTATCTGGTGGAGAGACTTCCGATTGCTTCAACATCTCCAATGGCGTGAAACAAGGCTGTGTCCTCGCTCCGGTACTATCCAACCTATTTTTCACCCAAGTATTACGACATGCTGTGATGGATCTAGACCTGGGCATCTACATCAAATACTGACTGGATGGCTCACTATTTGACCTTTGCTGCCTGACTGCAAAAACAAAGACAACAGAGAGACTCATTCTGGAAGCTCTCTTTGCAGATGCCTGTGCTCTCATGGCCCATCAAGAAAATCATCTTCAAACCATTGTGGACAGGTTCTCCACCGCAACAAAACTGTTTGTCCTGACTATCAGCCTCAGCAAAACAGAGGTGCTGTTCCAACCTGTACCAGGGAGGTCAACGAACCAGCCGTGCATTACAATCGATGGCACGCAGCTTTCTAACGTCAACACTTTCAAGTACCTGGGCAGCACCATCGCCAATGACGGGTCCCTAGACCACGAGATCAATGCCAGGATCCAAAAGGCCAGCCAGGCACTCGGGCGGCTGTGCTCCAAAGTCCTCCAACACAGCGGTGTAAGCACTGCGACGAAGCTCAAAGTGTATAACGCAGTGGTCCTCAGCTCGCTCCTGTACAGTTGTGAGACATGGACACTGTACCGGAAGCACACGGAGCAGTTGGAGCAATTCCACCAATGCTCCCTCTGGTCAATCATGAGGATCCAATGGCAGGACCGAATCA
The DNA here is from genome assembly GCF_027887165.1 of Monodelphis domestica. Taxonomy (NCBI): domain Eukaryota; kingdom Metazoa; phylum Chordata; class Mammalia; order Didelphimorphia; family Didelphidae; genus Monodelphis; species Monodelphis domestica. Next base: position 230,645,854 of record NC_077230.1, read on the forward strand.
CCAACCAGGAAGTCTTCGACAGAGCCAACTCCACCAGCATCGAAGTCCTGGTCCTCCAAACCCAGCTACGATGGTCTGGACACGTCATCCGCATGGACCCACAGCGAATACCAAGACAGGTATTCTATGGTGAACTGTCAGCTGGACTCAGGAAACAAGGCTGACCAAAGAAAAGATTCAAGGATCAGCTAAAGTAAAACTTGAAGTGGGCTGGCATTACACGAAAGCAGCTAGAACTCGCTGCCTCTGACAGAAGCAGCTGGCGAACCCACATTAACCAAGCTGCCACCACCTTTGAAGAGGAGCGACGTCGACGTCTTGCCTCTGCGCATGAACGCCGACACCAGGCCACAGCCGCACCTCCCGTAACAACTGGCGTCCCAGGCCCCATGTGCCACACACTGTGCGCCTCAGCCTTTGGACTCCAAAGCCACATGAGGGTACACCGTAGATGAAACTGCACAAAGACAATAGTCATTCTCGATCACCGAGAGACTACCACTATCACTATCTATCACTATTCTCAGGTATCAGAAAAGAAGGAATGTAAAGAGAAAATTGCCTTTATGGGGTTATCTTGTAACAGTTTTCTATTTTTTTTATGAGAATCATCTAAAAAGTCCTAAAGATGTCACTCCCCATCCTTAAGGTCTAAAGGCAAGGGGAAGAGAGAGGGGACAAGAATAACCCAGAAAGAATTAGGGAGGAGGTAGGAAGAAAGGTCAAGTAGCTTCCATTCCACCATCATCTCTTCTTGTAGGAGCTCCATGCATGGAAAAGAAGTCCAAGAAGCAGAGGAGAAAAGAGTACTGAGGGCAAGTCACAGCTATAATGGGGAGGAGATTTCAAAGAGCTGGACATAGTTGTGAAGGCAATGAAATTTATCTCTCTTCCCATTCTTTTACTCCACTTTCAGTGCCCACTCCCTCGCCCTTGCTGATACATCCCCAAACTGGGCTCCTTTTCCACCCCAGAGAAAAGGAAGTTATCTAGGGTAACTCAGGAATGTGCTGCAGCCAGCTTGAACTGACTCAAGAGTCTATTGTTAAGTTTTCAGTCTGACCAATTACATCTAGGACATCAACGACTTCTAGAAATCAAGGCTTGTTTATTATTTTGTTGATTTTTAAACCTGAAAAAAAGTGATGAAAATAATGTGAATAATGCAAATTAAACTTAAAAGAGTGCCTTGTGTACATTTTTTTCTGGAGAGCTTGTTGTTAAACATTTACCAGCACATCTTTCATTGGTTTACTCTTTCCCTCTCCCAGGGAGATATGATGATTAATGCTTCATCTCAGAAATGAATGGTGGAAATTCAGACATTGTAGTAGAGAGAAGGGGATTTGGGATGAAGATCTTCCTGGAACTCTTCAAATTATGTGATATCTTTAACTGCCTGTCCCACGTATAGAAGGCTGACTCAGAAATCCCCCCCCCCCCCCACTGATTTCTCTAGCTGATTGTGATGGGGAAAAGGGATGTTTGAGAAGGACCCTTTGGGGAATCCCATAGGGTTGAAATGAGATAGCCAGTCTTTCCCAGAGGTGTAGGCTGTGGTATTTATTGCTTCTCTTCATCTACCACCCTCCTATAGTACTTTCCCAATAGATCGAAGAGTTGGAAGCCATCCCCCAACAGAATAATTCCTCAAGTAGATAAAGAATATGCCCCAGACAGCCCCCTACCTCCCAATGCTAATGTTAATGATCCATGTAATGAGCTGGAAACCACATCTTCAGGAGGAGAGCTCATGGTGATGGAGGGAGAGGGGAGAGGGGCAGAGCAGTGAGGCAGGAGCTTTATTTGTCAATGAACCCTCCAGTCTCTGCCCTCTTCCCTCACTCTCTCTTCCATTTTTTCCTTTTTCCTCCACCTATCACCAGTCCCATGGCTCATCTCAACTGCCATCATGTCAATATACGTCACATACCCAGCATAAATCTTAAAATGTTCAGATATAAAATCAGTGAGTCCTGAATTGGGGGGTTGGGGATAGGAAATAGGGAAGGAGAAATATGGAGGGAAGGGGATCAAATTTAATGAAGTTGGTGAATCTTGTGCCCAGAAGATTAAGGTTGGGAGGGGGGAGCAGGGTGTCAGCCTAGGAAAGATAGATAAGAACCAGGGAATAGAAGGAAATGGCCATAAAGGCGAAGATTAATGAAAGGAAATAAGTGGAACTAGACTTCAGATCTCTCCTTGAAAAAATGGCAATGTAGTCATTTTGTAGTAAAATGTATGTTGGTCTTAGACTCTGAAGACCTCTGACTCTTACAAACCAACTGATTAAATTAACTGAATAAGTTATTTAAGCTCTTTACATCTGTTTTCTCACCTATAAAATATGGATAATAACACTTATAAAAGGGGCAGCTCTCAATCAGTGGATTAAGAGTTCGACCTAGAAATGTGAGGTCCTGGATTCTAATGTGACATCAGAGACTTCCTGGCTGTGTGGCCCTGGGCAAGTCATTTAACCTCAATTGTCTAGCCCTTATCTCTCTTCTGCCTTGTAACTAATACTTAGTATTGATTCTGAGACTAAAGGGAAAGGTTGTTTGTTTGTTTTTTCAATAAAAATAATACTTGTATAATCTATAACAGGAGTTATTAACATTCTTGTTGCTACACTGCCTATCCCAACAAATTGGTTCCTCCCCAAACATAAATTTAGTGGAATAACATTATGGAAGATGACTAGTTCCATAGTACCAATGTCTTATAGATGCAACTATACTATAACAGATTTCACATTTTTAAGGTGGACTTTGGTTACCAGTCAGTCAATGAACATTTATTAAGTACTTAGCATGTTTGGAATACTATGCAAAGGAAAGAAAAAATGGGGGAGACATCATGTAAATAACTATATACATACTAGATAGCTACAGGATAAGTAGAAGGTAATGTTTCCTTTTTGTTTAACCCTTACCTTCTATATTAGCATCAGTTCTAAGACAGTAGAGAGGCAAGAGCTAGGCAGTCAGGATTAAATGACTTGGCCAACATCACACAACTAGAAAATGTCTAAGGCCAGATTTGAACTCAGGTCCTCCTGACTCCAGTCCTGACTCTCCATCCACTGTGCTACCTACCTACCTCCTGGAAGGTAATCTTTTTAAAAAATAGTTATTTATTTTTGTTTAATTTGTTCCAAGGTGTTTTCCTCCCTTCCTCTGGATCCTGCACAAAAGGAGGCCAACATTTGCCACAAATATGATCCATAGTTCCATATATCAGTTCTTTCTCTGCACAGCCTCTACAAAATCCTAGAGACCAAAGATGGACCATTGTATATGAGGAAGAGCAAAGAAGTCAGTTTGGTTGGAATGCAGAGTACAGGAAGAGGAGGAATGTGTAATAATCCTGGAAAGGTTGACTAGAGCCAGAACTGGATGGACTTTACATAACAAGAGTTTTTATTCCCTACAGGCAATGAGAAGCTACTGGGGATTTTTTGGAGTGGGAGCTCATAGCTAAATCCCATCTTCCTTCATAGGTCCTTTGTAACTGATTTGAATGTTCCTTTAACTCATTCACATTCCCTTTTTGAACGATATTGTTAATACTGTAGTCAACATTCCCTTGGTTCTGCTCATTTCCCTCTTCATTATTAGAAGGTAATCTTAGAGGGAAGACACAGTGGAGAGGAAACAGGGGAGAGAGGATGAGAATAGGGAAGACAGGAAAGGCCTCTTGCAGAAAATGGGTTTTGAGATGGGTCATGAAGAAGGCCAGAGAAGTTAGGAATTGGAGGTGAGAAAGGATGACATTCCAGGTATGTGGAACAGCTGGTTCAAAGACATCAAGATGAGGGATAGAGGGCCCTATGGGTGACTATATTGTCATTTTTTAGGTAAAGAGATGGAGTTTTTCCTGCTGTATATCTCCTCCCACTCCAGTCCATCCACTGGGAAGAAGAGCAAGTAGGTAAATGTCATTGGATTATAGAGTATGGAGTGTGGGATTGTGTAAGAAAACAGGAACAATGAGAAGGGGCAGGTTGTAAAGAGTTGAAATGCCAGCACATTTTATGTTCTACCCTGGAAATAACAAGAAGCATTTGGAGTTGATTGAGTAGAGAAGTAATATGGTCAGACCTGAGTTTTAAGATCAGTTAGTAGCTTCGTGGTTTTCCAAACATACTAAATACTTAATAAATGCCCAGTGAGAGAAACCTAGGTAGCACCAGGACTGGAGTCAGGAGGATCTGGATTAAATCTGGCCTCAAACACTTCCTGACTGTGTCACCCTGGGCAAGTCATTTAACCCCAATCGCCTAGCCTTTTCCACTCTTCTGTTTTAGAATTGATACTTCATAATAATTCTTCAAAAGAAAGTAAGGATTTTTTAAGTGCTCATTAACTGACTCACCGGCTGGCTGGCTGACTGATAACCAAAGCCCACCTTAAAATCCACTACACTATAGTTGAAGGATCATGGAGTGGGAAGAGACTTGAATGAGGGAGACCCATCAGAAGGCTATTATAATAGTCCAGGCATGAGGACCTGCTCCAAGATGGCAGCTGTGTAAATGAAGAGAAGAATATGTATGCAAGGGATGTTAGCATCCCTGGACAAAAACGAGTCTTGACAACAGATTAGGTATGTGCAGTGAGTTCAAGTTAGAAATCAAAGATGACACCTAGGTTGTAAGTCTGGGTGATGAATAAGAGGGAGGTACCATCTCCAGTAACAGGGACGTTGGGAAGTGAGATAGTTTGGAGGGAAACATTTTTTTATCCTCACTTTCCATCTTAGAATCAATACTGGGTATTGGTTCTAAGGCAGAAGAGTGGTAAGGGCTAGGCAATGGGGATTAAGTGACTTGCCCAGGGTCACACAGCTGGAAAGTATCTGAGGCCAGATTTGAATGGAGGGAAACATAATGAGCTCTATGTTAGCCATTTTAAGTTAAAGATATTTATGGGATATTTAGTTTGAGCTATCCAAAGAATAGTTGGTGATTTCAGACTGGAGTTTGGGAGAAAGATTGCAGCTGAACCAATAGATCTAGGAATCATATGCACAACGATAAGCATTGAAGCCATGGGAGCAGATGAAATCACCAAGTGCGATAGTACAGAAAAAGAAGAGAAGGGCCCAGGATAGATCCTTGAGGGGATTAGGGATCAGGTCCTGGGTAAAGATACAGCAAAAGAGACTGAGAGGAAGGGGCTGGACAGGTAGGACGAGAACCAGGGGAGAGTAAATATGCAGTATTTACAAGAGGGTCTGAATCCAAAGTATAAGGGGCTCGTGGTTTAGCACATACTTATGAGTCGCTGAGAAAAGGTGGGCAGAGCAAAGGAAAATGTGTGCCTGACTCTGGACACTTGGAGGGGGAACCTTTAGCAAGAGGGGAATGGGGCTATCCTCCTCAAGCAGGATAACTGTCCCTTGCACCACCTTCCTTATGCCCTATGAAACAATTTGGAAAAACCTTAATTCAAATCCAGCTTCAGACCCTTACTAGCTATGTAAGCCCAGGCAAGTAACTGCCTCAGTTTCCCCAATTATAAAATGTAGCACCCACCTTCCCAGGTTGTTGTGAGGGTCAAATGACATACTATTCATGATGCATTTAGTGCATACTATTTAAGAAGTTCTGTCACACAATAGGCATTTAATAAATTCTGTTTTCTTCTACCTACGCATCCTTGATCCTGTCTCATATTGCATTTAAAGCCTAAGTAGTAGCATGCTGCAGAAAATTTATATAAAATCATGTATATTGCTCTTTTTGAGGAGGAAGAAGAGTTAACAGCTCATCAGTCTCCTCCCAGATCTCTTCTCTAGGGCAGGAAATCAGGACCAGGCAGTGTTGCCCAGTATTGCCTTTTTCCTACCCTGACACTGACATATATGTGTATGTGTGCCCACATAATTATATGCATGCTTACATTCCTTATAATTCATTAATAATTGCATATGCCTGCATGCACTTGTGTTTGAGTTTTTATTCCTCAGTATTCACATGTATGCATGTGTAAGTGTATGTGTGTATACATGCATGCATCTATGTACACACACACACACATCTGTGCAGAATCACTCGTGAGAACTGAAGAAATAATTAAGTCTCTTCCACTCTCAGGCTCTAAGATCTAGCCTGGGGAGGTAGGGAATTTCCAAGTCAAGAAGGAAGAGCGGGGAAGGTGGTGTCCGTGCCCCAGGGTCGGGCCAGCCCCTCTCTATCCTCCTTTTGTCCCATGACCTCAGTCTCCCTCTAGATCCGGTGAGGCAGGGAAGGCGATGGCTTCTTTGGCTCCCCTCCTAACTCTCCAGGATCCCTCTCCAGTTTGCTTCCTCAGAACAGCTCCTGGCATGAGCCCCTCTGGCACTGCCCCTGGAACCCTGGCAGGAGAGGGCAGGTTGTTAAGCTCAGAGGTCCCTAAGGAAAAGGTTCCTTTAGCCTGGAAACTCTCCATGGTCCAGGAGCATGGAGGAGAGCCAGGGAAAGTGGGGCCTTAGCTATGCCCCTTGGTCCATGCCAGCATATCCAGGCACCCCAGGATCCTACAGCTGGGTGGGCTCAGGTTGGGGGAAGGGACGGAGGAGCTGGCAGATGAAGTAAGGATGAAATATTGATGCCCGCATCCTGGTAAGGCAGAGAACGCCGCCTGTCCATGAATAAAAGATGGGCCAGAGGAGCAGGACGGGCAGCAAATTAATTAATCCAAGAGAGGCTCTCAGCAGCCATTAGAGAGAAAGAAGCAAACAGCTACACACACACACACACACACACACACACACACATACACACACACACACACACACTCACTCACACTCACACACACTCACACGCATGCAGGCACCCAGCCCACAGTCAGGGGGAGGGAGGAAGAGAGGAAAGGAGAAGAGCTCTGGGCCAGGACAGCTGGGCATACAAGAGGAGGGACAAGGCAGCAGCAATGCCCATCCCCAGACCTGGCAAGAAATGAGGAGTCAGAAGATGCTAAAAAAAAAAGACAATAGGGCTCTCACAAATCAGAAGTTCTGAGTTCAAGTCCCAGATATTCCTCACTAACTTGTATTCCCTTGAGCTATAGCTCAAAAGCTCCTTCCAGGCAAGGATGGTGCCATAAACATTTTTTTGTCTCTCTAGTCATCCAGTGCACATCTTTGCACAAGGCGGTGCTTAATAAATGGCTAGTGTATGAACTGAAGGAATGATGTCACTTCTTTTCTCGAGGCCTCCTCTGTCTCAGCTCTAAAATGAGAGGGTTGGCCTCGATGACCTCTAAGGTCTCTTTCCAGGTCTAACACTCTAGAAGGAAGAGAGGAAAGGACGGTGGCCGCTCAACAGCTCTGGACTCCTGGGTCCCTTCCAGGCTGGACTTTAGCCCCCACCCTAAGTATGACAAACACAGTGGCAGAAGAGGGAGAAGAGGAGAGACCTTTGTTTAAGAGGAAGAAGAGAGAAACAAAGCTAGCTGGACATTTTTTTTTTAACCTTTTCCTTCCATCTTAGAACTGATAGTGTGTTACTGATTTCTAAGCAGAAGAGTGGTACAGGCTAGGCAATGGGGAGTGAGTCATTAAGGTGAATTGGCTGGGAAGTGTCTGAGGCCAAATTTGAACCCAAAACCTCTGGTCTCTGGACCTGGCTTTCAATCCACTGAGCCACCTAGCTGCCCCCTCACTGGACACTTCTTAGAAGAGAAGCACTATAGTAACATGGGAATTTGGGCACGACTTAGGGCCAACTTTGAAAAATGCAGATAATGAAGGGGAAGGAAACCATCAAGGTGGAGGCAAAGTAAAGTTGGCACAGCCACCCCCTCCTGCTTGCACCAAGAGTGCCAGCCTCCCAATCCTTTCAAGGGAATCAATGCCGAAGCAGTATCAAATGCCCTTTTGGATCATGCCCTCAGGCTCCAGCTGTGAGACCAGGGTGCCCAGATGGCTCAAGCTCATATGCCAGCTGCTACTACTCAGCACCCTTGGGAGGCTCTGCCACATGATAGTGCCCTTGGGTTGGCATCGATGAAGTGGCATTGATGCCATGCCTGGGGTAGCCACCCCAATTGACAAAAGCACCTGGAGAAAACAGAGAAGGGCATTGCCTTCTCTAATAAGGGTGCCATAGGCAGCTGGCACTATCCTAGATGGCATGGGTCATAATGCCATCATCTTGAGAGCCCGCTGGAGACTGTAGAAGGAAGGCAAGGAATGGATGAGGTAGAAGGTCCTTCCCTCCAGCCTAACCTGTGAGTCACAGATGGTAGATCACAGCTCAGGAAAAATACCAAATGCAGCCGGTCATTTCCAGGAGCCAGAACCAAGCACAGATTGAGAAGTAACAGCCAGGCCTGGACTGCTGAAACCTGCTTCTCTCTAACACAAAGAGGCTGTGGCCCAGGAAATCCGAAGGTGCAGGCTAAGGGAGAAGGCCAGCTTTGCCCCCTCTCTGCCATGCCCACAGGCCGCCACACTTCACCAGGTGTGGCAGACAGATTGACAGTTACCACATCTGGTTTTTCTAACTCAAAATTCACCTCTTCCCAAAGCTCTCCCTGACTTCTCAGCTCAGAGATCTCTTCCCCCACCAAAACTTCCCCAACCCCTATTTTCTGGGTTGAATGTGAAACCAGCACAAGCCAGCCAGTGGCATGTCCTTCTTGGGCTGATACAGGGACCTCTCATGCCCATCTGTCTTGTCTCCCTCGTGAGATAGAATAAAGTCGCCTGTGTCTCATCTTTCCCTCTTTGAGAGTTCCTGCCTCCACCTCATCCCATGATGGGATCCCAGGTTCAGAGGATTTAGAAGGGACCCTTAGATTATTTGGTCTCAAGCCTATATTTTATAGGCGAAAAGACTGGTGCCCAGACACAATGTGTGTGACTTGTCCAATGTCACAAAAGTAGGAAATAATAGAGTCAAGATTCAAACCCAGGTCCTCTGACTCCAATTTTGATTTTCCATAGTGTCAAAGAAACTCAATGAGTCTGAATAAATCAATGACAATAATCATTGCTAACATTTATAAAGCTCTTCAAGGCTTGCAAAAAGACTTACATAGATGATGCCAGTTGATCTTCACAACCCTGTGAGATAGATGCTATTTTTTTTTCAAACCTTTACTTTCTATCCTATTAACAACTCTAAGACAGAAGGTCTTAGACAGAAAGTCTAATAAAGAAAGGTCTTGACAGAAAGTCAAGCAAATGGGGTTAAGTGACTTGCCCAGGGTCACACAGCTAGGAATTGTCTGAAATCACATTTGAACCCAAGTCCTGACTTCAGGCCTGGTGCTGTCCTGAGCCACCTGGCTGTCCCTTCTCAGGTCTTCTTGACTCCAAATGCAGTGCTCTCTCCACAATGCTATCCAATGGTGATGCTCCCTCCCTCCAATCCAACCTGGAACCACCCTTAGAGCCTCTTTCCTTACCCTGGCTTCCTCTTCCTCTTCCTCAACAACAATTTACTGCATGCAGTGTATTAGACTGCTGCCTCCGAGGGCAAGTCTTAACTCCTCCAAGAATCACCTCCTCACCTCTGGGATGATGTTTACAGTCCTGTTCCATCGCCAGCTCCTATAAGCTGATTTATCCTTTCCACTTCTCCCCCACTCCCATACCTAACACCACTTTTTCAGAAGAGGGAAAAAGAAGATTCCAGAACCTGGGTAAGAAGTAGGCCATGCTGAGGGGCTAGGGGGAGCCTCTGCAGAAGAAAGAGCCCCCAATACTGAGCATGGAGGGTCTTCAAAGAGAAATTGGGACAACACAAGAGATGGGAGGTGGGCATGGGATATTAACGCAGTGTGACTGGAGGGGTGCCATATTGTTCATCAAGGTCAGGTCTCAGGGCAGCTAAATGGCACAGTGGATAGAGTACTAGTCTGAAGTGAGGAGGACTTGGGTTCAAATGTGGCTTCAGACACCAGGCTGTGTGACCCTGGACAAGTCACTTAACCCTTTCTTCCTAGCCCTTGCCTTTCTATCTTAGAGTTGTTACTAAGACAGAAAATAGTTTTTTTTTTTTAAATCAGATCCCACTAAGGAAATTAAAGAGAAGAAGTTTATCACCTCCTCATCACCCCATCCAGCATCCAAGGGCTCCTGCTTACTTGAGCCTACACTACCATCTCCAGGTTCTAGCAGCCAGATATAGGAGGGTGGGGTGGGGCAGTGAGAAAATACTTGGATTTTGAGTAGGAAAATCTGCATTTGAGTCTCTGGTCTTTAGTGAGTGTCCTGTGTCCCTACTGTCTAGTTGATAGCCTACACTTTAACTTATCGAGTTAAGTTTCCAAAGTTTCCTCATCTCTAAAACAGGCATGACAATATATGGACACCTATCTATAGAGATAATCTGGCAGAATGGCAAGAAAGAGCCTGTGCTTTGGACTCTGGAGGCCTAGATTCTAGTCAGTCAATTATCACATATTTATTAAGCACCTACTATGTACTAAGCCCTGAGCACACAAATAATAATATAGCCTTTAAAGTTTGTAAGGCACTTTTCTTCGCTCAATTGACCCTCATAACAACCCTAGGAGGCGGGTGCTATTGTTCTCATTTTAGAGATGAAATTGAGGAAGGTGAGGCCAAATGACTTGCCCAAGGTCACCCAGTGGGCATCTGGTCTTCTTGATTCCAGGTCCAGCCCTCTATCTACCATGCCACCTAAGTGCCTCAGTAACACAATCCCTAGTCCAGGCTTTGAGCCCAACTTTTGTCATCTCTAAAATGAGGTCCGGGCTGGACAGCATGACTTTCCTCCAACCCCAAGATCCTTTTTCTCCGCTGAATACATGATCTCTAGGTCCCGATTCTGACACTTCTGCTCTATCTCCCAGGGATGTTCCCAGGGAAGTTCTTTGTAAATTCTAAGGTGCTAGGTAACCCCAAACTCTTATTTCCTTAAGGAAGCAATCCCCTCTGCCCTGGCTTCAGGAACCTGAGAGGAAGGAGGGAAAAGAAGGAGGAATCGGGAACTTATCATTCCTGCAACAACACTCCCACCTTCTGCTCATTTGGGGAATAACCTGAGCCTGTTCCCTCCATTTGGCCCAAGTTTTCCCTCCCGGAGCCTTTCGTCAGCACCAACAGCCGGGCAGCAGCTTCAGCATCTCCGGGAAAATGTCCTGACCCTCAGAGAGAAGGGCGCAGGGGACTGCGTGACCAGGGATGGGGGCCGTGCGTGGGGTGGGGAAACGGATGAAAGACAGGCTCGCCATGGAAGGGATGTGGAGGAGTGATGAGAGGGGGACAAAGGATGAGGCAGAAGCCGTGAGCTTTCCCCCAAGACGGTACCCAAAGGAAGAAGGAAGCTTTGCTCTCCCAAGAGGGAAGCACGACGAAAGGCTCGAGGGCCAAAAAGGCAGCGTTGAAGGCTGTACACCGTTAGGAAAGAATAAGATGGTAACATTCGTTACCTCTTAGCAGCTCGACACCCTTCAAGCCAGGAAGCGTGGCCCAAGGAGGGCAAGCCTGATCCCTCTGCCGAGAACAAGACTGAGGGCGACAAGCCTACTCTTCATGGCAAAGCCAACACGCGGCAGACCAAGAAGGTCATCAAGGAGCTGAGCGGCATCAGTGTGGCCAGGCTCAATACAATAATGCCACCAGAATGAGAGAAGACCTACATCAAACTTGCCCCAGACTATGATGCTTTGGGGGATGTCAAAAAGATTAGATTTTCCAAAGCATGTCCATCTAGCCTGTTCTGCATGCAGTAAAAGTTTTCCACTATTTGGGGGGAAAAAAGACATGGAGATGATGACCTCTCCTAGCACCCTAGATTAGGAGCTAGAAGGGATTTTAAAGGTCATCTTGGCCACCATCCCATTTTGCAGATCAAGATACTAAAACCTCAGGGCACCTAGGTGACTCAGTGGATTAAGCACCACGACTAGAGACCAGAAGTCCTGGGTTCAAATTTGACCTCAGATACTTCCTAGCTGTGTGACCCTGGGCAAGTCACTTAACCCCTATTGCCTAGCCCTTACCACTCTACTGCCTTGGAACTGATACTTAGTATTGATTCTAGGATATAAGGTAAGTGTTGTTTGTTTGGTTTTTTAAATTCTAAAACCTAAAGAATTCAGTTAACTTGTCCAAGGTCACATATGTCTAATTATGTATTCTAACATAGAATTCCATAAATATTTTACTGGCTCACTCATATGTGCCCCAGTACCATGCCTATACTTAAGCATGTACAGCTGGCTTCCCCTCACACCTGTGTACACACAGATATACTACACTCTTTCATTAATGCGTGCAAGCCCATAGCCTGTCCCCTCACACACTTGTGTATACAAAGAATCTTTATAAATACAGTGCCTCTCCCCACCCCCTTCTGAAAAGTATAATGACTCCCTTTGTTGTCCTCTGAAACAGCAAGGTGACCCAATGGATAGAATGCCAGGCCTGAAGTCAGGGAGAGTTTAAATCTGGCCTCAGACACTTATTAACTGTGTGACTCTGGACTAGTCACTTAACCCTGCTTGCCTCAGTTTCCTCATCTGAAAAATGAGCCAGAGAAGCAAATGGCAAAGCACTCCAGCATCTTTACCAAGAAAACCCCAAATGGGATCATTAGAGTTGGACATGACTGAAAAATGACAACAAATTGTCCTCTAATACCCAAGATCTGCACATGGTGATGGTCTGGAGACTTGGAGTTTTTATACCCAATGTTGTTAAATTTCAAGTCCTTCCTTTAGGACTTTCTTGACCTGAGCGAGCACCTTAGGAGTGCTCTGTAGAGTCAGTCTTCGTTCCAGAAATCACAAAGGTTCAGAAGCCTCATAGGCTCATAGAACGTCAACAACAGATGAGGCAAACCTGAATCAAACCCTTCATTTTATAGATGAGGAAACTAATGTGTCTGGGTTATTAGGAGGACATCTGATCAAATGAGTGAGTGCCCTCCAGACCGCTTGAGGAGACTGGAATATCAGGGGAGGTGCCTTGTAAAAGATATTCCCTTTCCGATTATGATCATTTTGTACCTTGTAAAGGGCAAGAGACCTTGAATGGTTCATCCCCTGACTTAACTATTTGCAGATTACAAAGGATGTGAAACTTCACTTCTGATAAAGTGTAAAGAAGTATTACTTCCTTACTCTCTCAGGAGGGATCAGGGAGTTGCTCCATCAACTAGATAGAGTTGCTAGCCAATGGCTGGATGAAGGATCAGTCACAAAAGCAAGTTAGCCAGCTCTACCCTAGGGTAATCATTCTTGTTAATTCAGAGAGTCATCTCTGGCAAGTGATAAGAGGTGGCTAAGGAGGAAAACCCTAGCTCTGGAAACACAATCACTCTTCATCTTTTCCCTGTCCCTTCACTTCTTCCATTGTGCATTGGGGGGGGTGGGGGATCTCTCTCCTCTCCACCCTTCAGTAATGACATTCCTACAGAACAAGTCGCCCCGTGGGAAACGCTGAGGGAGCCGGCATTGAAGTCCATACTGTTCAAACCACACATCTTTGATGATGTCAGTCATGAGGGCTCACAGAAGATCATGGCAAAATTTGGTTATTCAGAGAAGTGAATCAGTACTGTACAATTCCATGGCAGCATGCTTGCATGAGCTCTTGAATACAGACGATGCTCTGGTGCTTTACTAGTCACCGCTGGAGGGAAGCAGGCATGTGTTCTTGCTCCCCTGCTTCTTAACATGATGTCTTCAGCCATGTTGTCAGATGCCTTCAATAAAGATACCTTCAATAAACAAATTGAAGGTCCACTACCACACTGATGGGAAATTATTTAACTTGGAAAGACTACAAGCCAAGACTAAAGTGGAGGAAAGTTGGTGTGTATTTCTATTCTGATGATTGTTTATTCAGTTCAGCCTCTGAAATTGAGATCCAATAGAGCATGGATCAGTTCTCTTCTGCTTGAGCTAATTTTTGCCTGACACAAAGAAAACAGAGGCTCTCCACCAGTTGGCATCACACCATCCATACATGATTATAGATGATGAGGTTAGGGCACACATTGCCAGAGCTAGCTCAGTGTATGGGAGGTTCCAAAGGAAAGTGTGGAAAAGAAGAGGTATTAGACTGCCTACCAAACTGAGGGCCTACAGAGCCTTTGTACTGACCTCATTGTTAAATGTCTGTGAAACCTGGATGTTTACCAGCATCATGCTAGGAAACTGAATTGCTCCCATTTGAATTGTCTTGGGAAGAGTCTGAGAATCACCTAGCAAGGATGTGGCAAAATTGGGACACTAATACATTATTGGTGGACTTGTGAACTGATCCAACCATTATGGAGGGCAATTTGGAACTATACCCAAAGGGCTATAAAATTGTGTGTACCCTTTGATCCTACAACACCACTAGGGGGTCTATATTCCAAAGAGATAATAAAAAGGGGGAGAGGACATATTGTACAAAAATATTTTTAGCAGCTCTTTTTGTAGTGGCAAGGAATTGGAAGTTGAAATGATGTCTATCAACTGGGGAATGAATAAACAAATTATGATTTATGATGGTAATGGAATACTATTGTGCTTGTAAGAAATGATAAGCAAGATGATTTCAGAAAAAGCTGGAAAGAGCCGCAAGAACTGATGCAGGGCAAAATAAGCAGAACTGGGAAAACATTGTACACAGTAACCTCAATATTGTATGATGATCAACTGGGAAAACTTAGCTACTCTCAGCAATGCACTGATCTGGAACATTCCTGAAAGACTTATGTTGGAAATGCTATCCACCTCCAGAGCAAGAATTGTTGGAGTCAGATGAATAGCATAATATCTTTCACATCAATGTATTTGTGATTTTATTTCTGGGTTTTGGTTACGTATGAGTGTGCTCTTATGACCAATATGGAAGTGTGTTTTGCACAACACTAAAAATAAAATTTATAAATAAAAACATCACCTGGCAAGATAAGGTACAGGGCACTGCAGTCCTTTCTCATGATTAACTACTAAGCATTTAGAGTCTACTATGGAGCTTACAACTCCAATGGGCTGGCCAAGTTGTTTGAATATCACATGACTATTTTATGGTCGAATTCACATAAGGCAAGTGCTCAACCAGAGGTCAGAAAGAAGCAATGCATGGGCTTCTCAAGATATCACTCAAGAATTTGGGTATCACATGAAAACCCAGTGGAATTGCATGTCAGCTGCAGGAAAGGGGTGGGGGGAGGGGAGGGAAAGAACCTTGTAATCTTGTAACCATGGAAAAATATTCTTAATAATTATTTAATAAACATTTCCCAAAAAAAGACAAAAGAATTTTGAAAAAATATATATTTTTACAAAAATTGTGAAATGTAGGAAACATTGGCACAAGACCATCCTTTGTGGCATGCCCATATCAAGAATGCATTATGCACTATGAGCAAGGCAGAAGTGCAATAGCTCAAAAGAAACATGAGATGCACAAATTTAAAGACATTCCTCCCTCTCTGAAATGTTCACATGGGCTATTTGTGCCTGGCCTGTGATAGAGCCTTCCCAGCTCATATTGGTCTGATCAGTCACAGTAGAACCCACTGTACATTGACCACAACAAAGTGATCTCACTTTGATTCTATTTGAGTAGGAAGAACAACCAAACAAGTTAATATCTGTAACCCAACATAGATTTCATGACTCACAGTTCATTTTTCTTTCCATTTTGCCATGCTATCCCAGGAGATATGTGAAGATGGCACTGTCAGGGACCATTAGGCATCCTGACCATGACTGAGCATCATTTACCAGTTTATTTTCCATCCATGTTCTCAAGGGAAGCTCTCAATGGAAGCTGTGGACTGACTCCAAGGTAAGTCTTTGAATATATTTAAGTCTATGAAATTTGTTTCTAGGGCATCAATTTTCCATTTCAGTTTCTTCATCCCCCATTTTCTCACCTAGATGCAATCCTCTTCCATAGAAAAGATCTAAATGCTCATTTTCACTAAGATGTTATTCACTAGGGTACATGATAGGATAATAGTGGGCAAAAGAGAGAAGGAAAAACTATTCATCTCCTAGTTCTTGAACAAGAGAAACAATCTTCACATTAGGATGGATAGATCCAAAATCATTAACTAGGAATTGAAAACAAGATATATGAAGAGGCAATAAGAGCATACTTTACATCACTCAATGAGTTCAAGCAGGACCAGGCCAACTACATCTCCAGGTCACGGAAAGAGTTTCTAGATATGTTTGCTAAGTATCTATCGCTGAGCTTTGAAAATGTCCTATAGAGGAGGAGAGGTGATATAGGACGGAATATAGGCAAATGCCACCCTAATATAGATCCTTCAAACCATAAGCTTTTATTTATATTTGTAAGTTTCATATAAATTCTTTGATGAATTCTAAAACAGATTTTTACACTATTGTTTGTAAACTCATAAAAAGGGAAACTGTTATGACTGACAACTAGCATGGACTCAAGGGCCTCCAGGTGATTTGGTGGATAGAATACTGGGCCTGGAATCAGGAAAACTCACCTTCCTGAGTTCAAATCTGGCCTCTGACACTTACTAGCTGTGTGACCTTGGGCAAGTCACTTACCCTTATTTGCCCCAGTTTCCTCATCTGTAAAATGAGAAGGAAGTGGGAAACCACTCCATTATCTTTGTCAAGAAAACCCCAAATGGGGTCACAAAGAGTCAGATATGACAGAAAAATAACTGAACAATAACAACAAAACATGGGCTCAAGAACAAATCATGATAGACTAATTTAATTTCCTTGTTTTTAAGGGATGTTAAGCTGGTTAACCAGTGATCCCCAAGGCACAGGATATCTGGATTTCAGCAAAGCTTTTGACAAAATTTTCATGTTTGAGAACTGGTTGAATGGTTGATCATAGAGGGTAGTGATTTACGGATTAATATCAACTTGTAGGGACATCTGTAGTAGAATAAAATAGATACCCATCCTTAGTGTCCTTACTGACTTCAATGAAGATATAGATGGTATGCTTGTCAAATTTGCAAATGGCACAAAGCTATCACATTGTCTAACAGAATCAAGCACCAAATAAAGTCTTGACAGAATGGAACAATAGGCTTAATCTAATATAATACTTTTAATAGAAGTAAATGTAAATTCCTACATTTGGGTTCAAAAGAAAAACCAACTACAAAAATACATGATAGAGGAAAAAGAGAACAAATGACTAAATTGCAGTTTATGTGGGGAAAAAAGACTTAAAGGTTTGGGGGGACTTCAAATTCAGTATTAGCCAACAATGTAACAAGGTGACCAAAAAAACTTATTAGACTTAGGCTGTCTTAATAGAAATAATGTACAGAATCTTCACACATATCCTGCTCTTGTGTTTTATTATATTGTGGAGGTTGAAGGTTATGCCACTGAAATGAAAGCTGGAAATGCTTCATATGAACATAACCACATACCCAACAACTGAACAATCAACTAAATTTGAGGAATGTCATCACAAGAACATTGTCCACCAGGGAATTCTTTTCTGGCCTTTATAACTCATGAAGACCTTCTATTGAAGAACTAAGGGGGTTTACCATTAGCATTAGTGGAGAACCTGTCAACATTGATGAAACCACATATGCATAAAGTATCAAATCTTCCATAACAGAAGACAGGATCATTACATTGTACTCAACTGAAGTACTTTATTTAGTTCTGGGTGCCCCGTGTTTCTATAGAGACATCATTAAGACACCAGCTGGTGCTGTTTTAATGGAAAGGAGTATAAGAAATGGCACCAGCCTTTTCAGTCATCTCCATTCAGCGCAAGCCTAGGGCTTGATGTAGGACAGAAGAGAATGATGGTTGAAAACAGCTTTCTTACCAGTTTTACTACCAATTTCAACTTTTAGCCTTTTTTTCTATTTGAGGATTTGGATCCTTGAGAAATACTTGCCCTAACCAAGAAAATTTTCTAATATCCCACAATTAAAATGGATTTCTGACCATGAGTCAGATGGGAGTTGAACTGAAAGAATCAGGTGAGACAATAAAAGAAAGGGAATTTCAAAGGGCAAATTGTGATCTTCACATGGACATCTGCTACCTTCTTTTGGCAGCCTGGATGAAGGAAAGAAAATCATAGTCATTGGCTGAGAGACCTCACTGAGGAGAGCTGTGGAATGCTAGGTATAGTAATCCTCAAGGATCAGAAGACAGAATAGCAGTTGGAATTTAAGATAAAATTTTTACTAAATAATATATCTATGTCTAAAAGTGTCATAGCTCTCCCCTACAAAGGGTTGACCATATGGTTGGTGGAGGTGCCTGAAAAAAAAAAAACTGGCTTTGGACCTTTGTTGCATGGAAGAGGCTTACAAACCACAGCCTCCAAAAGACTTGTTACCTTAAGACCACCTGAAGAAGAAATTCAAATTCAGCAAAGAGAAGCATAGTGACAACCTGAAAATGTTGCTATCTCTATAGGGTTACAGAAATTGCCACTCTATGCTTGCTCCTTGGCCATACATGTTCACCATGTATGTAGCCTGTATCAATGATCCATATACATCTTTTATCTTCTCAATGAAGATATTTAGTTCTGTTCTGTTTATCATTTTGTGAATGAGTTGTATAAAGGTATACTCACCAAATATGCTAACTCAAAGCTGAGAGATATAGCTAACACCCCTGGATGAGAGAATCAGGATCCATAAGTATCTTAATGAAAGTGGCAGCTTTTATTCATTGCTGTAGAGTCTTTTAAATGTTTTACATATATTATTTCATTTAAACTTCACAACAACTCTTGAGTGGAGGTGTTAATATTAATTCATTTTGCAGATGAGGATACTAAAGTAGACAAAGGCTAGGTGGCTTGCCCAGAGTCAAAAAGCTAGTATCTGAAATCAAATTTGAACTCAGGTCTTTCTGAATCCAGGCTGAGTGTCCCATCCCCTGTACTCCCTCTGAGAGCCTTGGACCTTGACAGACTAAATGTCCTGGGCTTATACTCTGGCTATCTCCCATGCATGAAATGTTCTCCTTCCTCAAGTCCACCCACTCGATTTCCTGGCTTCCTTTAAGTCTTAACTAAAATCCAATCCATTATAGGATTTTCACAATCCCTCTTAATTCTAGTGCTTTCCCTCTCTTATATATGCCCTATTTCTCCAATAGCTAGTTCATACAAATGATTTTGCTTGTCATTTCCCCCATTACATTATAAATTTCTTGAGGGCAAGGATGATCTTTTGCTTCTTTTTGTATACCCAGCATTTAGCACAGTACCTGGCAGAGAGAACACATTTAATAAATGTTTGTTGACTAACATACTAGAGCACTGGAATGAATCTTATAATTATGAAAAATTAATGCTTACTTTCTGTCTTAGAATCAATACTCAGTATCAGTTCCAAGGCAGATAAGTAGTAAGGGTTGGACAGTCAGAGACAAGTGACTTACCCAAGGTCACACAGCTAATGTGTCTGAAACCATATTTTAACCCAGGATCTCCCATCTCTAGGCCTGACTCTCTGTCCACTGAGCCACGTAGGTGCCTCTTAACATAAAGACTTGCACTTGGTTACAAGAAATCAACATCAATAATATAAGATTGGGGCATGGAATACCACTGCTGGGCTTGTACTCCAAAGAGATAATAAGGAAAAAGACTTATACAAGAATACTCATAGCTGTGCTCTTTGTGGTAGCAAAAAATTGGAAAATGAGGGGATGCCCTTCAATTGGGGAAAGGCTGAACAAATTGTGGTATATGCTGGTGATGGAATACTATTGTGCTCAAAGGAATAATGAACTGGAGGAATTCCATGGAGACTGGAACAACCTCCAGGAATTGATGCAGAGTGAGAGGAACAGAACCAGGAGAACATTGTACACAGAGACTGATACACTGTGGTACAATTGAATGTAATGGACTGCTGTACTAGCAGCAATACAATGACCCAGGACAATCCAGAGGAACTTCTGAGAAAGAACACTATCCACATCCAGAGCAAGAACTGTGGGAACAGAAAGGCAGAAGAAAAAACATTTCATTGATCACATGGGGATATGATTGGGGATGTAGGAAATGGAAAACCACTCTTGTATCTCTGCCAAGAAAACCCCAAATAAGATCATGAAGAGTTGGACATGACTGAAACCACTCAACAGCAATATTCAAGTATTTGAAGAATTATCCTGTGTGCAGAGGAGGGATTAGACTTCTTTTATTTGACCTCAGAGGGCAGAACCAGGAGTAATGGGGAAGGGGAGGGGAGATTTACAAAGAGTCAAATTTAGCTTAATGTCAGTAAAAACTTCCTAATGACAAGAGCTATCTGAGCATGGAACTGAGTGGGTTCTCCCCTCTGTCCTTCCTACCACCAAGTTGGAAGTCTTCATGCAGAAGCTGGGCAACCACTGGTTTGGTGCATCCTGGTAGAGATTACTTTCATGAATGGGTTAAACTTGTTGGCTCGTGTGGTGCCTTTCAGCTCTCAAACTTAGAGATTCTCTCTGTGTATTTATGAAAGGATGTGCTTATAAGGAGAATGTTCTGTTTTTATTTTTAACGCTATGCTATTTCATTTATTGCTTTTGCTTTGAACTGTGTGTTCCTTGGCTAAATAGTAAAAGTAAACACATCAGTGGAGAGGAGACTAAGCAATTAATAATTTAGAAACTGGGTAGCTTTCTGGGGCCCCTGGTTGATACGGGGGAAGGACACTGAAAAACTGGAGCTTCTCTCTAAGAGTCCAACCAGGGTCTCAAGGAACCTAGATGTATATCTTATAGGAGTGAGTGGGAGGAACTAAGGATTGTTCTGCTTGGCCTCAGAAGAGAGAAGTAGAAAAATGAGTGGAAGATACAGTGAGGCAGTTATTCCTTGGTTGTTCAGTTGTTTTCCAGTCATGTCCGTGATCCCATTTGGGGTTTTCTTGGCAGTTACTGGAGTGGTTTGCCATTTCCTTCTCCAGCTCATTTGACAGCTGAGGAAACTGAGGCAAACAGGGTTAAGTGACTTGCTCAGGGTCACACAGCTATTAAGTTTCTGAAGTCAGCAGAAAATTAGGGGGAAATTATCATAGTCTCTCAGTTATAGATCTTATATATAAAATATGGAAAGAACTTTGTCACTTATGGAAATAAGAGCCACCCTCCAACTTATAAATGGGCAAAAGATATGAACAGTTTTCAGATGAAATCAAAGCCATATATATTATGTGAAAAAATGTTCTTGATCGCTACTGATTAGGGAAATACAAACCAAAACAATTTTGAGGTATCATCTCACACCCATCAGATTGTCTGAAATGACAAAAAGGCAGAGGATGTAGAAAAGTGGGGACAGTAGTGCACTGTTAGTGGAGCTATGAAATGACCCAACCACTTTGGAAAGCAATTTGGAGTTATAAAATTGTGTATATCCTTAGACACAGAAATACTATGGCTAAATCTATATCCCAAGGAGATTGGGGAGAAAGGAAATAACCTATATGTTCTATAATATTTATAGCAACTTTCTTTGTAATGGCAAAGAACTGAAAATAAAAGGGATGTCCAACAACTGGGGAATGGTTAAATAAAATGTATTTTATGGTTGTGATGGAATACTGCTGCGCCATAAACAACAATAGGTAAATAATTTTTTTTAATCTGGAAAGAACTATATGAGATAATGAAGAGAGAAATGAATAAAACCAAGATACTTTGATTACCGTTACAGATTTAATATTTGAAGAATAACTTGCGGATGTTCCTCTCAGAAAATGAAGAAAGAGAAAGAAAGAAAGAAAGAAAGAAAGAAAGAAAGAAAGAAAGAAGAAAGAAAGAAAGAAAGAAAGAAAGAAGAAAGAAAGAAAGAAAGAAAGAAAGAAAGAAAGAAAGAAAGAAAGAAAGAAAGAAAGAAAGAAAGAAAGAAGGAAGGAAGGAAGGAAGGAAGGAAGGAAGGAAGGAAGAAGAAAGAAAGAAAGAAAGAAAGAAAGAAAGAAAAGAAAGAAAGAAAGAAAGAAAGAAAGAAAGAAAGAAAGAAAGAAAGAAAGAAAGAAAGAAAGAAAGAAAGAAAGAAAGAAAGAAGAAAGAAAGAAAGAAAGAAAGAAAGAAAGAAGGGATGGAGGAGGAGGGAGGGAGGGAGGAAGGGAGGAAGGAAGGAAGGAAGGAAGGAAGGAAGGAAGGAAGGAAGGAAGGAAGGAAGGAAGAAAGAAAAGAAAGAAAGAAAGAAAGAAAGAAAGAAAGAAAGAAAGAAAGAAAGAAAGAAAGAAAGAAGAAAGAAAGAAAGAAAGAAAGAAAGAAAGAAAGAAAGAAAGAAAGAAAGAAAGAAAGAAAGAAAGAAAGAAAGAAAGAAAGAAAGAAAGAAAGAAGGGATGGAGGGAGGGAGGGAAGGAAGGAGGAAGGAAGGAAGGAAGGAAGGAAGGAAGGAAGGAAGGAAGGAAGGAAGGAAGGAAGGAAGGAAGGAAGGAAGGAAGGAAGGAAGGAAGGAAGGAAGGAAGGAAGGAAGGAAGGAAGGAAGGAAGGAAGGAAGATAAATTTAAGCTTGGGAAAAATGGAAAAAAAGTTTATATCTGATATTAAGTTTCCTGTTTCCTCTCTCTGCCCCTTCACTGAGGAAATATAAGACTATAGACCATCTACCAGAAGATTTCTTGATGGACAGGGTGGGTTTGAGATTGGAAAACAAATGAATGGGCTCCATCTAGGGTTCCAGACCAGTCACTGGTCAACATTTTCATACAGTTCAGAGAACATGAAAAGACTGTCTTCTGATATTAGGAAATAAGCCAAATAATTTCATTTTTGTCTTTGTAGCCCAGTGCCTGATACATGGCAGGCACTCAATAAATGTGTGTTGACTTGATTCAACTTCCTTCCCACCTGCCTATTAGCTCCTGAGGGGAATCACCTGTTTCCTGTTGGGCATCACGAGTGCAACAAGAGTGTATCTGTTCTGATTCAGAAGTCTCTGGCATGAAGAGGGCCATCCTCATCATTCAAGCATGCGTGTGGAAGTAAACGTGTCCATGTGGGCGAGTAGCCACGTGCCTTTCCACTGCCTGGCCCACCAGGTGTTTGAATCTGGCAGGGGCGTGGAACATGTCTGCCTTTTTCTCTGGATCTGTAGAGGCATCCAGACAGGCACATACCTGGGTAAGCTAGTAATAATAATAACAATAATAATAATAATTGAGAGAGATGAGAGCAGGATAATAGTAATACATTGTGTTTGTATGGGATTTTCTGGCTTACAAAACACATTATCTCATTTCTTTCTCACAGCTGCCTGGTGAGGTAAGGTAGACAGGGAAGAGATTATCTCCATCAAGCAGATGAGAAAACAAAGCTGAAAGAGTGGAGTTGATTTGTCCAATGTCACATAGGTAGCAAGTCTTGGATCCCAAGCCCACTGACCCCCTGGTCTGGTACGATATCTACTATGCAATGCCATTCCCATGGGTCAGAAACCTCCTTAGAAAAGCATGGGTGATCTGATTTTTGTAGTTCAGTCGTGTCTGATTCTTTGTGACCCCATTTGGGGTACTCTTGGCAAAGATACTGGAGTGGTTTGCTATTTCCTTCTCCAGTTCATTTTACAGAAGAGGAAACTGAGGCAGAGTTAAGGGACTTTCCCAGGGTCCCAGAGCTAATGTCTGGGGTCAGATTTGAACTCGAGAAGAGGAGTCTGGCTGACTCCAGGTCTGGTGCTCTATCCACTGAGCCACCTAGAAGTGATCTGATGCATTGTACATAAAATCATGACTCCCCTGTTTAACTAGCTCCAGTAACTAGCTTCCTGTTGCCTCCAGGGCAGAATATTAACTGCTCAGCTTAGCTTTTAAAGCCTTATACAACCTGGTCTTCATCAGTCTCAAAGTATACTACTACCCTTCCCCATTCTGTGATCTAATCAAACTGAGATTCTCTCTATTCCTCACACCCAATACACTCCATCTTCTATCTCTGTACCTTTAAACTAACTGTCTTCAATGCCTGGATTAATCAGTCAGTCAATAAACATTTATTAAGCCTTTACCATGTGCCAAGTTTTGTGCTAAGTGCTGGGGACACAAAGGGAGGCAGAAGACAATCCCTGCTCTCAAGGAGCTCCCAACCTAATGAGGTAGACAGCAAGTGAATAAATATGTACAAGCAAGCCATATGTAGAATAAATAGGAAGTAATTAACAGAGGCAGGGCCATCTGGGTAGCTCAATGGATAGAGAACCAGGCCTGGTGATGGGAAGAACTGGGTTCAAATCTGACCTTACATACTTCCTAGCTGTGTGACCTTGGGCAAGTCACATAACCTCAACTGTCTAGCCTTTGACACTCTTTTGCCTTGGAATCAAGACTTGGTGTCAATTTTAAGATAGAAGGTAGGGATCTGAAATAATAATAATTAACAGAGACAAAGCACTATAATTAAGGGGGTTTAGGGGACAGATTGGTGACTCAGTGGACTGAAAGCCAGGCTTAGAGATGAGGACATCCTGGGTTCAAATCTGGCCTCAGACACTTCCTAGCTGTGTGACTCTGGGCAAGTCATTGCCCCATTGCCTAAAATTGGGACACTAATGCATTGCTGGTGGAGTTGTAAACTGATTTAACCATTCTGGAGGGCAATTCGGAATCATGCCCAAAAGGCTATAAAAGATTGCATATCCTTTGATCCAATAATACCATTACTAGGTTTGTACCCCAAAGAGATTAAGAAAAAAGGGGAAAGAACCTATTTGTACAAAAATATTTATAGCCGTACTTTTTGTTGTGGCAAAAAATTAGAAGCTAAAGGGATGTCCCTCAATTGGGGAATGGCGGAACAAATTGTGGTATATGATGGTGATGGAATACTATTGTGCTATAAGGAATGATGAATAGGATGATTTCAGAAAAAACTGGAAAGACCTACGTGAACTGAGGCAGAGTGAAATAAGTAGAACCAGGAGAACATTGTACACGAATTTAGTAACTGAAACATTGTGGAATGATCAAATGTGATAGACTTTGCTACTAACAACAGAAAACAATGATCCAAGTCATTTCTGAGGGACTTAAAAAGAATGCTATCCACAGCTAGAGAAAGAACTGTTGGAGTAGAAATACAGATGAAAACATATTATTTATCACTTGTTTATTTGGGTTTATGTTTTGAGGTTTTGGTTTTTTAAGATTATTCACGTACAAAAATGGATATCAGCTCCAGGAGTGGGGAGTGAAAAAGGGAGGGAGGCAATTTGGATCATATGACTTGGGAAAACTTTATGTGGAAATTTATTGCTAAAAATTTTTTTTTAATTTTTAACCCATTCCTGCTCTTCTGCCTTGGAACCAATACATGATATTGATTCTAAAATGGCAGATGAGGGTTTAAAAAAAAAGAATTTAAGGGGAATTGGGAAAGATTTCCTATAGAAGGTAAGATTTTTAGCTAAGAATTGAAGAAAGCCAAGAAAACCAGGAGAAGACAAGCAAGGAGAGAATTCCAGGCCTAAGGGACAGCCAGAGAAAAAGCGCTCCTTCTTTCCCTTCACCCCAGAGAGCTTCTCTCTTCCCATTAATATTCAACTCAGAGACCCTCTTTAGCAGGAACCCTTTTCTGATCTCCCCAAATTTGAGTGCCCTCCCTTCAGGTCACCGTGTATTTAACTATTATGTACACACATATATAATGGACACATATACATGAGTATACACACATACACTTTGTTTATGCTGCGATTTGCTTGAAAGAACTTCTTGTCTTCTCCATTAGAATGTAAACTCATTGAGAGTGGAGTTTGGATCATTTTGTACTTCTCTCCCTGCTATTTAGTTGTGAGTCATGTCTGACTCTTCATGACCTCACATGGAATTTTGTTAGCAAAGATACTGCAGTGGTTTGCCATTTCCTTCTGTCATGGATTAAGGCAAGCAGACTT
Organism: Monodelphis domestica; assembly: GCF_027887165.1. Classification (NCBI taxonomy): domain Eukaryota; kingdom Metazoa; phylum Chordata; class Mammalia; order Didelphimorphia; family Didelphidae; genus Monodelphis; species Monodelphis domestica. Next base: position 230,671,645 of record NC_077230.1, read on the forward strand.
TAGTGACTTGCCCAGGGTCACACAGCTAATGAATGTCTAATTCCTGATTTGAACTCGGGTCTTCCTGACTCCTGGGCCACACTCTATCCACTGAACCACCTAGCTTCTTCCATTTCTCTCCCTAGTGCCCACCATGAGACTTGTTGTCTGACTGATCGACTGAAACAGACCATGAACCCTAGAGTAAACCACCTCTGGTTTGGCTCAGGGGAACCAAAATTTGAATTCTGTGCTCTGCTCTTATTGCCAATCCTGTTCCCCTAGCTCTGGAGCCACTTCTAGAAAATGGAGAATTGGGTATTTTATGTACAGAAGAGTTCAGTGATAGAGATACCGGGGCATGCACATTCCCATGTAAAATAACTGAAGGACAATCACTCAGGTAGTCAACTGTTAGGGGAAAGAGACTAAGGCGAGAAGCCAAATGAGAGCAAAAGAGTGGTGTCATTGACGCCAGACAAAGAGACGGTAGGCAGAATCTGGTGGTCAGCGGTGTCATGCAGCAGAACACTTTTTTAAACCCTTATTCAGTATTAAAATCAATACTTTGTATTGGTTCTAAGGCAGAAGAGTGGTAAGGGCTAGACAATGGGGGTTAAGTGACTTGCCCAGGGTCACACAGCTAGGAAATATCTAAAGCCACACTTGAACTCAAGACCTTTCATCTCCAGGCCTAGCTCTCAATCTTCTGAGCCACCCAGCTGCCCCCATACTGCAGAACTATTAAAGGAGATAAAGGCTACTTCAAGAGGATTGTGTTCCGTATCATGGGGGGATGGGGAAAGGTATTTTTTAAACCCTTACCTTCCATTGTAGAATCAATACTATGTATGGTTTCCAAGGAAGAAGAGCAGTAAGGGCTAGGCAATGGGGGTTAAGTGACTTGCTCAGGGTCTCACAGTTGGGAAGTATATGAGGCCATATTTAAATCTAGGACTTCCCATCTCTAGGTCTAGCTCTCAATCCACTAAGTCACCCAGCTAACCTCAAGGTGAGGGGTTGGGGGCATATTTTAGTAAGACCATTGATAAATTGGTGAATGCCCAGAGGAGAGCCAGGATAGTGAAAAGGATGCTCTGTATGTTCCCATTAAATTAACTAGAGATGTTTAGCCCCAAGAAACAACTTAGAAACAACATGACACAATAACATAAATGTCTTAAAGTATTTGAAGGGCTTTCATAGAGAGAGATTAAATTTGTTCTCCTTGGCCCAAAAGGACTGAACTAGGAATTATATGGAAGTTGTACAGAGGAAGATTTACTCTCAAAGTAAATAAAGGTTTCCTAACAACTAGAACTCTCAAAATGGAATAGATTGACTCAGGAGGGAGTGACTTATAACTCATTAACAATCTTCAAGTGATGTTGGATTTCCACTTGTTGAAATGTGATAGGAGGGAATCCTGCTCAGAAACAGATTGGACTTCATAGCTGCCACAGTCTTTCCAAGGCTGAATTGATGATGTTCAACCATTTCAGTCATATTCTACTCTCCATGACTCCATTTAGGATTTTCTTAGCAGAGATACTAGAGTGGTTTGCCATTTCTTCTCTAGCTCATTTGAGAGATGAGGAAACTGAGGCAAACAAATTTTAGTGACTTGCCCAGGACCACAGCTAGTAAGTGTTTGAGGCTAGATTTGAACTCAAGGAGTCTTCCTGACTCCAAACCCATCACTCTCTATCCACTGTGCCACCAACCTGCCCTAGCTGCCATATTGTTGTTCAGTTGATCCAATCATGTCCCACTCTTCATGACCCCATTTGAGATTTTTTGGCAAAGATACTATAGTGGTTTGCCATCTCCTTCTCCAATTCATTTGACAGATGAGGAAACTGAGGTCAACAGGGTTAAGTGACTTTCCCAGGGTCACACAGCTAGTAAATATCTGAGACCACATTTAAACTCACAATGTAGAGTCTTCCTATATCCCAGCCCAGCACTCTATCCACTGTGTCACCTAACTGCCATAATAAGATGCTTAATAAATGCTTGTGTTTAATGAATACTTATTGACCAATGACTTTTTTATTTAAGTGTTTTTCCATAGTTACATAATTCATGTTCTTTCCCTCTTCTTTTTCTTCCCCTCTCCCAGAGCCATCAAGCAATTCCATTGAGTTATACATATATTATCACTCAATATCTAGTTCCATTTTATTCATTTTTGTAAGTGAATAATCTTATAAAACCAAAGTCCCACATCCTATACCCATATAAACAAGTGATAAATCATATGTTTTTCTTCTATGTTTCTGCTCCCACAGTTCTCTCTTGATGTGGATAGCATTCTTTCTCATAAATTGCTCTGAATTGTCCTGGATTTGCTATTATTAGCAAAGGCTATTACATTTGATCATCCCACAATGTTTCAGTTTCTGTGTACAATGTTCTGCTCATTTCACTCCACATCAGTACATGGAAGTCTTTCTGGCTTGTATGGAAAACAAGCAATTCATCATTCCTTATAGCACAATAGTATTCCGTCACCATCATATACCACAGTTTGTTCAACCATTCCCCAATTGAGGGACATCCCCTCATTTTCCAATTTTTTGCCACCACTAAGAGCGTGGCTATGAATATTTTTGTACAAACATTTTTTCTTATTATCACTTTGGGGTACAAACCTAATGGTGGTATGGCTGGATCAAAGGTTAGGCATTCTTTTAAAGCCTTTTGGGAATAATTCCAAATTGCCTTCCAGAATGGTTGGATCAATTCACAACTCCCCCAGCAATGTATTAGTTTGACCAATGACTCTTGAGAGATATCATCAGTCACTGCTCAGTGGTGCTCCTAAAATCTCTCCTCGTTGATCTATAAGAAGATGGGAATCATCTCATTGCCAGCAGTGGACTTTGCAGCTCCTTCTTCCTTCCACTCAATTCTTTCTTGCTTCCTCAACTCTCCATCTGATAGCTGCTATCTGTAATCAGCAGTTCAGCTACTCTCCAGGAGATGGAGATCATTCTCCATTCCAAAAGATCAACTCTCTAATCTTACCCATGAAAATAAGTGTCAGGAGAATGGTTTCTTAATAGCTTTTAAAAAAAACCCACACACATAACCTTTATTTTTGTCTTCTCCTAGCCACATTCTCTATAGCCCCAAGCCTCATGTAAAGTCTTCTAGAGAGCCTTCACATTAGGTAGGTAAGCCTCAGTATTCAATCTGATGTAAGCTTCCAGTGAATTGCTACCTCATGCCTCCCCTCTTGCTCAGCATCTGGACATTGTATCTCCTGCTTGGGTCAGCACTTCCCACTGGATCTGAGGGTTTAGGTAAGCAACTTCACCCTCCCTGATTGCCCTTCCAGTCCTTGGCTTCTCCTTTGAAAATTAACCTGAGTCATTCTAATTGCCCATTGAGACGGCTCAGAAACATGAAGATGAGAGAAAAAGAGGAAGGGATTTGTAATGAATGTGCACACATTCCTATAACCAAACCAAACACTGGGTTCCCATCACCAAGGAAAATAGCTGGACCTGTCCCTTCTCTTTCCACACACTCCTCAAGATGCTCGGCTGGCCAAGAAGAATAGCACTCCCTTTCCCTATGAGTGAACAACTCAAAAGACATCAGACTGCCCCAATGGCTTCTGACTCCCCTGAAATCCTCTAGCACTTAATTATACCACTCATCAATGGTTACTAATCTTCCAGACTAAAATGTTATCTCTTCCCTCACAGAAGCATTGGATCTCTGAGGGGACATGAAATTAACAAACGTTTGCAATTCTGTGCATCCCTCCTCCTCACCCCCATCCTAGAACCAAACACAATGCTGGGCACTGAGAAATGCTTTAGCCTGTGAATTAACTCATGCATATCCTGCATTCAGGCTGGATAAGTCATTAAGACATGGTTTGCTGGCTGGGGATGTTAGTTACAGTAACTAATAGTGACAATAACAGTAATAGCTCTATGTGGGTGGCTAACCTTCATTCCTTTCTCTTCCCAGATGGCTGCTGCTATGTTCCCAGCACTGACCATGAGCAAGTTATTTTGGAACATCTATGTTCAAAGTTTCAACTCTCCCCAGTTCCCAGCCATAGCTTCCTACCCTCTAACCCCTCCACCCATCTTCTCTGAGTTAACTTGGTCTGGAATGAACTCTCAGCTGCTCTGGGTCAGTTTCTAATCTCCATGCCACCCCCTCACACATAAAACCTAGCAACCAGCTTTTGACTCATCCTGGAGGAAAAATATGAGAAAATACAGCTCTCCTAAGGAGGCAACCCAGAGGCACTAGATCCAAGATCCTATGGAGAGGATAAGTATGTCAGAAAGACAAAGACCCAAATAGACACCTGGAAACACAGAGATCCAGATCCAAAAATAGAAAGGAAGGCTAAGATAATAGCATTTAGACCTGACAGAGACTTCAGCAATTATCCAAGTTAATGCCATCATTTTTATAGATAAGGAAATAGAAACCCAGAGTGATTCAGCTAAGATCACACAGCTAAGTAAATAGCTATGCTCATAGATGGACCTAGGTCCTTCAAATCCAATGCTCTTTACACTAGGGTAGGCTGCCTCCAACAAAAATTCAGAGCAGTCATCAGAACCAAAGAAGTAATAAGCAAGAACAGATGGTCAGAGAGACAAAGGCACAGGGAGAAGCACATTTAATCACGTAGGCAACACCAACCAGGCAGAGAGAGAAACCGAAGGGGGCTGTGACTTTCCTTTCTCCTACCAGAAAGACACCCTAAGCCACCTTCAATGGTTTGGAGGCTAGCCTGATCTAAGTTAGGGGCTGGAGATGACTTATTTCCCCATCTCTGCATAATCCCAGTCCTGCCCAAACTTCCATATTCAAAAGATGAGAATCTTGCATGGCCCCTAGTTGCATCTCCTGTGGTTGAGCTCAAAGAGCAATGAGGCCTCCATGTGGGCTGGAATTCTTGCCCAATCCATGCCAACTGAGCCCAGCAACAGTGATTTTGCTGGCCTCTAGCTGCCTCTGGAGGCTCCTCTTGCTGCACTGACCAGTACTGCCCACTAGAGGCCAGCCTTGCCCCATCCATGGTCCCCACTCATCCAGGGAGGCACTACCTGAAGCTTGGTCAAAACTGGATGTCTCTGCTTCCCACAGAGCTGCAGCTGGCTTTGTTTGGGAAATCCAGAGATTTAGATTGTCTGCTCTCTCTTCCTTATTATTATTGCTAGCCCCTTTGTCTCTCTTCAAGTCAGTCTCTTTTTCTTCCTTCTACATATCACCCTCACTCCCCTTTGTCCAGCCCTTGATTTTCCTCTCCATCATGAAAGATCAGTGGCACCCAGACTTCTGGGTGCTGTAATAGGATTATAGATCTAGAATTAGAAAGGATCTTAGATGTCATCTAGCCTAATCCCCTCATTTTCCAGATAAGAAAATCGAACTCAGGAAGTTAAAAGATTTGCTCGAGGTCACTGGAGTAATAAACTTAAGAAACAGGTTTTAAAAGCAGGTCCTATAGCCTTAGAAGACAATCAAACATGCAATGAACATTTAAATGCTTGTTATGTGCCAGGCACTGTGCTACGTTCTGGAGATGCAAAAAGAGACAAAAGACAACCTCTGCCCTCAATAAATTTACAGTCTAGGCGGCAGCTGGGTGGCTTTGTGAATTTGAGAACCAGGCCTAAAGACAAGACATCCTAGGTTCAAATCTGGCCTCAGTTTCTTCCTAGCTGTGTGACCTTGGACAAGTCACTTAACCCCCATTGCCTCACCCTTATTGCTCTTCTGCCTTGGAACCAATACACAGTTTTGATTCCAAGATGGAAAGTAAGGGTTTAAAAAAGAGAGAGAAAGAAATTTACAGTCTAATGGGGGAGACAACATACAAACAAATTTTTACAAAGCAAACTATAAGCAGGATAAAGAGGAAATAGTGAAATGAAGAAAAGCATTGGAAATAAATTGGGTTATGGGAGGCTTCCTGTAGAAAGTGGACTTTTAGTTGGGACCTAAAGGAAGACTGGGAGTTCAGTAGTCAGAACAGAGGAGAGAACATTCTAAACTGGGGAACAACCAAGAGGCTAGTGTCACTGGATGGAATAGCATGTGTGTGGGAGAAAGGTGTAAGAAGACTGGGAAGTCTGAGTGTAGTGGGACTTTGGGATGGAAGGCTTTGAATGCCAAAAAAAGCACTTTATATTTGTTCCTGGAGGCAATAGGAAGCCACTGGAGTCTCTTGAGTAGAGGGGCGGCATGATCAGACCTGTGTTCTAGGAAAATCATTTATTGGCTGAATGGAGAATGGATTGGAATAGAGAGAGAATTGAAGCAGATAGACCCACCAGCAACTACTGTAATAATCCTAGTATGAGGTGATGAGGGCCCAGTCTATTTAAGAGATATTAAAAAGGTAAAAATAGTCCTTGGCAACAGATGATATGGGAGTTGGGGGAGTTGGGGTGAGAGATCCTAAAGAATCTAAGATGAGTCCTAGGTTGTGAGTTTGAGGGACTAGGAGAAGGATGTTGCCCTCTACAGTAATAGGTAAGAAGTTGGGGGAGTTTGGGGGTCAGGGAGAGTCAAGTTAGAAGAAAAGATAACAAGTTCTCTTTTGGACATATTGAGTTTAAAATGTCTACTAAACAACCAGTTTGAGATATCTGAAAGGCATTTGGAAAGATGAGATTGGAGGTCAGCAGAGAGATTGGGGCAGTAAAGGTAGATTTGAGAATCACCAGCATAGAGATGATAATTAAAGCCATGGGAGCTGATGAGATCACCAAGTGAAGCAGTATGGAAGGATAGAGAAGAGGACCCAGGACAGGACCCTGAGGACACCTGTGGTTAGAGGATGTCATCTGGAGGGGGATCCAGCAAAGGAGGCAGAGAGGAGTGGTCAATAAATAGGAAGAACCCAGGAAAGGGTTTCTGAAAATGTAGGAGCTTCAAATCTGGGAATGATCATTCACTCAATCACTCCTGGAAATATCTCTTTCATAGTCTCTGACTTGGAGGTGGAGAAACTGTATCTGAGTCATACAATCTTCAGTTAATTTGGAAAGGAAAGACTAGATTTGGAAAGGAAAAACAGCACTGAGCAGGTAGAAACCACAACTGAATTTGAAGAATGAGAGCAAGGAGGGAGAAAAGATACTATGGTTTGAGCCTGGGTAATGGATGTTGATAGCATTCCTCCATTTTCTTCTATGTCAGCGGTTCTCAACCTGTGGGTCACAACCCCGACAGGGGTCAAATGACCAAAACATAGGGGTCGCCTAAAGCCATCAGCAAATACATATTTCCGATGGCTTTAGCCGCTGAGAAATCGCATTACTTTACAGCAAGATCTCAGAAAGAACGGAGACCCTGCTGCCCTCACATTGTACTAATATTAGTTACCTATCAGCAGCCCTCCCCCTATGAGGGGCTATGGATTTACCCTGTTGCCTGGAGACCGGACTCAAACAGAGACCCAGAGAGAGCACCCTGGCACTGACTCTGGAGGAGTTAAGAATGAGTCCTGGAGCGGATAACGGAGCCAAGTAACCCCAGCAAAGTGAAGCCTCAACTCAAGCTGGAGGGAGCCGACAGGAAGAAGAAGGCAGCGTCTGTGGACCCCCTCCCCAGGCAGGACTTACCTCCTGCCCCAGCACTCAGGCTGCCTCCTGCTGGATTAACATTTCTCAACATATAATTAAATATTGTTTTTATGATTAATCACTATGTTTAAATTATGTTTGATTTGTAGCAATGAGAATACATAATGCATATCAGGTATTTACATTCCGAATCATAACAGTAGCAAAATTACAGTTTTGAAGTAGCCACCAAAATAATTTTTTGGTTTGGGGTCACCACAACATGAGGAACTGTATTGCGGGGTCACAGCATTAGAAAAGTTGAGAACCACTGCTCTATGTCCTCTGTCATCACCCTATTTAAGCCCCTCATCACCTTTAGACTGGTCAGCTGTAATACCTTCCTAACAAATATCTTCCAGATTGCTTTTAATATAAAGATTAGATAAGAGACCACTTATGGTTTAGCTACTGCTGTAGTCTACTAGAGAGATGCAAACACAGATAACTATAGTGCACAATAATCCTAATAAAAGGATTAGAAATGCAAAAAAGACAGGGGAAAAGGGTTACCTGATGTGCCAGAGGAAGGTCAATGCCAGCAGAGGGAGACAAAGAAGGCTTTATGGAGGAAGTTACATTTGAGTTGAGCTTTAAAAAATGTAAAGGAAGGGCAATAAGGTGGCTCAGAGGTTTGAGAGTCAGCCCTGGAAATGAGAGGTCCTGAATGCAAATCTGAACTCAGACATTTCCTAGCTGTGTGCCCCGGGACAAATCATTTAAGCCCAATTTTCTAGTCTTTACCACTCTTCTATCAATACTTAGGATCTGTTCTAAGACAGAAGATAAGAGTGTTTTGTTCTCAATGTATAGGAACTGGCCCAGCAATACCATTACAAGTTCTATATCCCAAAGAGATCAAAGAAAGGGGTAAAGGGCCTATTTGTACCAAAATATTTATAGCTACTCTTTTTGTGGTGGCAAAGAATTGGAAAATGAGGGGATGCTCTTCAATTGGGAAATGGCTGAACAAGTTATGATATATGATTATAATGGATTATTACTAAGCCATAAGAAACGACGAACAGGATGAGGTCAGAAAACCTGGAAAGATTTATATGAAGTGATGCAAAGTGAAGTCAACAGAACTGGGAGAACATTGTACACAGTTACAGCAATAACCTATGATGATCAGCTGTGACTAGCAACTATTAACAATAATGCAAGGATTCATGTCAAGTGGGCTTGTGTGTGTTTAACCCTTACCTTCTATCTTAGTATCAATTCTAAAACAGAAGAGTAGTAAGGGCTAGGCAATTGGGATTAAGTGATTTACTCAGGGTCACACAACTAGGAATAAGATCAGATTTGAACCTAGATCCCTCCAACTCTATCACCTGGTACATTATCCATTATGCTATCTAACTGCCCCACCTGTAGCATAATCCTGATGTTCTTGTCCCTTCACCCTTTCAGTTTCACTTCCTAAAAGACCCCAGATCATGTTATACTCCAATGAAGTGAGATAATGTAACTTAAACTGAGAGCTAGAAGATTTCTCAGAAACCAAATCCAATCCCTTCATTTTTACAAATGAGGAAACTGAGGCCTTGTATCTTGCCCAAGGTCACTAGGGTAAGATTTGAACCCAGAGTCTCTGGATCCAGACCCTGTACTCACTCATTTTGCCATGCTGCCTTACACAATTCTCTATAAACATTTAATGAACTGAAAAGAAAAAGAAAAGATCTTTTAATTACCGAATCCGATGTCTGTTTCTTATTGCCTTTGGACACTATTTACCACCCTATTCTGGGTACTCCTCTCTCTTGATTTTCATTAAGTTTTTCTCTTCGTTCCCCTGCTACTTGTCTAACTACTCCTTCTTGATTTCTGTCACTGGCTTATCATCCATATCTGCCAAAAACTTATACCCCAAGATTCTATCCTGACAATTGATGATATAGATTTAGAACTCAGGAGAGATACTGGAGCTAGAAATATAGATTTGGAAATCAACTGCATGTCGGTGGTATTAAGACCTCAAAAATTGATGAGATCTCTGAAAGCGGGTGGAGAGATAAGAGAATGGAACCTAGGACAGAACCTTAATATAAATTGTATATATGACCATCAATATTAAACAATGCTCTTTTTAAAAAAAGCATACATGGCATCTTTTTAAGTTTAATCTGAATTATTAATATTGTCCTCATTGTGTTCTTAAGTCTAGATAATCAATATAAGCATCCCTTCAATTTCCAGTTCTTTGCCACCACAAAAAATAGTTTTGGATTTCTTTAATTCTCCTAGTTAATGTTGTGCTCATGTCCAATCTTCATTTTTCTTTATGGCTTCACTTATGAATGTTTACCTTCTGTGTTTGTGCCTTGACCTTCCCTGTCAGCATAACAGGTCTTTATGGTTGTACCCTTTTATTTATTGTTTGCTTGTTGTTCTAGCCAACTTCTTAACTTTGAACTTTAGGTTAGTGTTGGATCCTTTTTTTTTTTTAAACCCTTCCCTTCCTTCTTAGAATCAATACCATGTATTGGTTTCAATGCAGAAGAGCAGTAAGGACTAGGCAATGGGGGTTAAGTGACTTGCCCAGGGTCACACAGCTAAGAAGTATCTGAGACCAGATTTGAAGCCAGGACCTTCCATCTCTAGGTCTGATTCTCAGTCCACTGAGCAAACTTAGCTGTCGCCTAGTGTTGAACTTAATACTTGGAGAGAAGGGGAGGATGTCTAAACTGAGCTCCTATCCTTTTTTGTCCCGCTTTAACAAATCAGTCTGAGGTCTTCATTTTCACTGTTTCCAAACTAGCATAATGTAGGGACAAGTCTGTTCACTGACCTCCTTATCTGAGCCCTACAAATTCCTGGCCCAGGTTAGGGTTTGTTGGCTTATATGTGGTTGAGTTTCTATAGACTGTTACTAAACTAAGTCACTGTTACCTGCTGGTGGGTTCTGCAGGATCATGGTAACTGAATTTCTGTCTTCCCTTTGGTCTTTGTCTCTTGCCCTGGTTATTCCTCTGTAGACTAAAAATTAGGACTGAGTTACCACTCGGCTCCTATGCTGAGAATCACAGAGTTCAATTTCTGCTATGTGTTTTGTGCTTAGTATTCAGCTAGAGCCCCACTTGACCATTCATCTCCATCATAAATCTGAGATTAGAAACTGCCAGAAGTTGCCAGACAGCACCTATTCCTGCTTTTAGTGCTGGTATGAGGTCCCTTAGGTTCTCTTTCTGCACCCTTGCATCCTCTCCTGGTATTCTAGCTTGGCTCCCTTTCCAGCCTGGGCCACTTCTTGGCACTTAGAATGTTTCCCATCTCTCCTGGTCTTCACTGCTGCTCCATGATCCTGGCTAGCCTCTATCCCAGTGTTGACAGACCTCTCAATCTGTCTTCCTAAGCCAACCTGGGCTGGAAGAATAACTCATTGTGACTTTTTCTTGGCTTTCCTATTCAGAATTTAGTCTGGCAAGTTTTTCTAAGTTGTTGTAGAGGAGGTGTGCTGGGTGAGCTAAGGCAAAAATGCTTCCTATTGCTCTGCCATCTTGATTCTGTCCCTCCTCTCCCACACATTCACATTCTTCATGGTTCAATCTCTTGGGGTGTTAATATGTAAATAAATTGTTAACACTCAGTGATTTCTTTATAATGCTAAACCATTTTCTCTGAGTGAATCAGTTGGGGTTAAAAATAGGGCCACATCCCTTGGGCTCTAAATGGTTAAGCCCTTGAGAGATTTTTAATAGAAATAGTAATGATAAGCTCAGGCCCAGAGCTTCCTGTTGACCTGCCTTAAAACTGCCTGCAAAAGAGTGGAAAGAGAATTTTTCTTTCCTCTCTCCTTCCCCATTCTCCATCAGTCATGATGCAGTGAAGTTACTTGCCCAGAACAAGGCATATCATCTAGCACAAGGGGAGTCAGTTTGAGGCACAGGTAAGAGAATAAATATACAATCTAGAAAAACACAGATACTAGAAGGTAGAATCAATTTCAAAGAGTAGGAAATCTGGTGTCAGAGAAGGGTATAGGAGACAGCTGGGTAGCTCAGTAGATTGAGAGCTAGCCCTGGAGATGGGAGGTTGTGGATTCAAATATGACCTCAGAAATTTCCTGGCTATGTGACCGTGAGCAAGTCTCTTAACTTCTATTGCCTAGCCTTTACTACTCTTCTGCCTTGGAACCAATATACACTAGAGAGCACTAGCCCTGTAAATCAGAACAACCTGCCTAGTAGAGAGGCTGCCCCCAAGGAAAACTATGTGAGGACTCTACAAGGGAGAGAAAGGACTTCAAGACCATGTTGGTTTAGAGTTGTAAGTTTCATTTGTCAACTTGGGAAAACACAGAACCACTAAAGTAGTCATAAAACCAAATATTTAATCAGGAAAGAGACAAGTCCTTAATAATCGACCGCCACACAGAGCCAAGTGCTAAATACCACACAGAGTCAAAAACTCTGAGGCTCTGGGGACAGTGTCTCTGAAAGAATCACCACCAAAGATGATTCCCAAAAAAATAATAAAACTTGGGGACTTACATACCTTTTGGGAATATAGTACAGTGAACATACACTGACTGGTTACAAGGAGGCTTGGGAAAGAGTCTGTAGCTAGAGACTAGGGTATCAGGGAGTGGCCTAATTTACAATGGATACAAAAATGATAGCTCCAGCCAGGTGTTGGTCTTCTTAGGAATGGATCTCTGATACTATGGGGGGAAATGTTATCTTCCTCAATAAAATGAAAATTACTTGAGAATAGAGACTTTTCATTTCATATTATTCATTCATTTGTCTTGGTATCCCCATTGCCTGGCACATAGTAGGTGCTTAATAAATACTGTTGTTCATTCTTTGTTTTTGTCGGAAGCAAATTGCTCTCTCCATTGTGTTGCTTCTTTTAAAAGTCATCTCTCAGCAACCTGGAAGTCAAAGACCACTGAGTAAATGTAGGTATAGATGAACCCTCAGAGAAAGGAAGCTAAAGAACCAAGGAACCAACAAGACAGGAAACTGCCCCCCTGGGCAGCCCAGGCAAATTAAGAAACTATGGTTGGTTCCTGAGATGTGACATGTGAGAGTTAGTGTTGGGAGAAAAGGGTTTACAAGGTCATACCAGGAGCCTGTGGGGGCTTTTGACTGGAGTGTGGAGAGTGGAAGAAGCCCTTGTTGGAGTTTAGACACAGGCCCATCATGGTGGCCAATAGATCAGAAAGCTAAGTATCTCTCTACCTCCTTCCTACCTTTCCCTCTCTTTACTACTACTATTACTTTGATTTAATAAAGTTATTAAGCTGCTATCAGCCTCATCATTTTAATTATTACATTTTCAAAGAGGATGGGATGATGCCTTAACTTGCTCATGATTTGGATTTAAGTGAGAGAGATACACAAAGTCATCAGCCTCACTCTCTTCCAAAGTCATCAAAGTCCAGTGGCAAGACAAAAGTCAGGATGAGCGGTGGTGGCCTGGACTGCAGTGGATGACTTTGGCATCTTTGATGTCTAACCAAGCTCTAAACCCTCCATAATAGCTGCTTCAGCTGTCTTCAGGGCCATTGGAACAAATTGTTCTCATCCTATCCATTCCATGAGGCAGAAGTCTTCACATGGTTGAAGCAGACATTCCCCCTTAACTCACCAATAGTCTAAAACCTGCCAGGCTACTGAAAAGCTTTTACTAGGTGTGACCAGTGCATGTACTACAGCCCCTTGGAGCCACAGGTGAGAGTTTGAGTGATAGTTGGACATCAAAGGTCAATGAGCAGCCCTCACCAGAAGAGGTGCTAATCCTCCCAGAACTTCCCATTCACCCTATAGCAGCAAGGTAGATTCAGTGGATAGGACACTGGGCCTAGAGTCACAATTCAAATCTAGTCTTAGACACTTTATTAGTGATGTCATTTAATCTTATTTTTGCTTTATAAATATTTGTTAATTTGCTGATAGATCACAAGGGAGAATGTGGTTGATATTGAATCAGCTAGGTCTTCACATTCTTTCAACTGGCATCGTCCAGTGACCAACTGTCATTAATTGAGGAATTTCTTCAATTCAATTAGAGACAAATAATAATCAAAACCACCCCCACTCCCCATAATCTTATCAGGTTGTTTAGGAGAACTCTTCAGTTTGATTGCTATTATTCAGTGGACACTATATTGGGGTTTTCTTGGCAGAGATGCTGGAGTACCTTGTCATTTCCTTTTCCAGATTCTTTTACAGATGAGGAAACTCGGGCAAACAGGTTAAAGTGACTTGCCTAGGATCATATGGCTATAGACAGTATCTGCAGTTAGATTTGAATTCAAGAAAATGAATCTTCTGGCTCTTGCCTACCAGTCTGTTGTCTAAACCACCAAGCTACTCTTTTCAATTTGATTAGAGACTTCCTAATCCAAAAGTAAAAAGGCATTTAATGAAATACTCTTACAAAAGCAAAAAGGCATTTAATAAAAGAGAACAGAAAGATAATAAAAGGAATTAGATGAATGAATTTATTACAAAGTATTCATTACTATGTGCTAAACACTGTGCTAAGTGCTGAAGATACAAAAAGAAAGAAAGAAAAAAAAAAGATAGTCCTTGATTTTCCAGAAGCCACACAGCAATCAGGCAAAACAAGGCTTGGTTCATCTTCAGGATAGATAGGTAAACACAGAGGGCTTAAGAGAGTCAGGCCCATAGAAATGGCCTACCACCACTGGGAGTCAGGGAGGAATCTAAGAATCAGAGTGGAAAAGAATTTTTTAATTCCCTCTGGCAAAAGTAGAGATGAAGATTGAATGTATGGCCAGGCAAGGGGGAAGGGATAAGAGCAGGAATTGGAAGGAAAGTTGGAAGCAGACTCTGGGTTAAGGGAAATGGGCAGTGGGGGGCCCACTGGTACTAGATCTGTTTGCAGTCTTTCAGGTGTCCCCATAAGGTATGGGCCACCTGTCTGCAGGGAGGGAAGAACAAATGGGTCATATTGAATGTTCTTGGTGTCCTTTCCCAAATGACAGCCAACCAAATTAACCCCTCAGCCTCCCCAAAGCAGCAGGAGAGGGGCATATCTGCTCCTAGGGGAGGGGAAGGGAAAAGAAGGAAGGGCAGTGGAAGAAAGGAGAGGAGAGAGGGGAAAGGTGGGGAGGATGGAAATGGAGAAGTTAGGAAAAATGGGAGAGGGAACAAGAGGAGAAGGGAGGGGAATGGAAGAGAAGGAAGGAGGGAGAGGGGAGGGGAGAGAAGGGGAAAGATGAAAAAAGGAAGAGAGGATAGGAGAGGGGAGGAGAAAGGAGGAGAAAGGAGGAGAGTGGAAGAAAAGGAAGAGGGAGGACAGGAGAAAAGAGCGGAAAGGAGGGAAGGAGGGGAGGGGAGAAGCAGGGACAGCAATGAGGATGTCCTCATTACAGGAAATAGAAGAGGCTATTTGGTTACACTCAGAGCTCTTAGTGGCAGATAGGGTTTTACCTAGGGTTGAGAGAAAACAGTTATTACATGCTTCCTACAGCCAGGCACTACACTAAACACTGTGGATACAAATACAAGCAAACAAGAGAGTCTCTGCCCTCAAGAAGGTAAGACAACCCATAAAGGAATACTGAAGGAGGGGATGGGCAGGAAAAGGGACAAAAAAAGGCAGTAAGTGACTTAAAGGCCTAGGCTCTGGAAGAATAAAGCAAAGCATCACCCATTAAAAAAAATGGAGGACATGGGGCTGAAATCCAAGTTTCCAGTGGAGTGGAGATGGAAGAAGAGTAAGGCATGATGAGAACAGTAGAAAGTTGAGCAGCTTGAAATGGGAATGGGTAGGAATGGAGGGGACACAGGAATAAGGACAGAGGGTTCACCATTTCCAGATAAGAGCACAAAGACAAAGCCTAGTCAGGATTTTTTTTTCTAAGTGGGACCTGGCCAATCTGGCACCAGAAGAGTTGGCCAAGGCCCCTGGAGGAATGGAAAGGCTAAGGGGAAACTGTTATTCAGCACAGCATCTATTATTACTGAATTAACAACTCTGGCAGCTTTTTAGCCTGCCTTCACTTAGGAGCCTTCCGTGTGCTACAGAAAAACCTTTAGGTATATTGCTTCTACCTTTTCTACACTGAGCGCATCAACTAACCTCCATCCAAATTATCCCATGGGAAACCCACCTCCTCTGCCTTGCTCCCCCCAATCTAAAAGCCCAGGCCTTAAAGGAATTCATAGGTTCTAGGGATATAGATCTCATAAAGACTTCCTACTTTATGCCACCTAAACTGCTCTCTCCATATTTGCTAATGATCTCTTGGTTGTCAAATACAGATCTCACAGAGACCTTAACTTCTAACGTCCTTATTTTGCATACTTCTGCCAATGCTGTGCTAGTAAATATTTAACAACCTAACCACTGCGGAGAAAATATACATAGGACACACTTTTCAGTTTAATGTAACCCGGATAAGTCTGAGCACGACCAGTTCTGGAGCCTTTAAAGGGCCTTTGGAGCATATATATCTAGAGAGCTATCTATCATGAAGACCTTGGTGTCCCCCACCATGTGGATGGGGAAACCCTCTTTGATTGGCTGCTCTGACTTTAAAACTGGCAAGACAGTCCTTAAGTTACAACAGTATTGGTCCTCATTCTTAAATATTTGTATATGTGCATGTGCATGATTTGTTGGTTTTTGCTTTGCTCGTGAATATGAGTGGTACATTCTGCAAAATAAATCTACATAGATTCTTGAGGGAAAAAATAAAATAAAATAAAACTGGCAAGTCTGAGCCAGTGGCTGGTTTTCTTTTCTTTTTCTTTCCCCCTGCTACTTTCTTTCTCTGCTCTCTTTATCACTCAAAGATTATACCCAGTCTTGGATCACTCCCACCATTGGTCACTTTTGAACCCACATAGGTGCTGCTGAGCAAAGATGGAGATGTAACATGTAATTGTTCTGAGACCACTAAAGATTCATGTTAAACAAACTCAACTGGACCCTCACTGCTGCTGAACAGTCTCACTCTATGTCCCTTATCCACTCCCTATCTTACTCTCTCCAGTGATTCTTCCAAATCTTTACATCCCTCCTCAACCTTCCCATGAATCCTGCCTCCTATCACTTTCTCAGCTGAGATTTTTGCCTCATGTTTTACAGGAAAAAAAATGAGGTCATCCACAGAGAGCTCCTCTTCTCTCCTCTTCCTTATCTTTGTGTAAATAGAATTTTGTATCCTTGAACTACATTTCCCAGAATCCCTTTCTCTTCATCCCCACATTATGTTCTTACGTTGTATCGATAAAGTTGTGTGTAACTCCACCCCTTGTACTCTCTCTCCCATGTGCAAGGTTGGGAAACTCCTCTTTACTGAAGGTTTTTTCCTTTCCTCTACTTCAATTTATTATTAATAAATCTTATAACTTTTATTTTATTAATATATTATAATTTAGATAATCATTGTATTTTTAATATTAAATAATATTCTATATTAATTTTAAGCTTACATTTCTGGCAACCATGAAAGATTTGAATTCTCAAAATCTTTTTTACTAACAATAATCTTTCAGTAAAGACAGTAAGTTTGCCTGGTGGTAGGGCTCCGCCCAACATAAGCGGTGAGATCCAGGGTTGCTGCATCTCTTCAAAAGTCCCTCTCTGTGCTCTTCTAGGCCCTCTGCTGTTCTGGCTCCCACTCTTCCATGAAAGCCAAGCTACTGCTGCTGCTACTGCTGCTGCCACCACCACTACTACCCCTGTTGTTCACACCAATGCAGCCCTCACTCCTGCCCTGGCCTCAATACCACTGCAACGGGCTGGGAGGTCTGAGAGCTGTTTGGAAGTGCCTTCTTGGTTCTACCAGAAGGGTGAGATTCCAGTCCCATTGGCTATACTCCTCACCCCAACTTGGGTTCCAAAAGCTCAGTAATCACTTCAACTCCCAGCTTCCAGCTGAGGTGGCTGTTAGACCTCTGAACAGAAAAACCACGTTATCCAGCCCCACCTCCCTTCTAGCTTCCAAGCTGAATTTTTAAAGCTGACCCTGGTCTCCTGACTAAGAGGATTGTCACTGAGGGTTTTTCACAGGGAGGGGGAGGGGCATGTACCAAGTCAGTGGATTTCAAGCCAATTTTTTTTTCAAAGCGTCTGATGTTTTTTTTCTTTTCTCCTGACCCAAAGTACCAAGAGAAGCCCATATTTTATATTCAAATACCCTATTGTTCTCCCCAGAAGTTTTGCCCCTAGGGAGGAGGGGAAGGCCCAATACTCTTCCAAATCTGTTTACTCTTAGGCAGTGCATACTAGGGTAGTGCCACCTACCAACAGGAAGTAGAGATTACAAGCATGGCCCAGTTTCCTGCCTATCTCAAACAGCTTCCATTTCCAGAGACCCTTATCGAGTTTACATAGCTTACAGCTTTAGGATGTCTTTTCTTACTTCTGTTCATAGGTATACTGAATGGATACATTGCAGATGATAGCTTGCATAATCCTGTGATTCAGGGGTATTAAATTTTTATGGGGGGCAGCTGGGTAGCTCAGTGGATTGAGAGCTAGGCCTAGAGATGGGAGGTCCTAGGTTCAAATCTGGCCTCAGACAGTTCCCAGCTGTGTGATCCTGGGCAAGTCACTTGACCCCCATTGCCTAGCCCTTACCACTCTTCTGCCTTGGAGTCAATACACAGTATTGACTCCAAGACAGAAGGTAAGGATTTTATAAAAAAAAAATTATGGTTGGACCTTATAGTAAATTGGTGGTCACCAGGGGTTTAATTTCTAAATCCCAAAATGAATTACTAAAGTAAAATGTAATTTATGATAGTTTATTTTTACAATAGAGGGAAGATATTAAGGGAAAGCGAAAAAGAGGGGAGAGAGAGAGAGCTCTGACTTCCTCAGAGCCAGGTAGAAATTCTAAGCCCCAGCCAGGGGAAAGGAGTCTCAAAATGATGGGCCTTTCACTCACCATGGTGACCATCTAAAGGGAAAGGCAGTCTGAGGTCTCCTGCATGAGCTCCTCCAGGGGTCCAGTTCCACAGCCTTCATTCCAAGTCTGAGTGTCTGTCTTCCAGTCTCTCCTCAAGTGTCTCTCTTCACTCCAACTCCGAGTGACTGCTTCTTCCAGGCTCTCCGCCGAGTGACTCTTCTATTCCAGTCCAACTCCAAGTGACTGAATGATCATCTTGATTGATCTATCTTCGTGTGCCTCTGTTTCTTCTATTTAAAGACTTTTTTTCTTGTGTCACCTCCCCCAAATTTTACATCTACCAATCACAACAGACACTCTTCTCCAGGACTGCCCACTCAATGTATGAAATGGGTGTTCACACCTTTTGTAGTTAGTTAATACCTTTTATGGTTAAAATCTACTTCAAATACCAAGTTAACACTTTGGGGATTAAAAATCTAAAAATAGACAGGGGATTACAATTCAATCTTCACAATAAAGGAAGAGCTAAGTACCTTCATTGTTACAATCAGGAGATAACCAAATCCAATCTTCACAATCCCCCCTGATGATCATTGGGAGACTAGTTTCCCCATTGATCATTTAACATAATTATCTTTTACCCCTAAAAACTTCTAACTACAGATGTATAAAATATTCCCCTTTAGAATTATAAGTTCATTATGTTTATCTGATCCATTGGAATGACTAGTTAATGTGTAAATAGAATTTTGAACCCTTGAACTACATTTCCCAGAATCCTTTTCCCTTCGTCCCCATGTTACATTCTTACATTGTATTGATAAAGTTGTATGTAAGTCTGCCCCCTCCCCCATACTCTCTCCCACATGGGTGGCTGGGAAACTCCTATTTACTGAAGGTTTTTTTCTTTCCTCTACTTCAAGTTATTATTAATAAATCTTATAAAAATATAATACTTGGAGTATTGCATATGTAATAAAGGAGATACTTGAAATAGAGAGATTCTGGAGAGATAGAGAGATACTACCAGAGGGTATCTATGGATCAATACTGGATGGTTTTTTTGAGGTTGGTAGTACTATATCCTCTACTGCATTGGAACATGAATCTAAATCATACCTGTTGCTTTGGCCAGCTTCCCCTCTGCC
Organism: Monodelphis domestica; assembly: GCF_027887165.1. Lineage (NCBI taxonomy): Eukaryota > Metazoa > Chordata > Mammalia > Didelphimorphia > Didelphidae > Monodelphis > Monodelphis domestica. The sequence continues at coordinate 230,691,231 of NC_077230.1, forward strand.
ACTTAGAATGTTGGCTTCAAGACTGCCTTTTGAATCCCTGGCAGTTACTAAGACTACCATTCCATCCTTCTTTTCAAATTTAACTGACATGTCACCTCCATTACTTTGAATAGGATTATTGTTTTCAAAAGTAATTTTAGCTTCATTTTCAGTTAATTTTGTCTTATCCAAATCACACATTGCTGGATGGAAGGATACAGCTTCTGGATTCAAATCAGATGTTTTTCTAAGGATACCTTTGCCATGTAGCTATTGGAAGAATTAACTGAGATCGGTGGGATTTCCTGCAACTCTGTGAATGGTTAAAGTATTTTCTTCTTTAGTAACAGTAACCTCTAGGGAACTAGAATTATGTGTCTGTATCTGTCACAAACTCCTGCTTGAGTTCTTGAGACTCTTTCTTTCTCTTTTGCACAATTCAGTCCCATTGCCCATTCTACACTGAAGAAATTTCTCTAATAAAGATTAGATTTTCTTTACACTTTTTTCCTATGTAGTCACTGTACAGCTCTTTTCAAAGTCTCTTATCTCGGTTGCTATTTTAGAAATTTTCTTAATTTCTATATCTGTCTCTGTTACTAGTCTCTGCCTTTCTCTTGATTTATTGCAATAGCTATCACTCACAGATTCACTTTCTTGCACTGAATTTTTTCACCATTTCCCAACTTTTTTCTACTATTTTTAACTGCAGCCTCATTCTCACTATTTCTTCTATCTCCATTTGTCACACTATATACTTTAAAGGCCTGGCTTCATAATTCTTTCCTAACCATATCTGAGTACTTAGGTTTGGCTCCAGTTTTTATGACCTATTGCATCTCTTGCAAATCAGGTGCTTGCTTTGAGGATTTTAACATGCAATGAGAACAACAAGATCACCTTTTGTGTCTAGTTTGTGAATGTTGTGTGTTGTTGTTAATCTCATGTTTCTTCTTTAAAAAAACAATTTTTAATCAAGTGACCTTTCTTGTGGCAAAAGAAACATTCCCTAGTTTCTCTCTGCACAGGTTTTTGTCTGTAACTAGGTTTCTTGTAACTAGATGTTGTGTAAGTCCTAACCATGTTCAGTTTCTTGATTTCTTCTATCTTCTTTTCCTTTAGATTTTTCTGTCATTTCTAATTTGTCTCTCAAGTCTTATATTTGTTTGTTTTGTTCTGACTGATTATCATGCAAGTAACTTGATGTGACGGAGTTTGATGAGGCTAACCGTATCATACTTAGGGAAATAATTCCTAAAGAAGTTTTTCAAATGAGGTGTGCATCCTCTTAAAAATTGCCTTCTTACATGACTTGCAGATTCTTCACTATTTGTCTCTAGACCTAATATCGATTCTGCCATCTCTGATAAACAGTCAATGTATGTGGCAGGATGTTCCTCTTTTTTCTGCATGATCTTATCAAACCTAGCCCATGCATTTGGTTTTGAGCAGCACTGTTTTATGACCTGAAGCAAATCTTCCCTGCATTTCCTTAGGTAGGACATGCTAGTAAGGTTAGCAAAGTCTAGATCTACCCTTTGCTCTACAGTTGGCCAACTAGTTAGGCTACTCTCAGATCTTGTGTTCTGTAAGAATTGCCTTTGCTCATGGGGGCTGAACAGTTCTGAGAGGAGAAACTCAACATCCTCAAAATCAGGATCAAAAATTCTAAAAGTACATTTCAGTTCCTTTTGAGATTTGAATGGTTGTTCTATGTATTTGGGGAAATGTCTTTTTAGGGATTCAAGTTCCTGTGAGGTGAACTGCCTGTGAACCTTAGACTGAAGTACACCAGTTGTGTTAGATAGCTTGGTGATCTCTTTTAATGGACAAATTTTCTCAGGTTCACAGTCAGGCTTGGTGTCATTATTGTCACCTTCATTTCCCTAAGGTACACTATTTGCCTGCCCATTGTCCTTGTTGTCAAACTTGTCTATTCCTCAAAACAAAGTCTTAATCATGCTTTCCAGGTTGGTATCAATAGCCAGTATCTTTTCTGCCTTTAGGGGAATCACAGATCTAAATATCTTCTTCACATAGGTCAGAGTCTGAAGGACAGTCATTAAGAGCACATAAACTTGAGCCAGGATTTGCCAGAGTATAGGGTCTGTTTGAAAAAGTAGCTGCAATAAAGACATGGTCTTGTTGCCTATGTAATCAATGGAGTCAAAGTTCATATGGGTCATTCTGCTGTACAGTATGTTGTAGACCCAGAAACAAGCAATGGCTGCTATGACCACAAATCCACAGATAACCTGCTTAACCATATCTTCTACTTCTCTGCCTTTCTAAGGATTGTGGGGTTCAGTCTGTCTTCGAGGTGCCAGTTGTAATAAAGGAGATACTTGAAATAGAGAGATACTGGAGAGATAGAGAGATACTACCAGAGGGTGTCTATGGATCAATACTGGATGGCTAATGGATCGAGATTTTGCCTACCCACCTCCCTCAAATGCCACCTGTTTTCCAGCCTCTCCCTCCTGCCTCCTTTCCCCTCCCCCTTTTTAGTCAGTCACCTTCTAAGTAACTCAAGGTGAACTATGAGGTTTAGAGAAGATACTCTTTCTCTCTTTCTCAAGTAAGGAGGTTTATTGAGGAAGACAGGACAAGGGTAGAGAATGAGGTAAGAGGGATGAGGTTTTCCCTAGTCTATACAAGGAGTCAGGAGGGTATTGGGAAAATGGCAGTTCAGTCACAACTGTGACACAAAATCTGTCAGGGAATCACTATCAGAGACAGTCAGAAAGCTATGAGGACAATTGTTTTCTTCTTTCTTCTTCTTCAAACTCAAGTCTCAGATATAAATTAGTTCTTCAGATTCAGCCACCACCATCAGCCACACTAACCAAAAGTTAGTTCAAAAGCTTCTCCCCCAGCTCCAGAAGTCACAAGGGTCTCTCAGCTTAGGTTAGAAGCTTAAAGGGGTCCAGTCAGAAGCCTCTCCACCTAGCTCAAAAGTAAGTCTCTCAGTTCAGCTGTGGCTTGGCTCCAACCACTTCTCCTGGGAACATCCCAATGGAATGTTACCTTTTGATTGACAGATGATGTCCTTTGCTTTGTGTTGCATGCTTAGCTTGCCTTGCAAATTCTCTCTTTTACACATATTAATTTTTAATCTTACATTTCTTTTTTTTTTACCCTTACTTTCCATCTTGGAATCAATACTGTGTATTGGTTCTAAGGCAGAAGAGTGGTAAGGGCTAGGCAATGGGGGTCAAGTGACTTGCCCAGGGTCACACAGCTAGGAAGTGCCTGAGGCCAGATTTTAACCTAGGACCTCCCATCTCTAGGACTGGCTCTCAATCCACTGCGCTACCCAGCTGCCCTCTAATCTTACGTTTCTTATCACTCAGATGCCCTCTACCACTTTCTCCTCTTCACCTGTGATGAAATGTCCTTACCCTAAAACTAACTCCTCTACTTTTTCAAGTGATCCCATTCCATCCCTTCTCCTCCAACCTCCTCCTTCTCCTCTGTCATTCTCATTCTTCCAGTTCTTTTCTCTCTTTTTGGAAACCCTTACCATCCATCTTAGAATCAATACTGTGTATTGGTTCCAAGGCAAAAGAGAGATAAAGACTAAGCAATGATGGTTAAGTGACTTGCCCAGGATCACACAGTTAGGAAGTATATGAGGCCAGATTTGAGCCCAGGACCTTCCATCTTTAGGCCTGGATCTCTATCCACTGAGCCACCTAACTGCTCCCTCTTCCCCTTATTTTCAATCTCTCCCCTACTGGCTCATTCCCTACTGCCTACAAACATGCCCATGTCTCCCCAGTCCTGAAAAAAAAAATCTCACTTGATCCTCCCTTGCTAACTGTCATCCTCTATCTCTTCTGTCCTTTGTAGCTGAACTCCTTGAAAAGGCCACCTACAACAAGTGCTTTGACTTTCTATTCTCTCATTCTCTTCTTAATTCCTTATAATTCAACTTCCCACTTTGGTCTACCTAAACTTCTCTCTCCAAAATTACTAATAATCTCTTAATTGCCAAACTCAATGGTCTTTTCTCAACCCTCATTCTCCTTGAGCCTGAGACACTCTAGATCACTCTCTCTTCCTTGATACTCTCTTCTCTGTAGGGTTTTGGGACACCACCCTCTCCCAGTTCTCCTTGTGCCTATCTGACCACTCCTTCTGTGTCTCCTTTGGCTGGATCTTCCTCCAGATCACACCCTCTAATCTGAGGTGTCCTTCAGGGTTCTGTCCTGGGTCCTCTTCTCTCTCTCTCTACTTCTACTTCATTTGGTGATCTCTTCAACTTCCATGGACTTATCATTTCTATGCTGGTGATTCTCAAATCTACCTTTACTGCCCCAGTCTCTCTGCTGACCTCCAATCTCACCTCTCCAAATGCCTTTCAAATATCTCAAGCTGGTTGTCCAGTAAACATCTTAAACTCAATATGTCCAAAACAGAACTCATTATCTTTTCCCCTAAACCCTCCTCTCCACCACCTTCCCAGTTATGGAAGAGCACAATACCATTTCCCATTACAACCTAGGTGCCATCTAGGATTTCTCACTATATGTCACTCCCTTTATTCAAACTTGCCAAGAAGTGTGGATTTATTCTCTGCAACATCTCTCAAATACATCCCCTTCTCTCCTGACATTGCCATCATTCTAGTTTAGACCATCATTAGCTCATGTGTAAGGATAATATTGGAAATGTATCCTAACTTATATATAATTTCTTCTTATGTGTTGATAAGGGCCTGGTGATTAGCTGTTGATGTTGGTCAGTTGATACACTCTTGGGCCAGTACAAATTGACTGGCTGTACAAAGTCTTGGAGATAGATATATAAAATATCTATATTTAATATATTAAAGTTGTAAAGAGATAAAAAATAACAAAGTTGAAGGATAAGGGGTTCCCTAATAACTATGGCTTTTCTAATTCTTCCCAGACCAACTTCCCAAGTCCTCATGGACTTTCTTCCATTTGGGTTTTCCCAAACCTATGCTAGCTTCTTATCCTAACTTATCCCCAAATCTCCATCTAAACTAAGCCTGTGTCCAAAATCCTTACTTAAAATTACACATAGTTTAATAATAGTCTTGAGATGTTTCAGGAAAGATTGTACTGCCAGTTCCAGCCAAGGTGGAATCTGGTTAAAGCAAGAATGACCCTAGTAGACTGAAGCCTGCCCTCTTTCTGTTTTCTCATAGAGATCAGAGAAAAAGATCTTCTTTTCTTCTCCCTGTCAAGCTTTACTCTTCAGCCTCTGTCAAACAGTAAGCTCTCTCTCTTTCCCAACTGCCACTCTACAATTTCCAAATGGTTTCCACAGGGCAAAACCAGGGAGCTCAGAAGGATGCTGCTTCTCGGACCAAGCTCAGATGCTCAGATCCAAGAGAGAGCTCAGAGAGTGGCAGGTACAAAAACTCCAACCCCCAAGAATTCTCAGAATTCTAGCAGAGGCCTTAGTTCCAAAACTCCAAACTGGACTTGAGACATTTTGACAAAGTTCTCTTCTGTCACTCAACTTAGAAAATCTTTATGCCAAACCTAATCCAAATTTACCCTTAATACATGCCTGGATTTCTATAACAGTTGCTGATGGGTCAGCCTGCCTCAAGTCTCTCCCTATTGCAATCCGTTTTCTATTCAGCCACTAATTTTCCTAAAGCAAAAATGCAACATGTCTCCCTCCTATTCAATAAATGCCAGTGGCTCCCTATTACCTCCAGGATTAAATAGAAAATCCTCTGATTGTCATTCAAAGCCTTTCATAACTTGGTCCCTTCCACTCTTTCCAGTCTTCTTACACTTTATGTACCAACATGTATTCTTTTTGTTTTTTAACCTTTTCCTTCCATCTCAGAGTCCATACTAAGTATCAGTTCCAAGGCAGAAGAGAGATAAGGACTAGGTAGGCCATGGGGGTTAAATGACTTGCCCAGGGTCACACTGCTAGGAAGTATATGAGGTCAGATTTGAACCCAAGACCTCTAGTCTCCAGGTCTGGCTCTCTATCTACTGAACCACCTAGCTCTTAGATACAGTGACACTGGACTCCTGGAAGTTCCATGAGCAAGACACTCCATTTCTCAGTTCCAGGCATTTTCTCTGACTGTTCCCCATGCCTAGAATTCTCTCCCTCCTCTGCTCTGACTACCAAGCTCCTTGGCTTCCTTGAGATCCCATCTAAAATCCTACCTTCTACAGGAAGTCTTCTGTAGCCCCTCTTAATTCCTGTGTTTCTCTTTATTAGTTATTTTCTATTTATCCTGCATATGGCTTATTGCATATACATTTGTTTACACATATCCTATCACATTTTAAGCCTCTTGAGGGCAGGGACTGTCTTTTGCTTCTTTTTGAATCTCCAACTCTCAGCACATAGTGTGTGCTTAATAAATGTTGATTGAATTGAATAGAATTCTGCTGGGGGCAGCTAGGTGGCTCAATGGATTGAGAGTCAGACCTAGAGACAGGAAGGAAGTAACGGGTTCAAATTTGGACTCAAACTCTTGCAGTATTGATTCTAAAATGGGAGGTAAGGGTTGTCTTGTTTTGTTTTTTAAATGAATAGAATGCTACTGTCAATTTTTCCAGCAACTGAACCCCTGCATGTAACACAGACCAGCCATGCCCTCACCACCTGAAGGCTAGTATGTCACATTTTACCATTTCACCTCTTTCCAAGGGTTCTCTAGTACCCTTAAGGGAATTAGGGGGCATCTCTAGACTCATTGCAAATTGTTGACTCATGTTGTTCCCAAGTGTAGGGGTGGGTGGTCCCCTACACTCCAATTCCATTAGAAACTAACAGATTACCTCTTACAAAGGACCATTTACTTCAAAAATATAATCACAAATATACAAAATTACTCCTCCAACATGTGGGAGGCATAATCCTCCTCCTGCCTTATACCATCTCAGTCTGGGGAGAAGGGAATTGAATTCATACCTTAGCTCAGTTCCTAGAGAGCACAGTCCCAATTTCAAATCCAAAACCCAACTCAGTTTCCAGTTCCAAGCATTCTGGCTTCTCAGGGCTTCCATATCGGGCTGGATGGCTGTACCATCCCAACTGTAATCCTGACTCCAAGGTCATCATGCCCAAATTTCTGGGTTCCACAGAGGTCACCTCTGGTACCTGATACTGAGGAGGACAAACAAAATAGACCAGAAACAAACATCTCCATTCCTTGGAGACAAGGTGAAAGAGAGAGAGCTGAGGAAGGAAAGTTCTTCCCCTCTTACCAGTTCAGTTCATGATGTCCTCATTGTGGGTAAACTGGGATCTTCACCCTCTGGACACAGCAGATAAAAGTTGCCAAAAAGAGAAGAATAGGGAAAAAGTGATGGAAAAAAGAGCTCCAGTGGCTCAGTCTTGCCAGTTTTAAAGACACAGGGAACCAATCAAAAAGGAGGATATTCCCACTTCTGTGGCAGGTGATGCCAAAGTCTTCAGGGTAGGAAATCTGGACATGCTTCAAAGGGCCCCCAAAAGTACCTTCATGTTACCAGAATTGGGTATACCCAGACATGTCCAAGTTATATCTTCATTTATTAAAACATTTTCTCCATCACTTTCTTCAGATTTTAATTTAGTAGCATTTGCTGATTTCTGGGGTATAAATAGATATACTGAAAATTAAACAGTTGGCTGTAGCTAGCCCTAGGAGCTGACTCCACCATAAACTTGCAGAAGAGAACTGTCAAATCTTGGAGTTGGAAGAGACCCCAGAATTCACTAAGTCCAAGTGCTTGGAGATAGTGATCACGTCCCTTTCTTTTTTCCAGACTAAACATACCCAGTTCCTTCAGTTTATGAGGCATCATTGTAGATCTCACTCTCCTGGTGACTGTTCTGTGGATGGGTCCAGATTACCAATCAAGGTTCTACCTAAATTATGACACTTAAAACAGGGCTCAATATTCTATATTTGTTCCCTTATCCATCCCTTCCAAACCATGATAATATATTAGCTCATGGTTACATAATGCTTTCAGGTTTTCAAAGTTATCTCTACATATATTATCTTCTTTAACTCTCACAATGATCCAATGAGATAGGTGCTACTATTATCTCATTTTTACTGACCAAGAAACAGAGGCAAAGAGAGTTAAAGCATTTTACCCAGGGTCATACACCTAATGTGTATCTGAGGAAAAATGTTAACCTAAGTTTTCCTGACTTTGGGAAGCTAGAGAGCATCTCCAGGTCAGTTTTTCTTTCCCAAAACACATGAGGGGTGGAGCCAAGATGACGGCTTAGTAGCAGGAAAATCTTGGAGCTGCTCAGAAATTTCTTCTAGGGGCAGCTGGGTGGCTCTGTGGATTGAGAGCCAGGCTAAAGACAGGAGGTCCTGGATTCAAATATGACTTCAGATACTTCCTAGCTGTGTGACCCTGGGCAAGTCACTTCACCCCCATTGCCTAGCCATCACCACTCCTCTGCCTTGGAACACAGTATTGATTCCATGATGGAAGGTGAGGGTTTAAAAAAAAAAAGAAATTTCTTCCAAACGGATCATTACAAATCATCTCAAAAGAACAGAGGACAAGGAACAAATAAACAGGCTCTTCCAAAACACATTAGCTTCTTTCTACGTTTGGGAATAAAAATCTTTAACATACATATCTTACAGAGATTTAAAACTTAGCCTAAGTTATTATAGGAGTAATATCCTGACCCCTATAATCCTTACAGGTTAAATTAGCTTTTCCTGAAAAGGAATTAAGACATTCAGTTGGCTGAAGTGGGGTTGGAATAAAGGCTAAGAATGCTGACAGTCACTTCCTCATCACCTAAGGATAAAGTATACACAGTACAAAGCTGGAGGACTCTCAGATGTTGAATGGTGGATCAAGATGGGACTTCACTCAGCTGAATTAACTCAATAGGTCCTCAACGTCTATCCCCCTTGGATATTATTCTCCTGCTATGTCTAAGGAAATTTCCTTTCATTAGCCATTGAATGACCAAAGAGTATCACATTTCATTCCAACAGCAAACCTAACCTACAAAAGAAATGGCCCGAGTTAGACCCAAATTAGAACAATTGACATAGTTGGAAAGGATTGGAATATTATGAGCTCATTGAAGTGAGATATGAGCTGTGTAGAAAAAGTGGGCCCAAGGTCTTCCTGTATGACACATTTGGTGATGCTTCTAAAAATGGCAATGGATTACAAGGGCCTTTTTCTCAATCCTCATCATTCCTGACGTCTCTGCAGTCTTTGGTATAATTGATCACCCTCTTCTCCTTAATACTTTCTTCTTTCTAGGTTTTTGTGGCACTTCTCTCCTCTGGTTTGCTTTCTTTCTACATGTTGAATCCCTCTTCCTCAGTCTCCTTTGCTGAATCTTCTTTCAGGACATTTCCCCTATGAGTGTCCCCCATGCTTTATCTTGGGCCTTCTTGTCTTCTCCCCCTGTATCATTTTGCCTGGCAATTTTATCTACTCCCATAGATTCAATGATCACGACTGTGCTAATAATTTTCAGATCTATTTATCTAGCTCTAACCTCTCTCTTGACCTCCAGACTTGTATATCCAACTGATTATTGGATTTCTCAAACTGGATGTCCCACAGACATCTTAAATTCCACATATCTGAATATCTTTCCCTCCACGTCCTGCCATCTTTCTAATTTTCATCTTACTGTGATGAGCACTACTATCCTTCCTTTCATCTACATTTACAACCTAGGTATTGTCCTTGATTCCTCACTCTCTGAGACCCCTCTCCCTAATCTGATGCCAAGTGCTGTTGCTTTTACTTTCAGATCTCCTCTTCTCTAATACTACCATCACCCTGGTCCAGGTCTTCTTACCTCATGCCTGATCTATTGCAGTAGGCTGCTGGTGGGTCTGTCCCTGCCCAAAGTCTCTCCTCATTCCAGTCCATCCTCCATTCTTCCTCAGTTGCAAAGACTTGAAGGTGCAGGCCTGAATGTTCTCTCCTTCCTCTATTTAATCAATTCCAGTGGCTTCTCATTACCTCCAGGATCAAACATAAAATCTTTTGTTTGGCTCTTAAAGCTCTCCATGACCCAGTCTTTTCTTATTTTACCAGTTGTCTTTCAACCTTCTCCTTCCTCCCTTCCCTGCCATTAGTTTTGCTCTTCAATGACTTTGCCATTTTTGCTGTTCCTGGAACAAGACATCTCCTGACTTTATACATTTTTATTTGCTATTTCCTCTCTTCTTCCTCACCTCTGTCTGGTTTTCTTCAGGTCCCAGCTAAAGTCCCACATTCTAGAAGTCTTTCCTACCCCACCTAAATGTTAATGCCTTCCCTCTGAGATTGTCTACAATTTATCCTGTACACAACTTGTTTCTGGTATTTTACATGCTCTCTTCACCATTAGACTGTGAGTTCCTTTTAGACAAGGGCTGTTTTTGCCTTTGTTTCCTCAGTGCTTAGCACAGTGTCTGAAACATAGTGTGTGATTAATAAATGCTTGTTGACTTGACCATGTTTCTCTATTCTAGCTTCAGGACTTCTTTACATGAATAAACTATCATATATATATATATTTTTTTTAACCCTTATCTTCCATCTTAGAGTCAATACTATGTATTGGCTCCAAGGCAGAAGAGTGGTAAGAGCTAGGCAATGGGAATCAAGTGACTTGCCCAGGGTCACACAGATGGGAAGTGTCTGAGGCCAGATTTGACCCTAGGACCTCCCTTCTCTAGGCCTGGTTCTCAATCCACTGAGCTACCCAGCTGCCCCCAGAAGGGTATATTTATACAGAGCCACATACCAGTCATAGATCTTGTTCTACTTAGTTTCTTTAGTTTTTTTAAACCCTCACCTTCCATCTTAGAATCAATACTATGTATTGGTTCTACAGCAGAAGAGTGGTAAGGGCTAGACAATGGAGGTTAAGTGTTTTATCCAGAGTCACAAAGCTAGGAAGTGTCTGAGGCTAGATTTGAACTCAGGTCCACCCTCTCAAGGGTTGGTGCACTATCCACTGAGTCATTTAGTTACCCTTCTATCTAGTTTCATTGATCCCATTCTTTTAGATCTCACATAATAAATGTTTTATTATGAATTATAGTTATAGGGTGAGAAATCACATGTAGAGAGGTGGAGGATAGCTGAATATAGGTACCTTCCACATGGAATAGGTCAATGCTGTGGCCACAGAGAATACAGCATAAACAGAAGTATATCTTCCCATCCTCCACCTTGACACATTTTCCTTTTGGCTAAGTCTTAGATTTAAAAAGTCAAGTCATTCAATATTTCATAAAGATATCACAAATTGGCTTGTTATGGACCATTGCCATTAGGATTCTTATCTCTCTTGAACTTTTGCTTCCTCAGCTGCCAGTTCTAAACCACAAAATATCCAGGAAAATGAGAGAGAAAGAGAGAAAGATTTAGAGATGTCCCACCTGACATACTGTACAGTTTGTGAAACCTCTTTTTGTTGTGTCTCCATGGCCTGGATGTGTGGCATGTTGCCCAGGCTTGCCTTTCACTGGTTGGTTCTCCCAAGCAGTCAAATCCCTGAGGTCTTGAACTACTCTGGTCGTAAGACAGTTTCTTTTTTTTCCTTTTTGTTGTTATTTTTTGTTTTAATATTATTATCCAGTGAGCCACCTCACTGCCCCAATTGATTGATTTCTTTGTGACAATTTCAAGATAGTTCCACTATTTCGCAGTCCTGGATCTTCCTCCCTATCCCTGGTTTTCAGGCCCTGGAATGATTTGTTTAAGGGAAACCCTTGGATATACAAAGATGAAAGCCTTCAGAAACAAGAACCCTATAACTATCTGCATTAGTGTTTCATCCTCCTACTCTACTGTAAGCTCTGTGAGGGCAGGGCCTGTTTTTAATTTAAATTTTGGATTTTTCTCAGCACAGGGCTTTGCATGTAGGAAGTACCTAATAAACATTCTTTGAATCGATGCTGAAAATTAGAATTACAAGAATAACTATAATACAATTTTGTGAGAAAAGCATAATGAAGAAGCAGAAAAGTTCTAAGGAAAAGCTCAAGAAAAGCACTGTGGGAAATTAGAGAAGAAAAGACTTGCAATGTTGCATAATGAAAGAAGTCAAGAAAGACTTCCTGGGGAGGTAGGACCTGATTTGTGCTGGAAGGCAGGGTAGGGCTTCAACAGATGGAGCTGGGGTGGAGGAGGAAGGGACTGGCATTGGTACAGGAGAGAGTGGGTCCATTCTAAACATAGAAGTGGGGAGTAAACGAAAGATTTGAGTCAAGAGAGAGCAGGATGCACATAGCTAGAAGCAGTGTTTGGCTACAACTTTGGGGCATAAAGAGAAGGAATGTGAGACAAAACTGGAAAAGAAGTCTAGAGACAGATTATGAGGGGTTTGCATGCCCACATCAGGAATCTTGTCCTATTGACAGGAGGAAGACACTAATAAATTTTTAGTAAATGAATGACATGATCAGTGTGTCCTAAGCATAGATATTGCCAAGACTTACGAAGTGTTGTCCTCACAATGGTGCTTTCAGGTAGTTTATAAGGTAGCTAACTAGGTAATGCAGTGGATATAACACTGGACTTGGAGTCAGAATGACCTGAATTCAAATCTAACTGTTACTAGCTATGTCACCCTAGACAAGATAATTCATCTCTTTCTTCCTCAGTTAACTCAGTTGTAAAATGGGGAAAATAATAGCCCCTACTTTTCAGAGTGATCATAAGGATCAAATGAGTTAATATATGTAATGCATTTAGCATAGTGCCTAGCCCATAGTAGGTGCTTAATAAATGCTTAAAGGTAACTAGGAAGTCTAGTGGATAGAGCACTGGGCTTGGAATCAGAAAGACTCATCTCCGTGACTTCACGTCAGGCCTCAGATATTTATTAGCTGTGTGACCCTGGAAAAGTCACTTAACTATGCTTCAGTTTCCTCATCTGTAAAATGAGCTAGAGAAGAAAATGGCAACTTTGTCAAGAAAATCTCAAATGGGATCAGGAAGAATCGGACATAACTAAACAACAGCACAACAATAAATGATTGTTCCCTTCTTCCCCCAAAGTGAACCAATAAAAAAATAATACTTCAAATACATATAGCACTTTATAGTTTGCAAAGTACTTTATTTCACTTGATCTCTGTGGCAGTCTTGTGGCAGACAGGATACCCCCATTTTATAGATGAGGAAGTCGGTTCAGACAGTTTAAGTCGCTTGCATAGCTAGTGAGGGATAAAGCCAAAGCTCTAATACACATTTTCTGACACCAAATTCATTACTCTTGGTACTCCACCAAGCTATCTGTCTCTCTCTGGGACCTTCTTCTCCAATTCCACCAGGACTTCTCCCCCACAGACTGAGAACCACTCAATGGAAAATGCAGGCTCTTAAGTAGTCAGAGAGTTTCCAGAAGCCACTTTGGTGCCATTCTAATGATTTAAAATTTTTCCACAAGCTTTTAATGTAATTAAATTACATATTCACAAGCCCCAGAAGAACATCACTGCAGTCTTACATCTGGAACTTCGCCTACCCCCAGCAATAAACTTGCTAGACTCTTTTCTCTGAATCAGCAAAATCTTTTTCCCCCAATGGAAAGCTTGGAAAAAATATGGGGAATTAAGGAAAGGGTTGATCATTCAGCCAGAATCTTCAATTCAATGTAATGTTCAGAAAATATTTAAGGGGTTATGTGCCAAGCACTGTGCTAATGGGGGGGGGGAGGGAGATGGGAAAAACCCAAAAATGAAACAATGGCTATCCTAAAAACCTATAAATGCTTACAGGAGGAAAGGGAGGAGAAGGACAATGAAGAAGAGGGAAGGTGGCACCCTATATGGGCCTTGACGAAGGAGCAAAATATCAATAGGTGAAATGTAGAAGAAGTACATGGGTAAAAGGTGGCACAAATTGCCCAGAGGTGGAAAAAAAAGGCGGGATGAAACCAGGGAATATCACATAGTCCAAGAGAAGGTAAAGAAGAGTAAAACATAATAAGGCTAAATCATAATCAGAGTATAAAGGCATTATTATTGTTGTTTTTAAATATTAGTGATAATCAGTAATAATAGCTGTTATTTTTATATGCTTTTTTTATATGATTCCAGATTAGATCCAACTTGGGATAGCCCAGTGATTCTGACTCAGGAACCGAGATATCTGTGGACCATAAAATCCAATCAAAATTATTTTAATAACAGAGAAGAAAAAGAATATAATTCCTAAAGTTAAAAAATATATGGGAATTCAATTAAACTAAAATTTCCACCACCGACTAAGCTCAGTCTTCCCATTCCCAAAGGTTGGGCTTTTGTTGTTGCTCAGTCACATCTGACTTGGCAAAGATACTGGAGTAGTTTGCCATTTTCTTCTTCAGTGGATTAAGGCAAAGGAAGGTTAAATGAGTTGCCCAATTAATGAGTATCTGAAACTAGATTTAAACTCAGGTCTTCCTGACTACAAACTCAGTACTCTGTCCAGGAAGCAACCTACTTTATGTCTCAAGCAAAACCAATAATGATCTGAAGAACAAATATTGTCTGCCCCCTTAAAGAAAAACAGCCAAGCCTATATAAAATGTAAAATGCTTCTGGCACAATTCATAAGTATAACTGCTAGGCCAGGAACTGCTATCGGTAACAGGAAGCCTCTGAAGATTTTTCAGCAGAGCAGTTTTTGCCTTCCTTTCTTTGCATACCTAGAGATTATTACATTGTTTGGCATAGTTCCTTAAAAAATGTTTCTTGACTATACTTAACTTGATAGAACAAAAATATTGCCAGATTTGTTCCTTAGTAATAGGCTGGAGACAGAAAGAATAATAAGGGAGCAAATTCAATAGTCCAGTCAAGAGATGATGACAACCCAAATCATATAACTGCAGAGAAGGAAATAGATTAGAGAAATGTTGTATGAGGAAAGCCCACAAGACTTGGCAATTGATTCACTATAAAAAAATGGAGAGAGAAAGAGGAATCAAAGATGATTCACAGATGATGAACATGATGATCAGAAGGATAGTGGTTTCCTCAGCAGATACAAGAAAGTTTGAAGAAAAGACAGTTCTGGAGATGACGATGATAGATTCTATTTTGATAAGTGAATTATTATTAATTCACATTAAGAATCAATCACTATCTCTGACAAATGCCTCATTTCTCAAATTTATAGGGAATTAAGTCATATTTATAAGAATACAAGGCATCCCCCTATTGATAAATGGTCAAAGGATATGAATAGGCAGTTTTCAAAGGAATAAATTAAAACTATTCCTATTACATGAAAAAATACTCCAAATCACTATTGATTACAGAAATACAAATAAAAACAGCACTGAAATAGATACCACCTCACACCTAGCAGATTGGCTAATGTGACCAAAAAGAGAAATAATAAATGTTGTAGAGGATGTGGGAAAAATGGGACACTAACATACTCTTGGTGGACTTGTGAACCATTCAATACCAGCATTCTGCAGAGCAATGTGGAACCATGCCCCCAAAGAGCTATAAAACTATGCATACCCTTTGACTCAGAAATACCACTATTGGGTCTGTATCCCAAAGAGATCAGAGATGGGGGAAAGAAACTTCTTGTACAAAATTATTTTTTTTTTCAGTGGCAAAAAAACCCACAATTTTTTGTAGTGGCAAAGAATTGGAAACTTAAAGGGTGTTCATCGATTGAGGAATGACTGAATGAGTTGTGGCAGATGGCTGTAATGGAATACTGTTGTACCATAAGAAATGATGAATAGGATGAGTTCAGAAAAACCTGGAAAGACTTACATGAGCTGATGCAAGATGAAGTGAGAACCAAGATGAAGTAGAACCAGGAGAACAGCGTGTACAGTAACAAAAGCATTATACAATGATCAACTGTGAAGGACTAAACTATTATCAGCAAAACAATAACAACAACCCACGATAACCCCAAGGGACTCATGATAAAAAAAAAAATGTAAATGCTATCCACAGCCAAAGAAGGAATTGTTGGAATCTAATTGCAGATCAAAGCATGCCATCTTTCATTTCATTCTCTTAATTAATTTTTTATTGTATGTGATATGTCTTCTGTTACAGTATAAAGAACACGAAAGCATGTATTGCATGAAAGCACTAGTATAATCTACATCAGACTAATTATTGTCTCTGGAAAGAACAAGGGAGGGAGGGAAAGAATCTGAATCACAACATGTCAGGAAACAATTATCAGAAGTTTGTTTCTATGTGTAATTGAAAAAATTAAAGAAGAATCAATCACTAACTGATCATTAATTGTTGTGAGGACATCAAGTTGTTGATTACAGTAATTCCAAACAGATTCAACTGTTAAAAATCAATCACCACAACAAGGAAATGCCAAAAACCTTAAAAAAAAAAACTGCCTTACTCAGCTAAAAGTTGATTTCCTCCCAGAAGAGGAATAGCATGACAACCAAGGAAAACACTAATTTAGAATACAGATTCCTTTGTAAAATTTTATAGAAACGTAGGGTAGAAGATTATAAGAAAGAATTATCTTACAAGGCAGAGGAGCAATCAAGGCAAAACTAATCTTTAGAAACATGATGAAATAAAGAGGAAAAGAATCTATACCAGGGGTCCCCAAACTTTTTACACAAGGGGCCAGTTCACTGTCCCTCAGACTGTTGGAGGCTGGACTATAAAAAAAACTATGAACGAATCTGTATGCTTCTGTCTGGGATAGTGGAGGCTGCAGCGCTGGCTATGATGGGCCTGTCACACCTTGCCCATCACTGCCACCACTATACCTGGCAGCAGTATACACAGTGCGGAATCCCCTCCCCCATATTGTCGCTCACCATGCTGATGTCTTCCATTGTGCAGCCACATAATCCTTTGTGCGACACCTCGTTCTCATTCAGTTACTCTCAGAACAAGGCACCACACAAAGGATTATGTCACCAGAAGTAGTACTGTACATGAGCGATGCTGTGCTTTGTGGCACCACCACATCAGTGCTCCTCCCACTGACCACCAGTGAAAGAGGTGACCCTTCCAGAAGTGCGGTGGAGGCCAGATAAATGGCCTCAGGGGGCCGCATGTGACTCACAGTCCGTAGTTTGGGGACCCCTGGTCTATACATACAAAAACTAAGTAGCTTTTTTTGTAGTAACCCCAAATTAGAAACTATTGCAATGGAAGTAGTGCATAAGCATGATTGGCAAGTCCTCAAGACAGAATCTTCAGAGCTGACAGAGGAAGATTTTAAGGCTGTTAGAGGGACAGTTTGTCCCAACTGGAGTTAGAAACCTGATAATGGAAAATCTTATCTCTCTCCTGGACTTCACTGGACCTTGGACAAGCAGACCTTCAATCAAGAGTAAGCAGAGGTTCGCAGTACCTTTAGGTAGACTAAAGGGAAGATTGAGAAAGACTTCTGCCATTCTCTTGGCCTCAGCAGCCCTCCATCTGGATATCAACAACTGCCTGTCAAGGATTCTATTTTGTAAGATCTCTGTTGGACTGGCCTTTAGAATTTTAGTGTAGGAAGATAGGATTATTAGTTAGGAATTTATATTAAGGGTTTGTAGTTTAAGATTTCCCCCACTCCCTCCTTTCCCTCTCCTCTCTATTAAATAAAACTAAATATTTATGTTAATCCTTCTGTGTTGCTTCCCTATAAAATCCTCCTAATTAATACTAATATTTCAAAACTCAGATACTATTTTCCAGTTGAAGAATGCTAAACAATTTAAGGCATGTGAATGTAATGGAATATTATTGTATCATAAAAACTGATGGAATCGTTTCAGAGAAAACTGGAAAAACTTTTTTGAACTGACACAGAACAAGGTGAGCAAAACTAGGAGAACAGTTTACACAGTGATATTATAGAGGAAAACAAGTTTGAAAGATTTTAGAATTCTAATCAATGCAAGGATAAACCTTGAGTCCAGAGGGCTAAAGATGACCATGTTACCTGCTTCTTGACAGAGAAGTGATGGACATAAAAAGCAGATAAGACTTGCATTTTTGGATAGGGGTAATGGGAGAAACTACTTTGCTGAACTATGGATGTTTGTTCTCAATTTGTTTGTTTGTTTTTTGATGGGGAGTGTTTTGTTTAATGGGAGAAACAGCAGGATAGAAAAATGATAAAGCCTTATAAAAATAAATAAATCCATTTTTAAAAAACAACTTGGCAGAGACCCAACATAGCAAAAAAAAAAAATGAGTGCATTCACGATCAGTCTGAAAGGAGGCCAACAAAGAGGTGTACTTTTTTTTAATTGAAAAAACTTAATTAATTAATATAGAATATTTTTCCATGGTTACATGATTCATGTTCTTTCCCTCCTCTCTTCCCCCCACGCACCAACCAACAAGAAATTCCACTGGTTTTTACATGTGTAAAAGACCTATTTCCATATTATTAATATTTGCATTAGGGTAATCACTATCATATCCCCATCCAACCATGTTATCAAGCAGTTGTTTTTCTTCTGTGTTTCTACTCCCACAGTTCTTTCTCTGGATGTGAATAGCATTCTTTCTCATAAGTCCCTCAGAATTGTCTTGGATTATTGCATTGCTGCTAGCAGAGAAGTCCTTTATAAGGACCAACTTGTGATCCCTATATATTTTACCTGTGGGTAATAACCTGAGAAGGAGAAAGGAGACTGAAGGAAATAGGTGAATAATAAAAACTCAGAGACAAAAAGTTAAAACACATGGGGAGAGGCGCGATCTCCGTGAATATTTCCCATGGACAAGTAATTAATGGGAAATATGAGGAACAAGAAAACACGTGGGGAGTAACAACTCCTGAATGCCTCCTATGGACAAGAGTGTCTGAGGATTAATAGGAAGCATGGGGGCGACAGTGTCACGAAGAAAGAGAGGTCAGGAGGAATAAGATAGGACAGAGCAATCAGAAGATCCAGGGATGTAAGAGAGAGATTTGCGCTTGTTCCCCAGTATTTATTGGAGGTTTTAGGAATGTGGATTGGGAGGTAATCAATGAATACATAACATGGCATAGGTTTTAACATTGGTTGAATTGACAATGAGGAGATCAAAGAGGTGGAGATTAACCTGACATGGCCTTGCAAAGGAATGTGCTTTGACAAGGTGTGAGCTAGGACCCTGTGGTTGCTCAGGAATTCTCTTGCCCCTTGGACTGTAACTTCTATACAATGAACATTAAGTGATCTGACCATGTGTGTGGTAAATGAATATATAAGATACAATATCAATATATCAACCATACTTCCCAGATGCTAACATGCCTGGTATGCTACAAGTCCTTTACATTCGATTGTGCCACAGTGTATCCATCTCTGTGTACAATGTTCTCCTGGTTCTGCTCCTTTCACCCTGCATCAATTCCTGAAGGTTGTTCCAGCTCACATGTAATTCCTCCAGTTCATTATTCCTTTCAGCACAATAGTATTCCATCACCAACAGATACCACAATTTATTCAGCCATTCCCCAATTGGAGGGCATCCCCTCATTTTCCTTTTTTTTTTTTCAACACAAAGAGCGTGGCTATAAATATTTTTGTACAAGTCTTTTTTCTTATGATCTCTTTGGGGTATAAACTCAGCAGTGGTATGGCTGGATCAAAAGGCAGACTATCTTTTAGTGCCTTTTGGGCATAGTTCCAAATTGCCCTCCAGAATGATTGAATCAATTCACAACTCCACATGCATTAATGTCCCAATTTGCCACATCCCCTCCAACATTTGTTACTTTCCTTTGCTTTCATTTTAGCCAATCTGGTAGGTATGAGGTGGTACCTCAGAGTTGTTTTGATGTACATTTATCTTTAAGAGATTTGTAACACTTTTTCATGTGCTTATTGATAGTTTTGATTTCTTTATCTGAAAATTGCCTATTCATGTCCCTTACCCATTTATCAATTGGGGAATGGCTTGCTTTTTTGAACAATTGACTTAGCTCCTTATAAATTTGAGTAATTAGACCTTTGTCCGAGGTTTTTGTTATAAAGATTTTTTCCCCAATTTGTTATTTCCCTTCTAATTTTGATTGCGTTGGTTTTTTTGTATAAAACCTTTTTAAAATAATCAAAATTATTCATTTTACATTTTGTAATATTTTCTAAAACTTGCTTAGTCTTAAAATCTTTCTTTCAATTCTAAAGCAGAAGGTATGGGTTTTAATAAACAAATAAACATTTGTTAAGTACCTAATCTGTTCTAATCATTGGGCTAAGAATTTGGGATATAAAGAAAGCTAAGATGACCCCTGGCCTCGTGGAGGCCACAGTCTAATGGAGGAGCTAACACCTAAAAAGAAGCTGAAACAGCAAGGGGATATAAAAGAAAAAAGGAAGGAGAATTGAAGCCCTGCAGCTCCCTAAGAGGAATGATCTTGGGAGGTGGGAGTTTCTGAGTTAATTGCATTTTGCAGAATAATAAGTTTTTAGAAATTATAAAGTCCAGGTAAGTATCAGGTGAAAAATGATAAGGAGAACTCACTGAATGCCTTCCAATTATGGAGGATCTGAGAGGAGCTATCCAATGTCCATTCTCCAACTTCTCCAATCAGAAGAAGAGGCCCCAAGGACAGGGGATGTTAAAGAGGTGAAAAATTCTGAATTGATCTCAATTTTTTCAGAATGATGAGTTTCTAGAGATGAGGAAGTGCAGGAAAGTATAGCCCAGTTAAAAAAAATGCTGAAATAAAACAAAGATGGAGTAAGCAGCTGGACTGGAACAAGAGAACAAAGAGGACATCTGTGCTATTATAAGCAACAGAACAGTATGAGGAGAGCATTGAGGGATTGATTCTAGAGGAATATGAAGAAAGGAAAGATTCCCCAGGCCTGAAGAAAAAAGACTTTGGACTTTATTGCTACTAAAAGAAGATAATCAAATAAGAGCAGTAAAATAACATATCTATTTCAAATATATATAAAAAATGTATGACAATAATCTACACATCAGCACTTTGATCAGGATATTATTTGGGAAAAGTCAGGTTCATATTATGGACGTTCCATGGTAAATGATGTCTTTACCATTACAAAACGACTGAAAGAAGTTGAAAACACAAGCTCCCATGCATATGTTAAAAGTATACAAGATTCTTTGAGAGATATAACAGAGATGACCTTGTTCAACAAATCTATCATTACTATCTGGCAAGGTGTAAAATGGAAACCGATACTCAACAAAAGCTGTGACTGTGTTCTAGAGGAGATGTGGCATAGAGGCCATGTAGAAGAGGGGTTCCCTATAGATGGTGAGATTCACTAGATGTTTCTGTTTTGTGATGAGATCCCGCCAATTACATCAAGTCCCAGAACATAATAGTGCTTTCCAAATGAAATCAATAACCATCAAAAGAGTTTGGCTGAGCCATTTATGCAGGGAGAAAAAAAATCAAAGCAGATAAAGAGTGTCCTTTGTCCGGACTAAGATGAAAAAGACACTAGGTGAATGAATAAACCTATAGGGCTCATTCATCAGTATAGCAAGCTTAGACATTTTTTAGACAGCTGGAGGTAACAAAGATTGGTTATTTTTTTTTAATTTGTATCACTGGCACAGTCATAAAAAAAATTACCAAAACATCAAAAGTAAAAGAAATCTGTTGTTTATTTCAGTACAACTGAAACTATTAGTTGAAGTATATTCAAAAAAATCTCTACTTCCTCCCCCCAAGTATATTAGGGTGGTTTGGGGGATGGGATGAAATGCATTGAATTGTGCCAACAAGATGTGACACTGTGGGTTGAAAGCCAACAGTTAACTCAGACCAGGGCAGAACCTGGTCTGAGATCAACACACAGACCACTCAGTAACTGAGCAAGTATTTTAATTAAATGGGGAAAGGTTGAAAAGAAAATAGGGTAACCCTGATAATAATTCCCTCTAACTAAAGTCCCAAGGATCTAAATGTCTCCTCATGGAGAGTCTTCACCTCAATTACCTAAAATTCCCAGGCCCTGCATTAGCTAATTCTGCACTAAACCCCTCTAAGTATTAAAGGGTAATAGGTCTGTGGTAAACTTAGCAGGGCCCAGGGAAAGATCCAAAGTCTGGATGGACTCAGATCTCACACTCACTAACAGCTGCCCTTGCCTGGATGTTGAGTCAAACTAGCTTCAGTTCAAGGATCTTCTTCTCAGAAACCACAGGTCTCAACAGCAAGGAACAGGTAAAGGTAATCCACCAGGTAGCTTGGCAGCAAAGCTTCCTAGATGCTTGCAATCAGCAAACCCCAGAGAGATTGCTTCTGAGTTTTTCAGCTCAACCCTCTTTTCAATATTCCAGAATTCTTTCCCTGTGGATCTCCTGCCTCCATCCTCTGCATCTGTCCCCTGCAGACCATCCTCTCATGCTATAACTCTCTCTTACTTATGACACAAGTCAATGTATAACAAAAATAAATCTATATAACAAAAATAGGAATACATTTTTTAAATTTTTCTTTAAAAATACATGAAACTACTGATAACACATGTATGACCCACATCAAATTGCTTACCATCTCTGAGTGGGGAGAAGGAAGGTGGAGAAGAGGATGGTTTGGATCTTATAATTTTGGAAAATATATGTTGAAAAGTATTATTACATGTAACTGGGAAAATAAAATATCTTTGAATTAAACATATATGTATATATATCTTTATATATATGAAACTACCAAAAAAAATATTCCTTTGCTGGTATCTTCACATTCTTCTCTTCCATGTACTTACATTGTAATGGTAAATTGGGCCTAGAATTGAACAGGTAAAAAAGAGCCCATTAGATTTGCTTTGGGGAATTAAATAATTATACTAATGACTCCAAAGGTCTTTCTGAAACAATGGCTCATTTTTCCAATACTAAAATTTTTCTAGAGTGGTTGGATGCCTTTGAGCCATGGAACACCACAGTCAGTCTCTGAGGAAATGAAATATCTATCACCTGAAGAGAATGTGAAAGGAATTAGAAAGAAATCAAGGGTGTCATCAAAGAAATATGCAAGCCAAAAAATGAAGGTCTAGAAAAATATTGCAAGAAAAAAGAATAACCAGTGCACAGTACAAGTGATCCATTTTGCCTAGGACATAGTTGGCACTTTTAGAAGTTAGTTGATTGATTTTCATGATATCCAGAGAAAGTGATGAAAGCAGAGTGAGTTTCAGGTATAGTATACTTAGAGGAATTCATGGGCAAGAGTTCAAAAGAAGAGATCAGCATGGATGGGTTGCAATCTATGTGTTGGGAGGAAATGTCACATTAAGAGAGCACCAATCCACAAGTTTAAGTGAGATATGAATGTAGGAAATTGCTTTATAAAATATAAAGGACTATTTTTAAATGGCCAACCCAACCCCAACAGAACCCATTACAAATCCTAAATAGAGAGTTATATGTTGAAGTTCCTCTTGAAATTCCCTTGGTCCAGGGAAACATTAGAGGGGAAAAAACACATTGGGGAAAATCTCACATTCTATATGACTCTCAAGTGTCTTTTTGCCAATCAACAAGCATATTTATTAAGTTTACTATATACCAGGCACTATACTAAGCTCCATCAGTACAAATACAAGCAAAAATAAAAATAGCCCCAGCCCTCAAGGAGCTTACAATCTAATAGGGAAGACAACACATAAAAGAAAGCAGAAGAATGTGGAGAGGGGAGTGCAGTACCTGGCATGGGGTAATGATGGAGAAATCTAGAGAAGTACAGCCTGGTGGTAAATGAAGAGATGGCTCACCTGGCCACCCTCCCTCATTCACTAAAGTTGTACTTTTCCTACTGCCTGGTCCATGCAAGGGGAGTCAGAGAAACCATATCATATCACCCCCTTTGAACTTGGGAGACTGCTTGTACCCAATCCCTTCACTTTATAGCCAAGTAAACTGAGTAAAGAGAGTTAAGGTAAGTTGGTCTGGATCACATGGTAAATTAATGGTAAAATCAAAACTAGAACCCAAGTCTTTTGACCACTGATCAATTATTCTTTCCAACATGATCTGTCCTCATTTGAAGTATTCTGGGATGGCTTATCAGTCCCCCCTGCCACCCATCCCTCCAAACCCCACCCTCAGACTCTCATCCTAAGTGTCTCAGCATCTTGACCTACTCCAGGGCATCTAAGTGTAATGAACAGAGATCTAAACCTGGAAGCAAGAATGATATGTTCTAATTCCATCTTTGCCATTAATTAGTTATGTGATCTTGAGCAAGTCACTTCTCTGAACCTCTTCCTCATCTTTAAAGAGAGTGTTTCATGAGGCAGTCTTTAAGAACCCTTCAAGCTCTAGAATTCTGAGATTCTATGGTTAATTCTATTGAGAAAGAAAAATGGCAGACATCTAAAAAAGTCATTACAACTGCCCAAGGAACTCTCTTAAAGCATGTCCCATGTACATATTACTAAAGATTAATGCAGAATCATACAGGCTAATAAGAACAGTTCTAGAAAAAGAACAGATCAATTTTTAAAACAATTTTAAGGGGCAGTTAGATAGCTCAGTGGATTGAGAGCCAAGCCTTGTAAACCTCAAAATTTCTCAGACTTATGAATGTTAGGGGTTTCCCCCATTGGGGAATCTTCTACTTTAAAAAATTCCCTAGCAGATGGTAAGAACTCTACTTGAGTGTGGGGGCTCCTTGCCTTGGGAATATCCCTACTCCACCCTACTTAGGACTGCTTTAGGACAGAGAGCTCCTTGAGAACAATGAAAAGTACTTTGATCCATGCTTATGGAAGGGACAGGAAGTTCTTTGAGTCATGACTGTTTTAGAATTGATACAATGGGATACTAAGTACCTATAAAGGTGGGGCAACTTGTAAACTACTTAAACCTAAAAGGGTGATAACTTATTCAGAGGTTTTCTCTAATGAAATTTGTCGACACAGCAGCATTTTTTTTCCTGACTTACTAAAGAGATTAAAACTACTCAGCTGTGAATTCAAAATGGGCGGTCCTTTAGAAACATCTACAGTGATTGGTAGATGTAAGGACTTAGAGGAGGTGACAGAGAAGATTTTGCCCTTAAAAATAAGAGCTCAGAGAAGAGCTGTGAAGTCATTCTGAAACATTCAGATTGGAGAGACTCATTCTGAGGAGACTGATTCTGAAACATTCAGATGGAGGAGGGAGCTGGTGAAAGCAGCTGAGATGCTGCTGGCCTGGTGTCATTATAAATCCTTACTTAGACAGATCTTATGGTAAATTATAAAAAACTGACTGATTTCTCTTTTAAGACTCAGGTCTAGGCCATATTGGCTTAAGGCCCTTCATACTTATTCCTTTCTTACTCTCTCTCTCTTTCTTTGATTACTCATTGTATTGTTAATTAAAATCTCTATAAAACCCAATTGACTTGGGTATTTGAATAATTGGGAATATTTCCCTGGTGACCACCTTATATTTGATTTTAAACCCAATACACTGTAGTGAAACATATTTCTGCGGTCAAATTTACTCACCCTCTCTTATATCTATCACAATTTATATCTTCCACTATTTTAATCACTACAGTTTAAGACCTCAACCATTTTAAATCTCACAGTTTATGGCTCCCACTCTTTTATCTACAACAATTTAAGCCCCACAACTAATTTAAATATTACAGACTACAGATAGGAAGTCCTCAGTTCAAATCTGGTTTCATATACTTCCAGGCTATGAGACCCTGGGCAAGTTGTTTAATCCCCATTGCCTAGCCTTTGCCACTCTTCTGCCTTGGAACCAATACCTAGGATGGATTCTAAGACAGAAAGTAAGAGTTTTTGAAAAGACAACTTCACAACTGTTTAGGGTGGACCTGATTCATGATAGTTTAAGTTCAATAATGGCATGAAATGAGTCATTTGTC
Organism: Monodelphis domestica; assembly: GCF_027887165.1. Classification (NCBI taxonomy): domain Eukaryota; kingdom Metazoa; phylum Chordata; class Mammalia; order Didelphimorphia; family Didelphidae; genus Monodelphis; species Monodelphis domestica. The sequence goes on from NC_077230.1 coordinate 230,716,958, forward strand.
AGTTATTCAACAGTTCAAAATAAATATACTTCTCCATTGCAGAAGAAAGATATTCAACAAAAACCAAAGGACTCCTCAAGTTGATTCAGCTGAGTGAAGGTTACCTAAGTCTCCTGTCATCTTTAGGATCCAGGAGCCAAGCTTGGAGCTTCCCCTGGAGTTCTGAGCAGCTGTTTTGTATTCAGGCAATAAAGAAATAAAGTCAACATGCTCCCTGAGTCAACCAAATCTCTAGGAAGATCTTAATATCTTTGAAGGATAAACTGGCCTAATTTGCCTGAAGGGACAATTAAGATGTTACTTGTACCACAACCACTAAAGACCCTGCAGGGCTTTGTTCAGGACAAGAAAAATCACTGCCTGGGGGAGATGGATAATATTAAGATGGGGAAGAGAGAAATCAGCAGTGCTCAACTCCAATTATGTTTGCATTTTCTCTAACAAGGAGAGAAATCTTCATACTGGAAAAGGCAGAACAAATATCAATAACAAGAAATTGAAACTAAAGATAGAATAAGCCATGACAAAAGGACATATAGCCACTTTAAATGAAATCAAGTCTTCATACCAAGAGAACTATACCCCTGAAGTAGTTGCAGAAGCCTGGAGCATCTTTAAGAAATCATGAACAATAAAGGTCAGTTTAGGTGGCTCAGTGGATAGAGAGTCAGCTTAGAGATGAGAAGTCCTGGGTTCATATGTGGCCTCATTCACTTCCTAACAGTTTGACCCTAGAGAACCCCAGCTGCCTAGCCCTTACTGTTCTTCTGCCTTGAAATCAATACATAGTATTAATTAGATGCAAAGTAAAGTGTTGTTTTTTTTTAAGAAGAAACTATGGAAAATAGAAGAGAGGACTAAAACTGATGACAAGCAAATGAAGAAAAAATGTAAATTCCATTCAACTAGAGATCAGTAAAATTTATATCTGTTCTTGACAAAAATCTAGATTTGGGGATTATTAAATAGAGTCTGAGAGGTTTAGAAAAGAAACAATTGATCACTAAGAGACAAAATGAGTTCACCCAAAAACAAGTTGTGCCTGAACACTATCATTTTCTTTTTTTTCCCTTTTTTTGCATGTGGCTACTAGATTGGTAGATAAGGAAAATATCATATTCATATTATAATTGGATTTCATCAAGATAGTTAACAGACTCTCAAGATATCCCTGTAGGCAAGATTAGAGAAAATTAACTGATGATGATGAAGTTAAGTGAACTTATGATTGATTAAACCCTCATCCCCAAAAGAATATTGGTTAATAGATTAATATCAGCTTGGAGGAAGGTTTCTACTACAACAAGTCTTTGTCTTCAACCTTATTCTATTGAATGTTTTTATCAAAAACCTAACTTTTAAAAAGTAGGGAAAACGTGCTTTTTAAATCTGCAGAGAACATAGAATTAAAAGCAATCATTAATATATAAGTTGACAGAATCAAGATTCAAAATGATCTTGATAAACTAGAACAATAAACCAAAACTAAGAAAGGAAACAAACTTAAAAAAAAAACTTTACCTTCCAACTTAGAACCAATACTAAATATTGAATCCAAGGCAGAAGAGCAATAAGGGCAAGGCAATTGGAGTTAAATGACTTGCCCAAGGTCATACCTATCTACTGAAGCCACTTAGCTACCCTGAAACAAATATTTATTAAGCACCTTCTCTGTCCCCTTTGCTGTATTCTCTTCCAGATCAACCCCTCTAGCCATAGATGTCACTCTGGGTTCTGTCCTGGGTCTTCTTCTCTTCTCCTATTCTACTTCACTTGGTGATCTCGTCAATTCCCATAGATTTATGCTGATAATTCTGAAATCTATCTTTCCTGCCCCAATCTCTCTACTCACTTCTAATCTCACACCTCCAGCAGCCTTTCAGATATCTTGAACTGGATGTCCAGTAGACATCTGAAACTCCATATGTCCAAAACAGAACTTATTATCTTTCCCCCTAAGCCGTCCCCATCTCCTACCTTCCCTAGTACTATAGAGAGCAGCAGCAGCCGCCACCCAGTTCCTTGGGCTTAAAACCTGGGCATCATCCCAGATTCCTCCCTATCTCTCATCTCCCGTATCCATGCTGTTGCCAAAGTCTGTCCATTCCACCTTTGCAACATCTCTCAAATATGCCACCTTCTCTCCTGATACTGCCACTACTCTGGTACAGGCTTTTATCCCCTCACACCTTGAATAATGCAATGGCTGCTGGTGGTTCTGCCTGCCTCGTCTTTCCCCACTCCAATCCACTCTCCATTCAGCTACTCAAGTGATTTTCCTAAAGTCTACAGGTCTGACCCTGTCCCTATTCAATAAACTCCTGTGGCTCTCTATTGTCTCTAGGAGAACATACAAAATGCTCTGTCTGACATTCAAAGCACTTCATAACCTAACCCCATCCTACCTTTTCAATCTCCTTAAACCTTACTCACGCACACATACTCTAATTCAGTGATACTGCTCTCTTGGCTGTTCCATGAATGAGACACTCAGCTCTGGACATTTTCTCTGGCTGTCCACCATGTCTGGAATGCTCTCTCTCCTCTCCTCTTACTATTGAACTCCTTGGCTTCTAGTTGCAACTAAAATCCCACCTTCTAGAAAGCCTTCCCCCAGCCCCTCTCAATTTCAGTGCCTTCCTTCTGCTCTCATTTTCTATTTATCCTACATATAGTTGCTTTGTCAATATTTGTTTACATGTTTTCTCCTCATTAGATTATAAGCTTCTTGAAGAGAAGGACTGTCTTTTGTCTCTTTTTAAATCCCCAGCACTTAGCCCAGTTCCTGGCACACAGTGGGTACTTAATATATGTTTAATAATTGGTTGATTGATTTTACAGATACTAATTTTATTTGATCCTCACAGTCTCGGGAGATAGGTGTTGTTATTATTCCCATTTTACAATTGAGGAAATGGAGGCAGATTGTGGTTAAGTTACTTGCCCAGGGTCATACAGCTAATAAGTATCTAGGACCAAATTTGAACTCAGGTCTTCCTGACTCCGGGCCCAGTGCTTTTTTCATTCTATCTCTACCTAGCCACCTCTAGGTGAAATTAAGAAGTTGAAATTAAACAAACAAACAAACAAAAAACAAAAAAAGTTCATTGCTTACCTCTCTTTGTCCAAAGGCCCTCAAATACATATGTTACACTTGTTAGTACATTCACTGTGATCTTGTTCAATATTTAAATTATACTTTTGTAATACATCAAATTAAAAAGGTTTTGTACAAACAAAACCAATGTAACCAAAATCAGAAGGGTAGCAACAAATTGGGAAACAATCTTCATAAAAACCTCTGACAAAGGTTTAATTACTCAAATTTACAAAGAACTAAATCAATTGTACAAAAAATCAAGCCACTCTCCAATTGATAAATGGGCAAGGGACATGAACAGGCAGTTCTCAGCCAAAGAAATCAAAACTATTAATAAGCACATGAAAAAGTGCTCTACATCTCTTATAATCAGAGAGATGCAAATCAAAACAACTCTGAGGTATCACCTCATACCTAGCAGATTGGCTAACATAACAGCAAAGGAAAGTAATGAATGCTGGAGCAGATGTGGCAAAGTGGGGACACTAATTCATTGCTGGTAGAGTTGTGAATTGATCCAGCCATTCTGGAGGGCAATTTGGAACTATGCCCAAAGGGTGATAAAAGACTGTCTGCCCTTTGATCCAGCTATAGCACTGCTGGGTTTGTACCCCAAAGAGATAATAAGGAAAAAGACTTGTACAAGAATATTCATAGCTGCACTCTTTGTGGTGGCCAAAAATTGGAAAATGAGGGGATGCCCATCAATTGGGGAATGGCTGAACAAATTGTGGTATATGTTGGTGATGGAATACTATTGTGCTAAAAGGAATAATAAAGTGGAGGAATTCCATGGAGACTGGAACAACCTCCAGGAAGTGATGCAGAGCAAAAGGAGCAGAACCAGGAAAACATTGTACACAGAGACTGATACATTGTGGTACAATCGAAGGTGATGGACTTCTCCATTAGGGTCAATGCAATGTCCCTGAACAATCTGCAGGGATCTAAAAAACACTATCCACAAGCAGAGGATAAATTGTGGGAGTAAAAACACCGATGAAAAGCAACTGCTTGACTACAGGGGTTGAGGGTATATGACTGAGGAGAGACTCTAAATGAACACTCTAATGCAAATACCAACAACAGGGAAATGGGTTCAAGTCAAGAATACATGTGATACCCAGTGGAATTGTGCCTCGGCTATGGGAGAGGGAAAGGTGCGGGGGGAGGGGGGGAGGAAAAGAAAATGATCTTTGTTTCCAGTGGAAATGACCAAATAAAATAATGTTTAAAATTTACCCAAAAAAATAAAATAAATTATACTTTTGGTACTGTAACCCTCCTTAAGCACCCTGGGCATCATCCAGGTGCCTTCTTTCTTGAGCCTTGTCTGATAGTGAGCATTCTGACAAAGATGGTATCTTGAGGACACACCCTATTTATTAACAGAAAGATTGCTGGGAGGCAACTAAATGATTCTGTGGATGGAGAGTCAAGCCTAGAGAGGGGAGGTCCTAGATTCAAATCTGGCCTCAGACACTTTCTAGCTGTGTGACCCTGGGCAAGTCACTTAACCTCCATCACCTAAGCCTTACCATTCTTCTTGCCTTGGAACCAATACATAAGATTGACTCTAAGGCAGAAGGTAAGGTTAAAAAAAACTGCTCTAAAGAATAAAGAAATATGAGGTTTCAACTTTAAGATTCAGATGATAAATGATAGAAGAATTCAGGAAATAAAAGATTACTGTGGGTTTGACATCTTTATGGAGAAGGCAGAATTTGAATTGGGATCTGAAGAATGGATGGATTTTAAATGGGTAGAAGGAAAATAGGAGGGCAAAAGCAGAGAGACAAAAGCAGAATGTGTGGAAAGGGTGAGGATGAGCCAAACGTAGGATTGTCTTAGGAAATAGTGAAAAAAAATCTGGGAGAAGGGAGGGTACAGGTTAGAGAGAGACTTAAACATTAGAGTTGTTAAGAACATGACTGTGGTATGCAATAGGGTTTAACAGATGAATCTAATTATGACAGATCCATAACGCATATTCAGTGCCCAACTGCAGTAATTAACTCATCTGGGATCTCTGGCAACATCTATTTTTCTGATCCTTTTAACTAGTTTTGTTCTACTTCTATTTTCATTTATCTCTATGTTCCGGTGTATCATTTTATGAGCTGCCTTAAATCCCTTTTGGAAGGAGGCTGGGTATAAATCATAATTAATAAATTAGGTATCTGATACATTTTCCCAGACTTTTGAGATTAATACAAAAAGGGGGGAGCCATGTCCCTTTATAGCAGCACATCTCTCTATAACACTATCAACCCTAGGGAGTCCAAGTCTTCTGTTTTCAAATAGTCACTGAAACACATATGCTAATGGAATTAGGAACAGCTATTAACAACTGGAAACTCAAACCCATCAATTAGTTGGTTAGTATTCTAAAAATGGAGGACTGTGCTCAAGCATGGGTTAAAGGTGAGTTTAAAATGCAGAGTGATCAATAACACTAGGCCTAGGAAGGAGGGAAGGAGGGAAGGAAGGAAGCTTCTGGAGGCCCCTGGTTAAAAGGTCCTGGGTTGAAGGGCCCCATTGGACCAGCAGGACCTGGTCCCCCAGGACCTGGTCCAACTGGACAGAGAGGACCCTCAATTTTCTCCTCAATAAGCTGCTTGGCATGGTCAATTTGCTGAGGGGATCCCCGGATGATGAAGAGCTTGAAATTAGGGTCCCCATTTGGTGGGAGCTGCTGAGAGATCTCCACAAAGGCGCCTGTTTGTTGATTTATGGCTTTCACCTTCTCCCCACCTCTACCAATAACAAGCCCACACTTGTGAGTTGGAATGGAGAAAGTCATCTCTCCACCAGGAGGTCCCCAGTTACCCTGGCCTCGGCCTCGGCCCCTCCCTCCAGGAAGCATGCCTGGGCCCCCAAGAGGTCCGGGGGGACCACTCCTTAAACTCTGGAGGAGGTCATTGATGATTCTGGCAGCATGCTCACACCGGTCTGGGGGTCCCATGATGTGGGCTATCTTCTCAGGACCTGTTTCATCATCTTGTTTGAATTGTATTCGGACACCAGCATCACTTTGTATTTTTTTGAGCATTTCTCCACTCCGGCCAATGACCACACCAGCAGAATGTCTGGGTACTGGCACATCTATCCCACCACCAATCTGGGATCCATATTCATTCCGGTCCCCAAAGCCTCCTTGGTCACGTTCTCGGAGGATGTCCATCACCATCTCACAGGCTTGCTATACTTTATATGGGTCACCAATAATCCGGAGAGGTTTGTCCACATTGGTATTTTGGGATCCATCTTGAATTAAAATCATCTTCACTCCAGCTTGCTCCTGCAGCTGCTTAATGGTCTCCCCGCCTTTGCCAATCACCAGTCCTGCTTTTCCTGCAGGAATCATGATCTCCTGCACTGTGCCATTCTGACCCCCATTTGAATTATCATGGAACTGTCCAGGAGGACCACCTCGGCCCGGGATACAATGTCATCTAGCATCATCTTTGCCTTCTGCACTGATTCCGGGGCTCCTGTCAGTGACACACTTCGCTCAGGTAAGCCGCCACTGTCTGGTGAGATCTGTACTTTGCAGCCTGAGTCCTGCTGGATCTTGTTGATCTGTTCACCACCTCTGCCAATGATTAGTCCCACCCTGCCATCAGGAACACGGTACTCTTCTGTCATTGAAGACCAGGGAGGAGGATGAATAGGCCCAAGTAGAGAACTGAGAGAATCGCCTTGGGCTGCCAGTTTCTTGCTCTCAGGTTGATCTCCATCTTCCAACTGTCTCTTTTGGCCCCCAAAACCAAAATCTGGAGTGCTGTTATTCACTGTTGTATAGGAACAGGAAGGAAGGAAGGAAGGAAGGAAGGAAGGAAGGAAGGAAGGAAGGAAGGAAGGAAGGAAGGAAGGAAGGAAGGAAGGAAGGAAGGAAGGAAGGAAGGAAGGAAGGAAGGAAGGAAGGAAGGAAGGAAGGAAGGAAGGAAGGAAGGAAGGAAGGAAGGAAGGAAGGAAGGGAGAGAGGGAGGGAGGGAGAGAGGGAGAGAAAGACATAAGGGGAAAGAGAAGAAGGGAGGAATAGGACCTAAGGTGTTTGTCCTTAATTATTTGACAGGGGGAGAGACAGACAGACAGCGATAGAGTGACAGACAAATAGAGAGGAAGAGACAGAAAGACAGAGACAGAGAAAGAGACAGAGAGAGAGTAAACCAATGGGGGAAAGAAAACCATCATATTCTCAAGACAGCAAAATCTATTCTAGTGCAAATTATAGATGCAAGTATTAAGAGCAAGTTGGGTCTGGAAGGGATCAGTTAGGGAAAATCCACTCAAATTTTGGAAGGCTGGGGTTGAGGCAGGGAAGGTTTGGAAAGGATAAAGAGAGCAATGGAAAAAAGAGGAAAATGAAAAGCAGACCCCTTTTTTCTACTACCTTGGGGGAAGGGAGTGGTAACAAAGCTACAGCCATATGTAGGCCAAGTACAGATAAATAAATTACAAGGAAGCAAACCCAGAACAGGAGCATTCTCATTTCCAGAGCATTATTTATTCAGTTAGGGAAAGTCTAAAAGCAACCCTGGGTGGGCAGGCATGTCTTGAGGACCCCTCTTAGGGATGCTGAAAATACCCAGAGTGCTCCAAGCTAGAGGTCTGCCTACTCCATACGGAAGCCTTTCTTTGTTCCTCACCACAACCTGGTGGGATCAGTAGAACAGGGGGTTTATCTGTTTGGCAAATAAGGAAAGTGAGGCTCCAAAGGATTAGCAAATAATGTTTGGTGCAAGCAGAATCAAAACAAACAATCCAGGCATCTATCCCCCTGCCCATCCCAGAATAGAAACTGGTAATTAATTAACAGGATAGGAAGAAAAGAAAAGAACCTGAACACTTGCCTTTAGGGACCCCATGAGGGGTCAGCAATGGCTTGGTTTTAATTGATGTAGCCCACCTGTTCTGGGAGAAGAACTCACTTGCACAGGAGTATGGGAGGAAATAGAAGAACCACCCAAAAAGCACAGATATCAGGATTCTTTTCTCATCACAGATTTACTCTGGAGCCTGAAAGCAAATTAAAACCCATTCTGCATTTTGACTTCTTTGTTTCTTTCTTCCTTCCTTTCTTTTCCCTTACCTTCTTACTGTATATTGGCAGTAAAGTCTAGGTCTTGTAGTTTAGATGACTTGCTCAGGACCACACAGCTAGCTAGTATCTGAGATCAAATTTGAACCCAAGACCTCCCATCTCTAAGCCTGGCTCTCAATCCACTGAGATACCTCGTTGCCCCTGCATTCCCACTGTCAAAGGGAAGTTTGTCTCTAGTCTGTGTAAATGTCTGGAAAAAGATTAAGGTAATGTCTTTATCCCCTGGGCTCCCTCCAAGGCCTGGGGCTTAAAAGAACTGGGGGTAAAGAGTTCTTAATTCTTCTCCATCTAAGGCAAATTCCTTCCTTATTTTGTATAAACTTAAATACGTGTAACAGGGCTTTTTGGTGTGTGCCCAGATCACCTAAGAGGGAGGCAGCCACTTTGGAGATTCCAGGGACTTGTTCCTTGGTGTGGGAGGACTGGCACACACATAGATACTGTGTATTAGCCTGCCATCTAGTTGAGACCAACCTCTTTCTACTGGCTCCTTAGCTGGAATGAAGTCTTTTAAAGAACTAAAGTGGGATAGTCTCTCTGTCTTTGCCTCTCCATCTCGGTGTCTCTGCCTTTCTCTGCCTCTCAGTCTCTGTATCTCTCCATCTTCTCTCCATCTCTGTCCCTTTCTGTATCTCTTTCCTCTCCTCCCAAGTGGCATGTGGCATTCAAATGTGAAAGATGTCCCCCTCCCCTTCTGCCTTGTGGCCCCAAGAAACAGACTTAAGGCCTTGGCCTGTTTTGTTTGTCCTTTTCACTTCTAGGGACAGGGTGTGGAATCCCTGCACTGGGGAGTGAGCCCTGGCTACCTCGGAACTGCTATTTAGGAATGAGTTTTGCCTTATGGCTCTTCAACCTTGGAACCAACTATAAAGTTTTGTTTTGTTTTGTTTTAAAATGTAAATTTGACTATTAACTAGTTAAATAAAACTAGGACTCTTTGGGGTCTTTAAAATGAGGAGAATACAAAGTGGGGGCTTGAGAATAGCAGAGGCAAGCTATATCCCTGACCCCCTTCAGGGTACCTAAATGTAACTGGAGCTGGCCTTCAGAACCAGAGAGTCACTGCTTCATATGTGTATGTAGTAGAAAGGGGAAGGAGGGCCTGGCCACTCAGTGTCCAGGCCTAGAAGCACGTGATGAAAATTCTCCCTTGGCTCACAGGGGCCCAACTCTCCACTTGGGAGCCTTCATAGGTATTCTCTTTTGCCAGTTCTCTCATGAAGGAAAGGCCTTTGGATGGGCTGTGGAGCCAGAACCAAGAATGCCTTAGAATGGCTCTAACAGAGAAACTCAACTTCTCTTTTCATCCTTCTGGTCACAAAGCATAGTTAAGCCTCTGAACTGCAGAGGACCAGTGGGGGGGAGGTGCCATTCCCCCCAAAGGGCCTCCCATGGTGAGCAACAGTCTCCAAGGCAAGCCTGTGCCTGGGAAGGGCCACATTCTACTTGGATTTTTTTTTTAACTATTATCTTCTTAGCATCAATTCTAAGATAGAAGAGTGGCAAGGGTTAGCCAAACAGGGTTAAGGGACTTGCCCAGGATCACACAGCTAGGAAGTATCTGAAGTCAGACTCGAATCCAAGTCCTCCTAACTCCAGCTCTAGTGCTTTATCCACTGTTAGCTACCTAGCTGCCCACTGTTTAGATCTTGTTATACAGTCTTGTAAGATCTCAGAAGGTGCAGGAACTGGAGCCCATACCACAGATGCCTGCAGCTGAGCTCAGAATAGGAATACAGTCTGGAAGTGCCAACTAGAGGACAGCCCAGCCATGAATCAAGGCAGCAAAAATGCTATTCCATCCATGGACAATGCAGCATTGGGGAGTAATGTGCTATGAAAATCCTCAGAGGGAGGTAGAACTCATCATTCTCTGTAGTAAATTCTGGTAAATCTCTATACTGGGGTGATGGCATGCATGCCCAAAGAGAGGGCTCTGAGTGCCTCCTTTGGCATATGTGCCATAGGTTTGCAACCACAGATCTAGAAGAACTAGTCTCGTGCAGGAACCTAAAGCTTCATTCCCCTAAGGACTGATCAACAAAGCAGCCGCCATGAGGAATCAGAGCCTCCTGGTAGATAAAGAGTGGATTTCAGAGTCAGGAAGACCTGGGTTCAGGCTTTGCCTCTGATATATATTGGCTGTGTGACTTTGGACAAGTGACTTAGCTTCTCATTGTTCTAGGCAGCTCTCCAAGATTAGAAGCTGCAACATACTCACTATTGTGTATTAATAAGAGGGAAGATGTTTCCTCATGAGGAGTTCCTTATTCCAATGAATTCACAGTTCTAGTTGAAAAAAAACACAAATATGGTAGTCATCGGGGCACCAAAAATATAAAATAATCCCTGCCCTCAAGAAACGTATATTCTGGGAGTGAGAAAGAGTAATGAGTAGCCCATAGAAGCTGTGAGGGGTCCTTATCCCAATTCCCACTAGCACTGGTTACAGAGAATGACTACAGGCCCCTTCACCTGAAATCATTTCTCACATCACTCACCCCTCTAAAAGGTTAGCCATCACTGTTCTAAGTCTTCAGAGGATTGGAGGATGGGCAATCTATTTTTTAAATTTTATCTTTATTTTATTCCAATAACAAATTTACATATTTTCCAAAGTTATATGATTTGTGTTATCTCCTTCCCCTCTTCCCTCTCCCATCCCAGAGTTGAGAAACAATTCCACTGGGTTATACATGTATTAGAGGATGGGTAATCTAAAGTAAAGAAGGACTCTTACCAATGAACAGTCTGGGCAAATTTTTTTAATCATTATTCCATGCCCTAGCTCCAGTCCCCTATCCATCCTCACTACCCCTTGTATTTCAGAATCCCCATGAATTTTCCTTCTAAATGATTTAGTCATGATAGTCACACGTCGAGAGCCATTATGGTATAATGGATAGGGTGCTGGCCTTGAAGTCAGAAAGGCCTATATTCAAATCCCTTGTTAGTTAGCTAGATAACTTGGCTTTGTGCCTCAATTTCTCCATCTGTTAAAAAAGGAGGGGGTACAGATTCAATGATCCTTTCCTGCTCTCAATCTATGAACCAATGATCCTACCTTTCCCAGACATATAAGAATTAGAGATCTCTCTAGAATCAATCTCACCATTTTATAGATGAGGAACTGAGCCACAGAGAACTGAAAATGACTAACTTAAAGCCACATTTCTATTTGGTGATGGGGCCTGAGCTAGAACCCTAGTCTCCCAATTCCTAATTCAATAGTTTGGTTTTTTCCTGTTACAAAGAGCTGCCTCTTATGCCTGGTCCTTGAGCAAGAGCAAAGATGAGTTGTCTGGATGGAGGAAGAATGGATGCCTTTACCCTAAGTATTTCCCTGGCATCTACCCAGTGTTCAACAGTCCACTGGAGAGAAATGGATCTAACACCCCTTCACCGCCACAAAGCCTAGGCCAAGGCTAGAATGGCTCAGGATAGGGCTCAAGGACCAGAGTTGGGGGAGCTAAAGAGTCTTCTCCTTTTCACAAAGCCTTGACTATTATGCCTGGGGCTTTCACTCAGAGAAGCTGGGAACATGAGCTTTTTCCCATGCAACACACAAAAACAAAAGCCCTATCCAGAGCCTCCCCCTTTCCTTTCTGCCAGCGAGCAGCAGTGATGCCACAAACATGAGGAAAATATTAGAGGGTTTGTCTCCATCAACTCCTCCCCTCCCCCACTTCACTCTGATTTCTCCCATCTCTTGGGAATAGCTTCACAACAGAGTAGGCACAGGATGCTTCCTCAGCATGCTTCAGTACCATTGGCCCCGCCCTGTTGGCAAGGGATACTGAGGATTTATCAACCTTACAAAGGGGAGTTTAGGATGCTCTGAATTTATAAAATAGAATGGTGACAATTCAGGTTGAAAAATAGCTTTGTCAGAGATACTGTGAGGCAGTGGTTAAAACATTGGACCTGAAATCAGGAAAACCTAAATTCAAATTCAGTCTCAGATACTTCCTAGCTGTGTGACTCTGGGCAAATCACTTCACCTCTGCCTCAGTTTCCTCAACTGTAAAATGAGGATAATAAATAACACCTTCCTCCCAGGGTTGTTGGGAGGATCGAATGAGATAATGATTATAAAGAGCTTTGCACAGTGCCCAGCACATAATAAACACCATATAGATATTAGCTGTTATTATTACTTGGCTATGCATTTGGGGTTTTTTATGTTTTGTTTTTTAAAAGTCATTAGAAGCTAACTCCCCTGCCAGATGAGATCTTTTTCTTCCCAAGCATGGTTCTATCATCAGCCAGAGAAACTGCTGACATTTTCCAACCACTATGTTTCCTGCTTTAACATTTATTATTTTTAAAAAAGAGGAGAAAATGGAGATCAGCCTAACCAGAAGACTTTCCATCTTTGCCATTCTCTGGGTCGTCCTCCTTCTCTTTTCCACCCTTTTCTCCCAACCCAGACTGACCTCAGCTAAAGCCCCTGAGGTTCACAGACTGATCTCAGCCCAACCCAGCTCTCAGCATAATGATCCAGATAGCTCAAAACCAGAGAATCTTGACCTATTTTGTTTGTGGACCTCTTTCAGTCGAGTAATGCCTTCAAATCTCTGCTCAGGTTATTTTTTAAAACATAAAATAAAATACATAGGATTACAAAGGAAACTAATTCAATAGTTATCAAGATATTGTTTTAAAGCAAACTTGGACGGCAGGTTGACTTTCTGCTCTAAACCAAGTGCATTGTTTGCTTACTCTTGAAGGTACTGAACTGAGAAATGGAGGCCAAAGAAAATATTTCATCAATAAAGAGACAGAGAGGAAAATGACATTGGACTAGGATTTCAAAAGTCCTTGATCATACCTACAGTATCCAGGTCCTTCATAGGTACCAACTAGCCCAAACCTTCATCACTGCTTGAGCACTAAAACTAGGGTTGCAAGTTCTTTGATTTGTAAGTCAGTCATCAGGAAATTAGAATTCTTTTTCACATAGAAGCAGTATTCTAAATGGTGATACTATGGGATAGGTTTAACTCAGGCAAGTCCAGGGATTCATACTTGGGATTAGAGTGCAATGAGACCTCCATGGATCACAAAATGTAATTTTAAATTACTGATATCAATGGATAAAAAGGATATAGTTCCTAAAGTTTAAACAAGGTCATCTCCTCCACTTTAGCATTCATCAAGGTAACAATCTATAGCAGCCTTGTCCAACCTTTTCTGAGTTCAAGTGCCCAGAGGGCAAATTCAAGCTATCCATGAGCCCCTGCATTACCAGAGAGAGCTAAGGGAGAAAATTCTTGCTTTGGGTGGATGTACAGAGGGGTAGGGCATGCCAAAAATGTCCTCAGGCACTGGGAAGAGGGGAAATTGAGGGGCTCTGCAAGTGCCAGCTCTGCACATGTGCTACATCTTCGCCAATGCTGATCTATGGCCATTAGGTCAGAAAGGTATTCTTCCACAGAGCCAAAGGAATTCTATTAAAAAACCTCTAGCAAGAGGACTTTCAATCCCAGAAACTAATATGGTGGAGTAAGGAATGCTCCCAACTCATCCAAACCCATCTATAAATATCTAAATAAAAAAGAAAGGAAGAAAAAGGGGGGAGGAGGGAAAACCACCTCAAAACCAAAAAAAGGAAGAGGAACCTAGCTCATAGAGGTGAAGAGGAAGAGTAGGCCAGTCTGTCACTGTGGCACCAGCAGAACAAGAGCCAACCCACTACATGTGGGACTACTACAGATAGGACCAGTCTACCCAATGTGGCAGGAAAGAGTACCAGTGGAAACAGTTAACCTAATGTGGAAGAGAAGGGTACCAGCAACACTTGTCTACTGAGTGGAGCCCAGTATGCTAGAGGGACCAGCCCACCCAAACCATCCAAGAAGGGTACCAGAGGGGCCAGGAAACAACCCATGAAAGGGTGTGAGCAGGATTAGCCCACACAGTACAGCTTGTTGGGGGAAAATTCAATAGGACTAGGGACCAATCTATCTCCAGCAATACCAGGGGAATTGGCTACAAGGAAAGTGGAATCCAGCTAGACAAAAGAGCTACAAACATCCTAATAATGAGTCACACATCCCCACTAAGTACACCCTGTGTGTCCCAAAGGCTTCCAGACTCACCCCAAACACCAGAGCAGGCTAAACTGCAGGCTTGGAACAATATTCCCTCTACACCAGGAGCAAAGCAGAACTTCAACATATGAACAAGGTAATGAAAAAAAAGAAAAACTAGTAAGATGAGCAAGACAAAGGCAAAACCTCACTTTAGAAAATTGCTTTAGTAACATGGAATATCAGAATACAAACTTAGAAAAGGATAATAATGCCAAAAATGGAAATGACTGAAGCCTCAAAGGGAAGAGCAAAAGGGTTTTAGGCCCCAAAAGAACTCCTAGAAGAACTAGAAAATAATTTTTAAAAATAAGAGAAATGGCAGAGAGCTTCAACAGCATAAGGAAAAAAAAATCAAAGAAGGAAAAAACCTTCCTAAAAACTAGAATTGGTCAAATGGAAATGGAGGCCAGAAAACACTGAAGAAAACAACTCCCCAAAGACTAAAACAGAGCAAATGGAAAAAGAGGCTCAAAAGCACACTGAAGAAAACAATTTCTTATGCAATAGAATTGGCCAAATGGAAATGGAAACACCAAAACTTAAGAAAGAGAATAGATGCAGTAAAATCAGTCATAGTCTAGCAAGAATCAGTCACACAACCTCATGACTTCACTTAAGGTTTCTAACCCCTCCCTGCTGTACTTTGTAAAAAATGTATGTTCTTGTGTGAGAAGCTAGGTCACACATTGACATGTTGAATGTTCACCTATAGAAAACTCTGTTCAAAGTCACTGAGGTAATTTAAATTCATTGTTTCTATCCTGTTAATCATTGGCTTCCATTGTGAGTGATCTAACAACAACCTTATACCCTCTGTCTTAGAATCAGTACTGTGTATTGGTACCAAAGCAATATTGGTCTCAGATAGATATTTATAGAGGGTTGAATCAGGCAGAGGGATTAGATGTATTTTTAAAGAAAGAAAACTATCAATATAATTGACCATATCAATAACAAAAACCACAGAAATCATATGACAAAATACAACACCCATTCCTTATTTTAAAAGAATTAGAGACCATTGGAATAAATGGAGCTTTCCTTAAAATAATAAATAGCATCTATCTTAAACTATCAGCAAGCAATATCTTTAATGAAAATAAGTTCTTCTCAATAAGATCAGAGGTGAAGTGAGGATGCCCATTTGTAGCCCCCAGTATTAAGAGTGGACTCCAGTAAAATCAGTCATAGCCTAGCAAGAATCAGTCACACAACCTCATGACTTCACCTAAGGTTTCTAACCCCTCCCTGCTGTACTTTGTAAAAATTGTATGTTCTTGTGTGAGAAGCTAGGTCACCCATTGACATGTTCAGTGATCACCTATAGAAACCTCTTTTCAAAGCCACTGAGGTAATTTAAATCCATTGTTTCTATCCTGTTAATCATTGACTTCCATTGTGAGTGATCTAATCCCTCTGCCTGATTCAACCCTCTATAAATATTTATCTGAGACCAATATTGCTTGCCATCAGCCCCGCCCTGAGTCCATCTGCATTCTTACCCTTGGGACCCTCAACCAAGTGGTCCTAACATCCATTATCACCATTACTGTTCAATATTGTACTGGAAATTCTAGCAATAGCAATAAGAGAAGAAAAAGAAATTGAGGGAATTAGAATAGGCCATAAGGAAACAAAGTTAACATTCTTTGCAAATGATAAAATAGTATACTTAAAGAATCCAGAGAATCAATTAAAAAAACAAAATGAAACAATTAACAACCTTAGCAAAGTTAAAATAAATCTATATAAAACATCAGTATTTCTACATACCATCAACAAAGTCCAACAACTAGAGATAGAAAGAGAAATTCCATTCAAAATAACTGAAGATGAAAGAGCTGGGAAGACCTTCAAGGACTGATGCAGAGTAAAATAAGCAGAAGCAGGAAAACACTGTACACAGTAACAGCAATTCTCTGGAATGATCAACTGTGATAGACTTAGCTACTCTCAGTAATACAAAGATCCAGGACACTTCTGAAGGACTTAGGAAAAGAATGTTATCCACCTCCAGAGAAAGAAGAGTTGGAGTCAGAATGCAGATGAAAGCATATGATTTTTCAGTTGTTTATCTGGTTTTATATTTGGGGATTTTGTTTTTATAAGGTTACTCTCAAAAATGAACAATATGGAAAAAATAAATTAAATTTTAAAAAATAAAATAACTGAAGATAATATAAAATATCTGGGAATATACCCATCAAAACACACCCAGAAACTATGTGAACATGATTATAAAACACTTTATACACAAATAAAGTCACACCTAAATATTTGGAAAAATAATAACTTCTCATGATTGCCTGGGCAAATATAATAAAAATGGAAATTCTGCCTAAATTAATTTGCCTATTCAGTGCCATATCAGTCAAACTTCCCAAAAATTATTTCATAGAACTGAAAAAAATAACAAAATTTATCTGGGAAAACAAAAGATCAAGAATATCAAGAAATTGTGTGTGTGTGTGTGTATGTATATATATATATGTGTGTGTGTGTGTGTGTGTGTGTGTATGAAGGATGGAGACCTAGCCATACTAGATCTCAAACTGTACTAGAAAACAATAACCATCATAACAATGTGGTACTAGCTAAGAAATAGAGTTGATTACCTAATCTGTTCCATTGGTCCACTATTCTATTTGGCTAGTAAATTAAAAGGATTTTGGTACAAACAAAATCAATGCAACTAAGATTAGAAGGGAAACAAAAAACGGGGGGGAAATTTTATAACAAATATATATGACAACAGTCTCGTTTTTCAAATATATAGAGAACTGAGTCAAAATTTATAAAACTATAAAGCATTCCCCAACTGATAAATGGTCAAAAGGATATGAACAGGCAGTTCTCAGAAGAAGAAATTAAAATTATCAATAGTCAAATGAAAGAATGCTCCAAATCACATTAGAGAAATGAAAATTAAAACAACTCTGAGATACTGTCTCACATCTATCAGATTGGCTAATATGACCAAAAAAGGAAAATGTTCAATTTTAGAGGGAATATGGGGAAATTGAGACACTAATACACTGTTGGCAGAGTTGTGAACTTATACAGCCATTCTGGATAACAATTTGAAACCATGCATACAGATCAAAGGGAAAACATTGAGAGCTAGGGGATGCTTCCATGTGCATCCTCTTTTCCTTTGTTTCCAAAACACAAGAATCACCCTACCCTCCCTCCCACAGCCTGAGAAATTATGTGGCCCCAAAAGAAGTTAAATGCAACCTTTTGGAATTAACTCCTAGAGTTAAGGGGAGTGAGGAAGATTTTCTGTGGCTTGATTCACTGAGCCACCTAGCTGCCCCCAGACTAAGCCTTTTATTCCTCAGGGCAAGGAAATTAAATAACTTTCCTAGGCTAGCCCAGACTACATAAAACAGGTACTGACCCTACCACTGGTATTTGGTCTCCCAAGCTAGACCACAAAAACCTATTTACCCTCTAATATAACTGAGCTATTCTTCCCAACTGACCACATGCAACATATTTCATTAGAGTATGAATAACAGACATTTTAAACTTAGAGCAGATACTTATTGAATCTTGAAGGAAACCTGGGGATATACTCTGGTCTCAGCCATTTCTTAGTTGTGTGAGATTAAGCAAGTTGTCTTTTATCTCTACCCACTCCTCCATAATATCAAAAGGGAGGAAACTGAGGGAATTGAGATGATTAGAATAGCAAGTGATTAATTGTGGAAACTGAGTGAAGCACACTGACTCCATCTTTTGACTCAATTCTTGAGTTAACTCAGTTCCCTCTCTATACAATTATGAATCTAGTCCAATTTCTGTCTTGTAAGAAAACTTTATAGGAATTGGGAGAAAACTTCATTGCATTGTTTGAACCCAGTGCTGCATGGCTAGGAAACTGGACCTATTAGACTTGCTGTTTAAAGACCTTTAACTAAGGACCTCAGGTTATGCAGACCAGACACCCAATAAGATCCAAAGACATCATGATACAAGGAGTTTCCTCGCAACTGTACACCCATGTGTCTGCTCTGAAAACTGGTCCATACTGATCAATCAGTTATTGTTTCCATGTTCCTTTGATTGTTTATAGACATGTGAAGGGAGTGAGACATCTTTTTCTTAATTCAGTTAATTGTACCTGTTCATTCCACATTCCCAACTTGGAAAGTCCTTAATCTTTCCTCCAATTAGAATTCAGATTCCCTAACATACCATCATTTCCTTTTAATTTATTGGTCTTATTTAATTGTTTTGAATGTATAAAAGTCTTGGGCCAGACCTAAGCTGAGGAAGGGGCTTAGTCCAGGTTGGTTGGGCAATTGCCATGCTTGGTTTAGTAAATAACTCTTCTTGGAAGATTGAACTTTTGTTTTCTCATTCATTTCATCTTTCACCAACCATAGTAGTCAATCATAAAATACATTGTTTTTATTCATCAAACCAGAGAAACAAAAACAATTTGAAAGAATTAACTAAACCTTATTTTAAAAATACAAACTTTGCTGGGACAGCTGGGTAGCTAAGTGGATTGAGAGCCAGGCCTGGAGATGGGAGGTCCTGGGTTCAGATCTGGCCTCAGACACTTCCTGGCTGTGTGACCTTGGGCAAGTCACTGGACCCCCATTGCCTAGCCCTTACCATTCTTCTGCCTTGGAACCAATACACAGTATTGGTTCCAAGACAGAAGGTAAGGGTTTGGGAAAAAAAATACAAATAAACAAATTTTAAAAATACAAACTTTGCAAAAGGCTCTTTTAATTAAACACTTCCTGTTACCCTCAAATGCAAAACAGCTTTGTCAGCCTTACCTTCCAGCCAAAAAAAAAAAAAAGACTTAAGAACTGATGCCTGCTCTCCCAATGCCTTTGTTGCATTTTTTGTTTGTTTGTTTTAAACCTTTACATTCTGTCTTAGAATTGCTGTTCCAAGGCAGATGGCCATAAGGCTAGGCAACTGTAAAAAAGAGACTCAAATACAGGACTACAATCCCCACGAGCCTTTGCTCCACTTCCCCAGAATGCCTTGTAATCTCACCTGGGCCGAGATTGAGAAGGTATTTAAGCTGATTCAAAGGCTTTTGAGCTCTCTCTTGACTCTTGGACTTCCGTTTTGGGGCAGGCCTGGCTTTTTTTCATAATGTAGGTGAGGTTGTGTCTAGGCCACTCTATGGCCTGGACATGTGTTTCTTACCCTGTATTTTCTTTAATCCTTAATCTTCAATAAACCTCTAAAAAAATATAATACTCCTTGCAGAGAGAAACTAATTTCTACCTACCTCAGTCTCCCCATCTCCCCTAAATTTTAATCTTTACAGTTTGGCGACCACGAAGGGATAAAAAAAAACTCAATCTTCTGATTTCTGATCTTTAGTTCAACTTTTAATATCTAGTACCTAGAAAAAAAAAATTTTTTGAGCCATATCTCTCTGGCCAAGGTTTTCTACCCTCACAAAGCTGCTACAGGCTCCAGACCTGCTGCCCAGCCCACCTGGCTCGGCCCCATCACTTCCTGCCTGCAGCCTGCAGCCCCGATCCTCCTCACCTGGTACCTGGTCCCAGCCTTGCCCACCCCCACAGCCACTCCAGCTCCTGCTCCTGGCCTCTCACCGGCCCACTGCCTGCCTATTTCTGTGCCCCAGACCCACGAGCACAACCCCAGTTGGCTCATCACCCAGATCCTTGGAGCAGATCGCTCAGGACTCATTGCAACCAGCTGGTAACAGTATTGGCCATGTGGGAGGAGGGGAGAGACGAGAGGGAAAGGAGACCGGGTAATTTTCCCTTAAGCTAAGCCTCCAAGCAAACGGGGGTGTATTGGCTCCACGTGGGTGGACTGGGGCAGGAGGAGGGATCATATCAGGGGAGAGGGGAAAGAGAGAAAAGGGAGAGGAGAAGAAACAGATTTTTCAAACAGAAACTTAAAAAGCAATGGGCTGTTTAAAAGGATTTTTGACTGTTTTGGTAATTTCATTGATTTTACCTGCCTATCAGGGAGCAGACTCAGCCCAAAGATTCAACTTTAACTTTGGGGAGGAAAATGGGTGGCTCAGTGACCTGATAGCCAGACATAAAGACGGTCCTGGGTTAAAATCTGGCCTCAGATACTTCCCAGCTATGAGGCCCTGGACGGGTCCCTTGAAACCCATTGCCTAGCCCTTACTACTCTGCCTTCTGACAATAGACATTTAAATGGATAAGAACCCAAGGAACTTTGAAGAGACTAAAGGCTATATTCTAAGGCATTTCAGACTCCAATGGTTTATAAAAATCTCTGTATTCTATTGCATTTTTTGTTTAAGGTTTAACTTTGTGATTTTAAGTTCATATATTACTGGATTCAATATTATTCTGCTTGAACTGAAGGTTGATTGAATTTATTTTGAATGTACTGAGTTTTGAAATTCTGTTGTTTTTCCCCTATAACTGTGTTGAACAAATATTATTGTGAATAAGCCCATATATGAAAAAACAGCTTTTTTCTATTTTGCTGAGGATAGATGGACTTCAGAACTGGTTATAATTGTATTAACAACCTTTGGAATTTTAATGTGCTAAATACCTCAAATGATTTGATTTTAAGGGTTTTTTAAATATGATTTTTGGAATTTTTTTAACAATCTGGTTATTTTTGCCTGCCCCTACCACAAGGTAAGGCCCATTAGCTGAAATGAAATACATTTTATAAACCCCAACCTTCCCACATGTGAATGGAAGTTGGGCAGTTAATTTCAGGGCATTTGTACCCTTAAAAAGCCTCCAAAAGGAGCACCCCTTTATTTATACTCTTCAGCTCACTACTTTACTTGCACCAGAATGATATATAGGTTTCTTGATTATGTTCTTAACCCTAGATGAGTTTTACTTTGTTTAAAATATATATATATATGTTTATTACCAAGGTTGAAAGATTGCTATGTTTGTAAAAATTGTGACAAATGTCCATCAATTCATAGGTTTTTAAAATATCATACAGCAACTTATGTGAAATATGAAAGTGTGTTTGTTTGCTATTGTAATTAATTGGGCTATTGAGAATTTTGGGGATTTTGGTAACTACATATTTGTACTACTGTATTTTTAAAAATTAAAAAATTGTTAACCTTGTTCAATTCATTTGCCTTCTACTCACAGTGATCATGGCCAGATATTAAGAGGAAATGGATCTCATTTTTGGTGAGAAAGTCTTGTAATCTTTATTTTCTTAACTGACACAGAGTGTCAATGATTATAAGCTATATTTTTGAATTTTTTAAAGCTCTTTTATTATTATATTTTTCTTGCATGTGCAATATACTTTTTCAGTTTTTTTATTATTTTTTCTCTCCTTTTTATATTTGAAGCACATGTCACCAGCATTAAGATTTTCTTTAACTTTTTGACTTTTCAGTGCTACAAGTTTGAAATACATTTGTCAGAGCATGCCCTAAAAAGCTTGTGACTATAAAAATGGTGCCACTAATTATTTAAATAAATTATGGGACTTTGCTTAATGATTCTGTCTGATTCCAGGACAAGATATACACACAAGAGCCATTGCACAGAGCCAAAAAAAAGGCCAATCCAGGATGGATTGATGCACTTCTAGGCCAATACAGAGGTCTTGAACCTAGTATGAAGACTCGAGGTTACTATGTTTAACATGTGTTAAGACATAAGCTTTCCTTGTGTCCACACTCACTCTGAAGATATTCACAGACGAGTATTCCCAAAACCTTGGCTCCTACTTGTCTTCTATAATCTGGTCCCTTCCTTTTCTGCCTCTCATAGTGTGGTACCTTTCTGTAGTCCTGGCTACTGACTGGGTAAATGTCTCATTGCTTAGATCATTTTGATTGGGCCCTGATTCAAGGACCTGTTATACATTTATTTTTCTTTTACTTGGAATTTTTACACATAAGACTTTGATAGTCTATATTTTCATCCAGAGATTTTTCTTTTCTTTTTGATTTTTCTGATGTCTTTTTAATATCTCTTGCCAATTGATTCATATACCTCAGCCATACATCCCTAAGTGATCCCGGTTTTTTAATCACCCTCTTAATGGGGGGAATGTAAAAAAAATCATTATTTAAATTGCAAAGTTTAAATTCCTTTTGAGAATTTTAGGTAAAGAAGATGCTACCTCTCTGAATCCAGAACTGAACTGTTGGAGAAGCCACCATGAAGAAGTCTCCAGACCACAAGTTGCACAAAATTGAACTTTGGGTGTGGTTGATTGAACATTTATTTGTATCTGTACTTTCATGCCAAAGGGGACTGCCCCCAACTGGCTCTTTGTCAATGCGTTCAGCAATTATTGGTTTTATTCTTTTGTTTCTCTTATCCTCAAATTATTGTAATCTTTAAATTGATTATGTTTTCATGATCCTTTGGAAAAAAAATTAATTTTTTTCAAACGATCAAACGAGGGAATGTAAAAAATAGACTCGAATACAGGACTACAATCCCCACGAGCCTTTGCTCCACTTCCCCAGAATGCCTTGTAATCTCACCTGGGCCGAGATTGAGAAGGTATTTAAGCTGATTCAAAGGCTTTTGAGCTCTCTCTTGACTCTTGGACTTCCGTTTTGGGGCAGGCCTGGCTTTTTTTCATAATGTAGGTGAGGTTGTGTCTAGGCCACTCTATGGCCTGGACACGTGTTTCTTACCCTGTATTTTCTTTAATCCTTAATCTTCAATAAACCTCTAAAAAAATATAATACTACTTGCAGAGAGAAACTAATTTCTACCTGCCTCAGTCTCCCCATCTCCCCTAAATTTTAATCTTTACACAACTAGGATTAAATGACTTGCCCAAGATCACACACAGCTAGGAAGTGTCTGAGGCCACATTTGATCCCAGATCTTCCTACTTGGCTCTTTATCCACTCAGTCATCTATTTGCCTTTCCTAGCCCCTTTATCAAAAAGGGCCAGTGATAGAGTTTAAAGAGTGCTGATAGGGGGATTATTCTTTTAAAATTTACATTTTTAATTTTTCTGTCCTCTTTTCCTGAGCCATCAAAAGCCCCTGAATTATATACTATTAGCTCAGCTATGGAAACAGTGGTCAGAGGAGTCAAAAGAGAAAAGACAGTTTCTAGCTGATTTTTTCCCTGATTTAGCTGCAAGTAACTAGAGCAAAGTTGTCAAACATGTGGCCAGCAGCATTCCTGGGTGCAGCATGAACCAGATAGAATGTAAATAGGAAATATTTAACAAAACAAAAATATAATAAAACAAAAAAACTTCATTACATTTTTAATCAAATTAATATGGTGCCCACAAAGGTTTAGTGGTTCCCATTTCCATTTGAGTTTGATACCACTGAGTAGCAGTACCCAGGCAAGAGTCAGGAGGTTCAGATGAAAGGCAGAAAGCTCACCTGACAACCACAGGAACTGAGAATAAGATCCTCTGGAGGAGGTAAAGCAGGCAAACCTTCTAGAAGAATTCCAGAGAGTAAAGCCCAAGATCCACTATTTTTCTCCTATACCAGAGCCTCATAGAAGAAGGAAGTAGGAGGAAGGGTAGAGGCCTTGACAACCAGAAGATCCCTAGATACTAGGAAAGCCACTCTCATCCTTGCAAGCTCTGGATTCCTGGCATTCCTGTGGCTTGGCATATTAAAACCCCCAGTATATCCCATTCTTACATCTAAGTTAATAGAACCTAGGTTCTGGATCCTGGTAGTAAGTGCACAGAGAATGGAGAAAAGAGGAGAGGGCTTTCCTCTATCAATGGGCAACATTTTAAAAGAGGAAAAGTTGATTTGGACATAAACCCACACTTTGTCTGTACCAAGAGCTGAAAAACTACTGTTGTACAACATTCTAATTAATCCTCAAAAAATGAGCAGAGATCTTCAGAAATGCATGGCAACTGAAGGTATTTGGCACGGAATCCTATCCAATATGTTATAGGCTTCTTCAAATTGGAAGAATTGTGAGAAGAACAGTAAAAAAGAACTGCTGACCATTTCTACAAAGGAAAAATACTTGTTATAGGCAAGACTATACAAAGACTGGAGTCCTGAAAATTGAGGAAACTGTAACTTTTACTAATCAAACTCATTTTTTCCTTCAAGGTTCCACCAATGGGCATCTTCATAAGATTATAACTGACCAAAAAATATTTCAATAAGTTTTTACTTTCAGTTGGCAAAGAAGTCTTGCCCCCTTATAGGAATGATGAAATATGATAAATATATTGATATACTGAGAAGCATAATTGTTCCAGAATTAGAGAAATTCCAAAAAAGAAGTAGACAACTTCAGCATGAACTTGCACTATGTTGCTCATTGCAAAAGATAAAGAAATTTGTCCAAGAGATGAACATAAGCATGTTTTAGCAGACTGAGAATGCATCAAAGTTAAATCCCATTGAAAATCTATATGTGCTATGATCAAGGCCAGACTTTAAAAATGCAAAGTTCATCAAAGCTAGCTTAACATCCGGTATAATAAATGTGTAGTTTTATGATGAATAATTTTAAAATGTAATAAAACCTGGTGAACTCAATGCCAAATCATATAAAACAAGTGATTGGAGCAAAAGAAGGAGCATCACATGTGAAAAAATTTTTAAATGTAAAGTATTATATGATTTATTATAGATTAAATAAATGCTTGTTGACTTAATATCAACAAATTTAATTATTTTTCAATATCCCAGTTAATTTGCACAACACTGTACAAGTCCAACCAAGCTGGCCTACTTGCTGCTTCTTCTATACATGTAAGGGAAGGAGAAATATAATTTCTCACTACTCTGCTTCCATAGTTGAGGTAGTAATAGAAAACTGATTTGATAACAGAGATGATGGGTTATTAATGTATTAACAAAATGTTGGCATCTGGTGATCCCTGGTGGAATTAAAGGGAGCAGCTTCATTGGATGACCAAAAATTTAACATACCTTTGCAGGGCTTTATGTAGCTAATTCCTGAAGAGGTTCAAGACAAAAGTGGAAGGGAACTCTAGCTGTAGGGGTTGTTAACCTGAGGTCTATAAACTTTATTTTTAATGTTTTGATCATATTAACACTAATTTTGATAAAGCTAACATTAATTTTAATTAATTTTTATAACAGTAACATTAATTCCATTAATATTGATCACATTCAATATAATTGGCTTCCTTTATATTTTTTTAAACCCTCACCTTCCATCTTATAATCAATATTGTGTATCAGTTCTAAGGCAGAAGAGAGGTAAGGGCTAGGCACTGGGGGTTAAGAGACTTGCCCAAGATCCCACAGCTAGGAAGTGTCTGAGGTCAAATTTGAACCTAAGGACAAATTTGTTCTATCTCTAGGCCTGGCTCTCAATCCACTGAGCTATCCAGCTGCCTCCCTCTAATCTACTTTTAAAAAGATTAAGTCACTAAACCCCCAATACTTATCCCTTACCACTCTTCTGCCTTGGGACCAATATACGGTGTTGATTCTAAGATGGAAGGTAAAAGTTTTAAAAAAAATTTATTCTTGTGGCAGCTAGGTGGCCCAGTGGATAGAGAGTCAGGCCTAGAGATGGGAGGTCCGGGGTTTAAGAAATCTGAATTCAGACACCTCCTAGCTGTGTGACACTGGGAAAGTTACTTAACCTCCATTGCCTAGCCCTCACCACTCTTCTGTCTTAGTATTGATTCTAAGGCAGAAGATAAGAGTTTTAAAAAAATATATTCTGAGGAGTCCAGGCTTTGCCAGACTGCCAGTGGGGTCCATGACACAAAAAAAAAAACTAAGAATCTCTATTTTAGAGAGAGGAAAGTAATTTTTACCTCCCTTCTCTTTTCTCCTCCCTGTGTCTTTGACATGTGACTTTGAAGAGAGAATCAAAGACACTCATTCTCATCATCAACAAATATAGAGAAAAAGGTAACTTCCAAGAGAGAATCCTCTGCCAGCAGAGAAGGGTACTGGAGAGAGCTAACCTTGGTGAGCTTTAGAGAGGGGCAGACCCTGGGAGTCCAGTTACTGGACAAGTAGACAGGGTAGAGTTTCATGAAAATGTCACATGGAAAGAAAGAACACTGAGGTCTTGAGATATGTGTTCCTTATGTGTATTCCTCACCATCACTATACTCTATAAATTTATGTCTACGTTTTCAAAGGATGCTATTTATAGCATTTTGTAGTCACTACTCTTCCTGTGCTATATTAATAATACTTTTATTGAATGATTGAACAAAGCACTGAAGTATTTACTAAGTACAAAGCATTGTGCTAAGTGCTGAGGTTACAAATGGAAAAATCAGACTCCTTTTTCTCAAGGAGTTCACGTTCTGCTAGGGGAGATACACATAAGAAAGGTGTCAGATTGAAAGGTTCCATAGTCCTTGGGATGCGGCAGCTAAGCAGATGGTAATACTTCTTTAATGTTACTGATTAAATCAGATCAGTTTCTGATGTTGAACCATTTAATAGTACCTCCTACTTTAGGGACAAGAACATTCCTTCTGGTCTTTCAACAGTTGTAGCTATATCACCTGCAGGAGAGGTTGCTAGGATGTATCTCCACAGAGGTTACTTCCCAAGATGGTGGCTATTACAAAGGCTTTTTGGTTCAGGGTTCTAGGATCTTTCTATCAGAGTCTGGGGGGAAAATAATGATTCAACTTGCTTGGCACATAATGCCTTCCATATCTCCCTGAAGAATGCCCCACTGGAATAGAAACACAGAAAGAAAAACAACTGCTCCATCACAAGGGTTGATGGGGATATGATTGGGGAAGTAGACTCTAAACCATCACTCTAGTGCAAACATTAATAATATGGAAATAGGTATTGATCAATGACACATGTAAAACCCCAAAGGAATCATGTGTCAGCTACAGGAGGGGGGTCAGGGTAGGGCAGAGAAAGAACATGAATCTTGTAACCATAGAAAAATATTCTAAATTAATTCATTAAATAAAAATTTCCAAAATTAAAAAAATAAAAAGAATGCCCCACTGCTTCAGCTAGACTGGCACACCTTCCTTTTGAATAACTGTTGACTGGTAGTTAGTGGGAATGGCTGACCCCTTCTCCAAAGGAGTTGGTTCCCCCAGATAATAATTATGAGGACTGGACTGAAAGGAAGACCAGTAGTCTGAGATGTGCTTCTATTCCTAGGGCATCTGTGCCCATCTTTTGAGACCTGTGGGTGGCAGTTATTGCTGGCAATAAGGAGAAAGATGGGTCTCTTGTCCACAATGATTTTTCCTCTCAGTGATGGCTACAATGGCTGGGCTAAAAGTAGGTCTGATGGCTTGGTGGACACTACTATTCCCAGAGTTCTCGGGCTTGGGATCCTGGTCTGCCTTCATCAGGAGGAGATAATAATCAAAGTGGTAGTGGTGGTCATCTCCATCTTGTACATGCTACCATCTCTCCTCAATGTACCTTGCTGCTTCGCTTTGCTGGCTTTCCTATCCCATGATTATTATATTAAAAGCTATTGGGTCTACTGACTGACTGTTAAGAGAAAGTATACTCATGGTGGCTTATGGGCTATAGTGTTATAAAGAGAGCCCCAAAGGCCATGCCTTGAATATAGTTGAGCTCTAGGGACCAATTCTGCAAGTGAGAAGTAGTTGGAGGGGTAGCCCTGGAAGAGTACTCACTACACATGACATTTCAATTTCTAACTCCCAGAGGCTGTCTCCCATACCAGAAATTTCTCCCGCCTTACCTCCTATTCTTGGAATTCTTAATTTTTTTCAAGGTTCAGCTCACATGCCACTATGTAGAGGAGTTCTTTCCTTGTGACCCCAATTGTTAGTTCCCCTAGCCATGGCTTCTTGGAAATTATTTTTTTATTTCCTTTGCTACATATATTTTATTTCATTCTTTCCACTTACCCCACCTCACCCCCACAGTGAGAACAAATTTGTTGCCTTGACATTATTGATTCCATTTTCTTATAGATCACCATTTTGTGAAGTATTTTGAAGCTTATTTTCCATAATTGATTTTTCAATATTAAAATAAGCATATGTGCTATATAGGTTGGAAAATAACATGTGTATGTCCATTAACAACTGATAAACATATGGGTCTCCCAAATAGCACAGACCACCAATGGGAAATTTTGGTAATTTGGGTCATTACCTTATGTCAACAAGTACTAACCAAATTAATTGGCAAACAAATTAGATCACTGACCACCGATCAGAATTTGGGAATAACTGGCAAATGCCCATAGCTAGAAGTATAAGAAACCCATCAGGGGTCCCAGCCCTCCACATGCTCTTGGATCCTGACTGGACAAACTTCTGCACTCCCACCACACTTGAGGCTTAACGTTTGTTTGAGGGCAGTACTGATGGACTGATGGAGACTCAAGCTGCTAGAAAACTCCCTCAGAGGGAGACACACATTCTTTCTGGCTGGGAAGAGAAGAAATCTTGTCATTACGTATCATCCGGAGATACACTTACTGAGAAGCCCTTATTCCCAATGGAGTTTATGTTTGTATAGCCATTATATAAACAAATGTTTGCATATATACTATTAATAAAGTTTGAGTGCATGCATTAAAAAATGCAAATCTAATTAGTGCTTTTGTTATAGTTGTTAGTATGTGCTACAAGCATGCACCTGTATTTTACCCCAGCCCCTTCCAAATAAAATATAAACTTCTTGAACTGGTTCATAGTAGATAATTAATATTACTAAAATGAATTGAAATGAATACTTTAATGGATCTATGATTATTTCAGTGTGGCTATTCCCACTACTTTATAGTCTCAGAACTCCTACAAACCTTCCCATCTGTACTTCTTGCCCATATTCTTTCATGAATCTTCTATAGAGAAACTCTAAAACACTGAAGACCTTCCTCTGAACCTTTAAGTGTTTCTTAGATATGCATGAAATGCTGAGACTGTTGTCTCATGACAAAGATTTGGGGGAGAACAAAGATTCCCCTTTTGACCCTTGCCTTCTGGGGCTTGGCTGTAGGTGTCTACACTACTAATGGAACCAAAAGTAAATTCCTTATCCGGGGACCAGTTTAATGTCTCAAAAAAGGTCCATGAACCAGCCAGAGATGTCAGGGGAAACAAAGCCCTTAATTATTTCAGTTGCCATGAATAATATATCATAACAATGGGGGCCACTTCTATATTATAAAAATGGAGATTTGAACCCTAGACTTGAATCCCCAGAAGTCCTTGGTACTTCCCAGAATTCCCTATAATCTCACCTGAGATTCCCACCTGGGCGAGATCACAATTTGTATTTAAACTGGCTGTAATGCCTACTTGGGTCTCTTCTTCCACTTATAAGCACAAGTGGCTCTCTACCTGGCATGCAAGATGTAATAAGTGGCTGTGAATGGGCTAATGTGCCCTAGGCACATGCTTTTTCTTATTTTGTATTTTCTTATTTCCTTGATTTCTAATTATCTTAATAAACCTCATAAAAATATGATATTTTTATCAGTAGAGACTAAATTTAACTTTTACAATATTCAAGTTTTAATGAATAATAGACCTGTGTCCCTGTGATCTTCAAAGCAGAGCCACCCTTACATGAGTTTTATTCTTTTTTCTTTTCTTTTTTAAAATTATTTTATTTAGAATATTTTCCATTGTTACAAGAATCATGTTCTTTCCCACCCCTCTTCCCTCCCCACTCCTGAAGCTGACAAGGAGTTCCATTCTATCATTGTTCAAAATCTATTTCCACATTATTCATAATTGCAGTGGAGCAATCTTTTAATGCCAAAACCCCAATCATATACCCATCAAACCATGTGATTGATCATACTTTTTCATCTGCATTTCTACTTCCCACAGTTCTTTCTCTGGATGTGGATAGCGTTCTTTCTCATAAGTTCCTCTGTTTTGTCCTGGGTCATTGCATTGCTGCTAATAGAAAAGTCTATTATGTTTGATTGTGTCACAATATATCAGTCTCTGTGTACAATGTTCTCCTGGTTCTGCTCCTCTCACTCTGCATCAATTCCTGGAGGTCTTTCCAGTTCACATGGAATTCCTCCAGTTCATTATTCCTTTCAGCACAATAGTATTCCACATGAGTTTTATTCTGTTAATATGTACATATCTGACTCTTATATCAAGTCCTCTTCTCCCCTCTTCCCTCCTTCTTCCCCACTCTATTATTTATTCATCAATATAGCTTAGGTTAATAGATCTTTCAGAGGCAATGGAACACAGAGGAGGAGTAGAAGGGTCTTTTCCTCCTCCCACCACTACTGCTGCTGCTGCTGAAGGTAATGGGGCTGCCAGGGCTGGTTCTATTCTTCTTGTGGCCACTGCTATCCTAGACTCTGCCTCCTCCTGACTAAATTCTACTATCAATGAGACTTACTATAATTTAGTAAAAACTGATCAAATATAATTGGATTTGCCTTTCAGTAATTAGATCATGTAAAAAACCAATTTAGACTTTATGGAGCTAACCTTATAAACAACAGATCCATAGGAAGAGCATCAAAGTAGATTGCCCATAGTACATCTGAATGTTCATTGATTTTTATCTTCACATACATACACAGGCTCTTTCTATCAATCCCTAATTATCACCACATCTAGAAAAGATTTGAGCCTGTGAAAACCCAAAGTTATGCATGAATATATAACAATGAACAAAGGGTTGTAAGCCTAAGAATTCATTTGTTTAGTTGTTTCAGATAGGATAAGAAGTGAATTATATCAGGACAGCTAGGTGGCTGAGTAGATTGAGAGACAGGAGGTGCTGGGTTCAAATGTGATCTCAGACATTGTCTAGCCCCTTAATCTCCACTGTCTAGTCCTTGCTGCTCTTCTGTCTTGGAACCAGTACACAGCATTAATTCTAAGATGGAAAGTAAGGGTTGTTTTTTTCTTTAAAGAAATTGACCACAAATTCTGATTAAAAACAATAAGATTTTTCATACTTGCATTCTACACTAGTGATTCAGAGATGTTTTATTATTACAGCAATAAAAAATGTCTACAGTGTACCTGCCCTCATTATAGAAAGTTGCTATGAAAGGAAAAAGAAGAGACATGGTTATAACAAAATCAAGATGGTCCCTTCAAGGGCACAGACTGATCTGATATAAACATTGAAGAGGAAAATCTCTCTTTGCTCTATTTGGTTCCAGGGAAGAGTCATAGTTAACATTTATTTTGGAATAGCCAGTCATGTAGCAACATTACCCATTATTCACAGGGTATCAGAGCCAGACTAGAAATTAATCTGTTCAAAAAGGAAATTGCTAATGGAGAAAATGAGTCAAGAGGATTCCACTATCTCTTCCACAAGGTAGTCCCCTCAACTTTCCCAGGCACAGACAACTACCTGCAGCAGTCCTTAACCTGCATTCCCTTTTAACAGCACATGTCATTTCTCTTGAATGACAGATTATTGGCTCAAACCTGAATCAAAACTCAGAATGATATCAAATAATAGTCCCAAGAG